>NC_137461.1:99240041-99430041 GCF_964235325.1 Thermobia domestica
AGAAACCATAACTTTTTCCATATTGTACAGAGGTATTTTCCTGCGAATAGAAGTTTCTTGTGGAACGCGTTCAGAAATTAACACTTGAAAGAATACTCTCTTAGTATAAGTATATTTTAGGCACACACTAATTTCCCCCCACCTCGAACTGTTTTAATTTCCTCACTGACAAACACTTTACCATTTTATATCGTAAAGGTCAAATCCACTATTATTGTAACAGAGTGGTGCTTCAGCGATTGACTAGAAATTCAAACTCCGATTAGTGACAATTTCACAGTCTTGTTTTATTACATGTGTAAACTCTTTAGTCAGTTCAGAAGAGGCCGTGGATCGTGTTCAGAGTTCATGACTATGGATTTTGGTGAGTCAGAGTAGATCAAAGTGGATGAGAGTGGTTCATGGTGGGTCAGAGTGGGTCACCGTGGGTGGTGGGTCATGGTGGGTCACGGTGGGTGGTGGGTCATGGTGGGTCGTGGGTCAGAGTGGGTCATGGTGGGTGGTGGGTCAGTGGGTCATGGGTCAAGTTTTCATTGACCCACGCCAAATAATGAAAGAAAGATCTAGCTCAAGAGAGGGGGGTTAAAACCTCGAAACCATTGTGCGCTGCTGGAAAGACGAAATAAACTACAATTCATGAACTAAATTAAAATAGAACATTCCTACGTCTAGACGAAATGGTTAGCTGAGGACCGTGGTGAATAGATGTTTCTCAGTTTGTGGCAAATGACCTGTTATCGTAATACCGGAATACATATTATGCTGAGTTTGGTATTTTCTCAATACTTAAACTTTATTACAGTTGGAATCTACATACGGTATTGATGTAAATACGAAATAGAGTCAAGAATAATATTCATGTGATATTAAAAAATCATAATGATGTGGGAGACAATAGTATACCGGATATGAATAACAAGTATATATATGCTCTTTTCTTGCAAATAGTAACACATGAAGTGTGATATGAAATGTGACATCAGCAACGCACCACAGCAATATAGCCGCCCGTTGAAAAACAGAGAGTAAGAAAGAGCAGTGAGTAAGTATTTGGATAGTGAGGGTGAAAAACCAACATATGTTCTCGGGAAGAAGAAAATGAATTATGAGGATTTTTGCGTGTCGCTCCAGCAAGTCTTTCTCTGCTCAAAAAGTTCAAAAGTGGAGCGTTAATAACATGCTCCGTTCGATTGTGTACTTCAATTACATCACATATAATCGCTGTTGTAGATGACGTGATCAGATTAAACAGCCGAACTATAATTGATGAAGTGGCTTCACAGGTGAACACTTCAAAGACGCACATATCATTTAGAAGATACTGCGATACCATAATTGTTCGCTAGATGGATACGAAAGCAATTATTGTTCATGTTACAACAGATTGTACTAACACACAAATATAGAAAATTTAATTCTATAATATTGTATCAAAACCCAAATGAGTTTTATATGAGTTATCGTGAACTCTTACCTTCACACAGGAGTAAAAATGGATCTGAAAAGGTAGGGGAACGGTATGCAGAGGTATGACGTCACGCCGTCCAAATGCTTATCTTTGCCCATTGTAATTTTTTAGAAACTGTGGGGACGTTGTACGTATTTTTGGGTGTGGGGACGGCGTCTGCCAGCCTTCTCCCTCACTTTTACCCCTGCCTTCATGCAGAAGGAATGATTGGGAAGACTTACAGAAAATGAGCTGAAATTATATGAATCATGTTTTTTTTTTTTTTTTAATTCAGGAAAGGGAGGAGTAAGACATCTCTAATAAGAGGATAGAATTCACTGTTTGTTCTTGATTGATTTTAATCCCAAGCACTGGGATTGACGAAAAGAGTATTATAACTGTAATGCATCGAATCAAAACCGAATAAATTTTAGAAAATGTATTATGGAACTCTAAAAGAAACTGGGTGGGATGTTAGAGAGTAAATCCAGTATATTACTCCTACCTGAGATGATGATTGGGATGGCTCAAAGAAATTGTACTATGTATTACGTAAATATTGAATATGTTAAATAAACGTTATAGTGGAACGTATCCTTGAAAATAAGGTGGATGAATTCATTCTTGGAAGATTTTAATCTTAAGCTATGGAGATATTCATAGTGAAGAAAATATTACACCAAGTTTCGTCATAAAATAATAATTTTTACGTAGTTTATATTGGAAAATTGTTTTACATGTACATGTGCAACCTTACAACATGGAGCTGATTTTACTCGCTTTAAACCCTTACATTTAATGGATTGCAAACCAAACAATAAGAATATTTCTGCATTTTGATAGAAGTCATAGACCAAATTTCGATAAAATCGAGTAAGTTTTAGGGAAGTTATCGTAAAACAGACACACACGTGCCAATCAAGTCGAATCATAGAGCTTCAGTAACGCTCGCAAGAATTACTGGAAAATTTTATTTACATTTTTAAGAAAGGTATCAGGTCACCAATATATGATAGGCAATAGCTATTGGGACTGGATCCTATACTTCTGTCTCGATGGTAGTCCATAACTATTAACTACAATAAGATTCTGAACATTTCTTGTACAATAAATTATATTTTCATTTTAAGAAATTAATATTAAATCGGAATCTTCTGTTTACTGATATCCCTAAATTTAATTTTATTTGAATCATTTATGCACATAGAATAAATTCGGTTGCTTTAAAAGAATACTTATCCAGAAACGCTTAAATCACACAACACAATGTTTGCACAGGTCTACAATAAATCAAATACTTACAAAAAAAACTTTTTTTACAATTTAATAATTAGCTATTATTACGAATTACTCGCGTCTTGTTCTGAATTACACATTATATATCAGTTATGTAATAATTAATATGTTTAAAGAATATTTTATAAATTTGGAACAAATGAGATAATGTACATTATTTAACGTGGCCATTTTTAAAAATTAATCACGAAGCCTTCTGCGAAGAGTAGATGAAATGATACTACTCCAGGTGTCCGGTTCCAGGTTCGATTCCCGGTGTGGACACTCGGTCGAAAAAGTGTAATAGCTTTTTCAGGCCAACCATCTTAAGTGAGATTTTTCCTGAGTTTACCTCATTCACACCAGGCAAATGCCGGGATGGTACCTAATATATAGGTCCCAGGATGCTTCCTTCCCTCCCTTTCCTTAATAGTGTGTTCCCCGAGAGACATCACTCCTCATACGCGACGGACTAAATGGCCATAGATGGCGAAAGCTCAGAAATCTAATTATCTAATCCTAATCCTACTCCAAGTGTCCAGGCTAGTTTAGGGGAAGAAACAAGAATGTACGAAATGCAACTTTATCATTCCACGGAGAGAACTACGTAATATGTCATTTTCAATCCCATTGTACTTATTGAATATACAAAAGTTAAGATTACTTTTTGACTGTTCCTCGTATAATAAGAATACCCATCTGATGTCACGGTTATTGAGTCCTGAGGAATTGCAAAAGTAACAAGACTTTAAGGTAGCCTTCATACTAGGATCCTATGAGCCGCTTGTATGAGCTGCAGCTGCTAGTTTTACATTGTCTTAAATCTACGACTTCACACACAAACTTTGGTGCAAGTGAGTCATGGCTCTGAGCTGCTATGAAGATCATCCCGCCAGTAGCTGGCTCGAGTGAACTGCTGGCGGGGAAGAAAATAACGCACAGTCTTATGAGAGCCCTTTACACGTGAGTGTGAACTCAATTGGAATGGAGAAAGTGCACAAATATTTGATGTTGGAAATTTTCTCATTTTTGTGTTACTCTGATGAAATTCATATCTTATACTATTGTATATACAATTCATCGAACTACGATATAGACATCCTGAAGTAATTGCAAAATATTCTTTCATCTTCTCTCAGTTTAGGAAACACACTGTGAGAAGCATACTTGAAACATTGAAACATTCTTCCAGTCTTGATCGATTTATAGGATGAATCCACATTGTTCTATACCTTCTTTTCCTTTTTATCTTGCAATTTATCGCCAAGATTAAAGCTGCAGTTTCTTCTGACTCTCGCATGGCTGCCGTTTTGGAATCATGATCTTTTGAGCGGCTCAGAAGTATTCAAGGCCTTCACACTACAGTTCACATCAGCGGCTCACGCGAGCAACTCACAAGATCATAATGTGAAGCCAGCCTACGCTAACTTTTGTCATATATTTTTAGTGTTTTTGAAATGATCCTAGATTCATTAGGGTTGAATCAATAATAAGGGTATTTTATCGTCATTATATTCACTATAACTTTTTTCACTACACAGGTAAATTAAATAAATTAGTGAGAAGTTGAGCTCTATTAACCTTTATCCAGTGTACTCTTATTGGATTCAGTCCAAAGAAGCTAGGATAAAAACACACAAAAAATTAGAGATATCTTATTTGTCCCTAAATTTCACAAAAAGGGGGAATGTAGTATAAAGTATGAAAGTAAATTACATTTCTTCCCCCTAATCTCTTCCAGTGTAGTATTCGAAAGTGGAACGAAAATATAATCTTTCCTGCTTTCTTTCTTTCTCTTTCTAAATGTGGGTTGCATGTGTGTGTGTGTGTGTGTGTATGTGTGTGTGTGTGTGTGTGTGTGTGTGTGTGTGTGTAGTCTGTTTGTGTGTCTACTATACGGGTGGAAGGAAAAATTTGAAGTACCAATGAAGAAACTTGAACCCAAGTCTCTCAAGTAAATTTGTTTTTCTTACAATTTCCCACTTAACGTGAAACGTAGGAAAAGGAAGCTTTTTCCCCCCTCTAATTCTTTCATTTCGTAAATTTTTTCCCCTTTATTTTCGTGAAGCAACAGATTCAGTTTACAAGGAAATGACTATTTCTTTTTCTTCGATTTTCTTTTGTTTCTTTTTTTTTTCAGAGGCTCTTTAACCTTCTGCTACTACTTCAGTTTGCAACACTTCCTTTCCATTAAGGCAAGGACTGTGGACAAACAGCGTTCTCCTGTTACAAGCAAAGAAGAAGTTAGTTAAATGTTAGGGAGTTCGTAAACAACAACGAAAGAAAACGTAAGATGTCGGTTTCCCCTAAAATATCTGAGGACGTTTTCTTCTCTACTTTGTTGGTGAAAATGTACTCATAATATTCATCTTCTTAGAATTATATATATATCCCATGAACTATGTCTAATTTTGAATCTTAATGGATTATGCCTAATTTCATCTTCTATCAATTATACCAAATCACACCTTCAATAGTGCGTTATTATTGCCTCATTTAACCTCGTATTAGGTATAATTAGTGCGACTAATTACATTTAGTATGTATTATCTTCGGATTTGAAGTACATACATCTCATTTGAATAGTAATGAATTGTGCCTAATTTTATACCGTACCTAAGTATATCTCTTTCAAAGTAAACATGATTTCAAATATTCTGAACTCCCTTTTTATTAAGTTTAAGATTTCTGATATTACCATATTTATGCTACATTTTATGACTGACACACAAATTACATAAATAATACATTCTATGAAATATAACTAAATATGTTTTCAAGTGTACTTACCCTGTTTGTTACTTCCATAAAATAGTCTACTTTTACTATTTGTAAAATATCTCTAATATAGTATACTTGTGACGAATTATGACTTTAGTTTACTCTATCATTGATAATTTATCTCTGAATTATGGACTACGAATTCTGTTTTCTAGTAAATTTAAACTGTATATCACTCTTATTTAAAAAAATAAGCCTAATTCAAATTTTATTATTTGTAAAATGTCGTGAATAATGCCTTATTTAACATTCCAACAATATCTTGTTTAATATTGTATATATAAATTATGGGCTGCTCAAAATTTTCCTTTTAACATACGAGCTTCTAGTTCGAACAATACACTGTATATTAATCTTTTCCCCTTTCTTATATATTTTTTGAATCTGTGTAACTACTCGCTTGAATTCAACTTATTTCATTTCAAAAGTTTAAAAAAAAACGTCAAAAGACTAACGATTATTATTATTATTATTATTATTATTATTATTATTATTATTATTATTATTATTATTATTATTATTATTATTATTATTATTATTACGTATTCTGCCTTTTGGCTTGTCCTGGGATTAATGATTTTTTTTTTTTTTTTTTTTTTTTTGTCTGGGAAATGTTTCTTCAATATTTCGGGATCTTCAGGCTTTTCTTTTAACTCCCAATATTTTCTTCCATTCTTCAAATCATCGATCAGTCGTGTTCTTCTTTTTCCTATTCCTCGCTTTCCTTCCATCTTTCCTTCTATGGCAATATGATGACAATTTCTTTGTAAGATATGTCCAATGCAATTGGCTTTTTTTTTTTTTTTACGAAGGATGCTGGTTAAAATTTTGTCTTCTCTCCTGTCCGTTTTTTGTTACTCTGTCCTCTTTATCTTCTCCATCTTCCTTCAACACCACATTTCAAAGCTCTCTAAATATTTATTTTCTAACTTCCTTAATGTCCAAGTTTCTGAACCATATAGCCCAATGCTCCATATTCAGTACAGCTCACAGATGACGAGAAGAACCCTAGCAGAAGTAGTGTGACGTAGGTATGGGCTCGCCACTTTTCGCACGGGGGTTTCAAATGACACCACGGAATAACACACAGATAACTACCCGGAGTAGCAGACGACATCTAAGTATTGACCACACCTCAAAAACCGAAAATGAACTTGACCGTGTCGTTGACCTTTCCCTGCTGTTTTAGAATTCTTCTCGTTATCTGTGAGCTGTACTTGACCAACTTCTTTCTTATCCAATATTAAGCCTGGTAGTTAAGACTGATTTTTTTTTCTTTTTGAATGCTTCTTTAGATATGGAAATTCTTGTCCTGATCTCTTTGGTGCAGTAAACATCTTTCGTTCAAATACTTCCAGATACTTGAAATTATCGATTTCTTCAAGTTCTCTTTGTACTACTCTAACCCGTAATGGAGCATTTTCACAGGATATTCTCGTGACCTTTGGCTTTTCGATGTTGATTTCCATTCCATGCAGTTTTTGTCAGTCATCTCCTGTAGTCCTTCTTCCGTTCTAGCTACAACGATCATGTTATTAGTAAAAATTGTTCAGGCTAGAGTAGCCTTTTGATTGTTCTTTTCATAGAAATTTGAGGATGTTGAATCCAATGCAACTACTTTTAAACATATCTGTCTATGGAGTCCGGACAAAAATAGCCGCAAAGTTCAGATGTTTGAAGTGCTCCTTATGTCAATTATAGAAGTGTCAATGCTTCCATACATTTCTAATTGCAATTTCTATACCAATTTAAGGATACTAAATTCAAATCAAATATTTTTAAACATATGCATTCATTGAGTTTCCTAGAAAAGTGATCTCAAATTTGGTATATAAATAAATATAAACACCGCAATTTTGATGTAATTTTGTTGTGACTCTAACGACAGAAATATTTGAAAATAATTCTATTGGATTCAGGACTGCAAAATTAGTATAAAGAGTCATCATCATCATCATTATCATAGGTATTCTGTCATTATTGTCAGGTCACTTGCTGCAGCTGAGAAATTTCCTTGCCCCACGGTCTTCCGCTAAATTTTTCGTCTTCAACCACGCTTTTTCTGTTCTGATATCGCCCATTAATTGCCGTATCCTTTACCCTCTCCTCTTTTTCCTCCAACTATGCCCTCTAGCATGTCCCTCATGATACAGTTCCTTCTTAGCCAATGTCCCGACCAGTGTCTCTTTATGTTCTTAATATTTTTTTAGATTGGTTTTCCCCCACCATTTCTAACACCCTCTCATTCATTTTCCGTTCGACCCAGCTAATGCTTTCCATTCTTCTCCACACCCGTATTTAGAAAGCTTCCAGTCGTTTCTCATCATGTTTGTGATGTCCGTGTTTCTGACCCATACAATATAATACTCCATAGGAAGTATTTTATGAGACTTTTTCTCAACTCTTTATTCAAAGTCCCACAAAATAGTATTTTCTTCTTCTTAAAGGCTTCTTTTGCCATTCCTACCCTTGCGTTTATTTCACTTTCACATTTCATATCATTACTAATAATACTACCCAGGTATCGAAAACTAGTCACCTGTTCTATTTTCTCCCCTTCTGCTTCTATCTTTGGCACCAACCGCTTGGTTCCAATCAACATGGCTTTTGTCTTTCTAACATTTATTTACATCCAATATTCTTCACAGCCCTTCCTCAAGTTTTCTAACATCTTACTGATTTTCTCTTCAGATTCTGCCACAAGCGCCATATCATCTGCAAACCGTATGCATCTAATCATTCTACCTCCTACCGGAATGCCGCCTTCATTTTGTAAAAGCACTTTTTCACGATCGATCGTGTCAATAGGTAGGGAGGACACACATAAGATTGCCATACAAAGAAAACAAAAGTTCTATGCAATAGATCAAAGGTTATTTTGGTACACAGAATCCAAATTTCGGAAACCCAGGAAGATTGACCTTGTCAATTTTGTTTTATGGACGATAAACGTATGTGCTGTCTTACGTACCAAAATTTGCTCAATTTTCTCACCCATAAAAGATCTGACACCGTGGATCGTCTGGGGGTTTCGAAATTTAGATCCTGTGTACCAAAATACGTCGAACCTACACCCTTGGGTCCGATACACAAAACTTTTTGTGTGTGTGTTGCTGTGTAATTAACTAACTAGGTCAATGGCCTATAGAACCCGGAGATTCAATGCCACAGTCTCAATAGCTCTTCATTGACTTCTGTTCTTAGCCAAATTAATCTAATTTCTACTTTATATTATGATTTCTGCGAGATCTATTTTAATATTGCTCTCCCATTTGCGTCTAGGTCTTCCTAATGGTATTTTTTTCGACAGAGTTTCCAGTTAACATTTCGAAATTGTTCCGTCTTTCTTCCATTCTAACTACATGACCTGTACACCTGAGCCTTCTAGAATTAATGACCTTGACAATGTTAAGTAAACGGTATAAATTAGGCACCCGTTAATAAGCTTACATTAGTTCTTTCTGTACGTAAAGCTTTTTTTTTCTGCTGAACTTTACCAG
This sequence comes from Thermobia domestica, assembly GCF_964235325.1. Taxonomy (NCBI): domain Eukaryota; kingdom Metazoa; phylum Arthropoda; class Insecta; order Zygentoma; family Lepismatidae; genus Thermobia; species Thermobia domestica. Next base: position 99,249,045 of record NC_137461.1, read on the forward strand.
GCTATGAAGATTGCTTCTTGTGTGTTGGTACTGCAGGAATAATAACGCTTAGTTAATGAACATTCATACGACAAAACATTTGGTATCGTTTCTTTCATGGATTATTTTAAGTAAGATTAAATTAAAGTAAGATTATTTATTTATTTAAATATTTATTTACTAGCAGCGTTCACCCCGCTTCGCTGCGGTCACCCCGGAACGCAATAAACTTTGTTACTTAGATAATTTTTACTTTTTCGCTTTCAAGTGATATGATAAAAACCATAGAAGATTGCAGTAAATCTTAACATTATATCGCCTGTCATTTATGTTAACCCGCCCCGCTTCGCTGCGGTCATCCCGGTGCTGGCATATTGTAAAAGTGTCTGTAAAAATAAGCAAATCAATTAAAAAATTTTAAACAGAAGATTCAAGCTATTTTCCGCTGTATATCGCCTGTCATTTTGCAGTAAATCTTAACATTATATCGCCTGTCATTTATGTTAACCCGCCCCGCTTCGCTGCGGTCATCCCGGTGCTGGCATATTGTAAAAGTGTCTGTAAAAATAAGCAAATCAATTAAAAAATTTTAAACAGAAGATTCAAGCTATTTTCCGCTGTATATCGCCTGTCATTTATGTTAACCCGCCGAGTGACACGGTCATGCGGGTTGCATATAAATACGTTTATTTTTACCTATGATGAACTAATAACAAAGGATTTGTACGTTATGGACATTTGAATGGTCAATTATCTCAAGACACTGGTAATTAAAAATTAAAGTGATATGATAAAAACCATCTAGGGTCCAAATCCTAATAACCCCCCAAAAATGAAAGAAATTGGTTCAGCCGTATTAGCGTGATGAGCGGACAAAATTTTGTACGTTCTCTTTTATATATATAGATTTAAGTAAGATTAAAAGTAAGATTAATTTAATAATGTATTTCCAATCCGCATTTTAATTCTTTCTTTTCAAGTGATTACAATCCCTCTGGCAATACATTACTTTTCTCTGGCAGTACAACAAGTCGTAACAGTTGTTAGGTTAAGTTCTTTCAATTGAGGGTTCGGTTCTGCAACAGGGCACGTTGAAGATTTCCTAGCAGGAACTGAGCCAAACTTTGGCCTGGCATTAACGGAGTCGCCACCCTTGCCCATAATGGCTCGGGAAATTGATAAGAAGGAACAGGATCCAGGCGACATGTGAAACAACACCCTAGAAACTTATCCGAAACGCACGCACATAATATAGAACCAGAATGTAGATTTGATATATATATATATATATATATATATATATATAGATAGATAGATAGATAGATAGATAGATAGATAGATAGATAGATAGATAGATAGATAGATAGATAGATATATTATTGCTAACTTTGCAAGACTACCGTCAATTGAATTTTCCATTAACCTTTTCGAATTCAAGAACAATTTAATGCACTCAGTATAAAACATTACAATTACTGGTAAGTCATTTTATTACATTAAATCTTTTAATAATTGGTTGTTAGTAATATATATATTTCTTTGATTTTGTTAGATTAGGTTATCAGGTTTGCTTCTTAGTAGATTAATTAGTTTAGATTTCGTATAAAATATTTGTATGTAGATGTTCCAGTGTATATATATTCAATGTTCTCTTTTCTCATTTCAGCTTCGGCGCAAGTATATTTAAATCACTTGTTCAGGAAACAATATTAAACAGCGGGTACAATATCAAACACGAGGTAATTATTTAACCTTCAACTTTCCTTTTAATAATTAAAATACGTGGTAAACATATATATATATATATATATATATATATATATATATATATATAATATGTCCTATATTTTATTAATATCTCTTCTTCTCATATTAATTATTTTCTTCTCATCTATCTTTTTCTTCTTACTACATTAAAATATATTATTCTTTATTTACTTTTTTCAGGTATTCTCCGTTGCAACCAATACTGTTATTAGTTCTCAAGTAACAACAAACGTCAAACTACTCTTTGCATTGTCTCAAAAAGAATCATTCGTCTTGTATTTAAAATATTAAATAAGTTTGTGCGCCAGAATTCCACATTTCTACATAGCGTCTGTAATAGTTATAACAATACCATTTCAGAGTATTGTGAAAAAAAATTTCAGGTTGTATTAGCTTTAGATTTCCTAACTGTTTCTAACCCATATAATATATCATACGTTTATATTTATAAGAAATGAAGTTATTATTTACTAGGGCTAGCCTAACCTAACAAGATTTTAATTCGTACGCGCAACGGAAGATATCGGAAGATTTCAAGTTCTTATTTCAGCAGCCAACCAAGAGTGAAAGAAAATTTTACACTGTTACTGAACTGAAATTTTACACTATGTTAAAAAAATACATATGAATAGTTAGAATTGTATAAGTTTAAATCTATGGGCAGTATTCGAAATTACAAAAAAAATCAAATTGTCGTGACTATTTATTCGTGCCAATCATTAAACAATTACATCATAACAAGTATCAAACAAAAATGTTGTTAAATATTTGCCTACATCGCAGTATATCAAATACATTTTATGTATTTCTGTTGTCACATTAGTCTAATACAAAACATTGTCTAGCTCTTCAAAAAAAAAGTTTTCAATATCTTCAGTAATACACATATGATCACTCAAGGAAATAGTGGTCCATCCTCTCTACTTATTTATTTACAAAGTATTATTATATGGACGTTCGTTATTAACCCCTGTCATTCATCAAATGAAGCAACAAACATAAGCCCGCCTTGCTGCTACTATATTTTCATTTTAACTTAAAGGTAAGTAAGTAGCATATATGACTTTACTTTAGCTTATGTATCAGTTACCTAATACATCTACTATGAAAAAGCACTACGGTTAATGTGAAATGAAATATTTACAAATGGTCCATGAGAACAAACATTAATTCTACATCTACCTCTCTACGACAGGGTCCACATAAAAGGCAGATAGAACGTCATTATCAAAACTATTATCATTTTTAAGACTGTTATCATTTTAGAATTCCGAGTCGTTTCTTTAGAGAGTGATGGAGACACATAACAAACTAAATTATATTCAAGAATGGCAAGTTGAGTAGCATTTAACTATATCCACTTCCGACAAGGCAAATATGCACTTAATACGTAGTCACGAACATCTAATTTCATACCGTACTAGTGGCACGTTTAAATTAAACCTTTACCTAACCTACAAAGATAAAATATATCACGAAGCAAGACTAAAAGACACCGAGATTCAAAGGGCACGTTCAAAGGAAACGTTTTTACCTAACCTACACAAACAATATATATATATATATATATATATATATATATATATATATATATATATATATATATATATATATATATATATATATATATATATATATATATATATATATATATATATATATATCACGAGGCAATATAAAAGGCACATTAGAATTCAGAGATATATCACGAGGCAATATTAAAAGACACACTAGAATTCAGAGGCACGTTCAAGTAAATTTTTACCTAACCTACACAGATAGAATATACATATATCACGAGGCAATATAAAAAGGCACACTAGAATTCACAGGCACGTTCAAAGTAAACTTCACTTAACCTACACAGACAAAATATATATATCACGAGGCAATATAAAAAAAGGCACACTAGAATTCAGAGGTACGTTCAAAGTAAACTTTACTTAACCTACCCAGACAAAATATATTTTATGAAAATTTAGAGGCACGTTCAAAGTAAAATTCTACCCTGTCAATCCAATCCATAACGTAAAAGAAACGCACATTTTCTCAAAATAATTCTCAAACGGACGGAGCTAAAGTAAGCCAAAGTAACTTATTTACTAATTTAATCACATTACAATTTTATCACATATACTCGTAATTTATATCTATGAGTGGATAAAATGTGATGAGCTACGGGGACGCGTAACGCACTCTTACTCAGTTGCACATATTAATCATGAAGACTTCCATTCGATACGTTATTATATGGCCTAGAGTTGAAGAAAAAGAAAATTTTGATATTACAAGTTCTCCGGCACCTCTATACGAACAAGCTCCTTCAATCTTTATCTTGCAGGAAAAGGCTATGACTTTTCCCACCTGCAATCTTACACATCGAATTTCACTTCTTCCAATCACCAGTTCAACACTCTATACGATTTATAGAAGGCCGTCCTCGTAGATGGAAGGAACGGATTTCGACTACTACACTTCCTGCCCCATCACTTTATATCTCTAGTAATGGCGGAGGTGATACTCGGTGGCCTTCTGCCGAAAAAGGTTGTTTATGAATTTTTAGTCAGACTTCTCAGTTCTTTTCTCCAAAACAATAAAATAGATTGACCTAAACGATGATTTTAACAAGATTAACATCCAAAATTAGCGTTTTTGGTTATGAAATTTTCAAAATGTAGGAGCTGACCCGGCCACCGTCTATCCAAAACAAGACATGATGATTAACTGCGTCGTATCTCTCTCGAAACCAGGCCTTGATAAACGCGTTTTCAATATTACATATTCGATTACGAACTAAAACAAATTTATATCCCTTATGTTGCAATACAACAACCTAATTGCATAAACAGTCATTTTATCTATTGAATGACATTCTCTAATTAATGGTAATTACCACATAACAAAAATTTTATAACTCGCCTAATCTCTCCGTGCCCGTATTTATTTGTTACCATCGTAACAACTGCCTCCAATTTTTAAGCTATCGCCATATTGGAAATTTAGCTTCACGTATAGCGATTCAAATGCCCTCTTGCGGTAATAGCCAAAAATGATCGCTATGTTCTTAACAAAAGAACGACGTGAAGCAATGTAATTAAGTGGCATTGGAAATTGTCTTTAAAATTGTGGTTTCTGGATCAAAAGAGAAATATGTATATGTCAGGTAAAGTAAATTTCAAATAAGGTTTAAATATATATATAAAGCTCGGTTTTAAGAGCAACGTATATAATAAGAGTGCAGCTATTGCTGTAACCTGGAACAAATCTACAATAATTAATTTAAAGAAATATTCGAATTTTCAGAGTAAGGTTCTTGGTGTGTGTTTCGTGTCTCACACCATAAACTAACCTGAGTAGTTTTAGATTTAGTGCATCTGTGCCATTATTAGTAACAAAGAGAAAGAATTAGCATAACTAAAGAATATAAAAAACAACAATATAATTGGTACAGTAGCACCATACGGGGGCCAACCTCAACATAAATATAAATAACCGGTAAAACGGGTTGTTACATAGTATTATTAAATTGTAATTGCAACTATTCATCTACTATGCAATTAAGTTTCATAGCATATAGTAAATTTATCTCACATCTGTATTTTGATTACTCGAAATACAGGAAACGTAGCAAATACTTAAGAGTTTAATGTGAAACAGAAGATTTTGATTAATATAATCATATTTTACTTTATATCACGTCATCCTAAATAGTGGCAGACAATATAGTCAGGGGTGAGAGAAGAGAAATCTTTCCCGTACAAACATAAAACTAGCTATTCATAATTATTTCTTTTCCCATCTTCAATAACTTCCGACATTTTACATTTTACTATCTTATTCATTTTCGATTCGAAAATATTATTCACTTTTCTCAGTTTGTATCATACGGTGCGGATTGAAATCCTTATCATTACTTTCTAGTGCGCTGTGGTGTAGATTCGGAATAGCGGCGCATTACAAACAAACAAAACATATGATAATGGAGTAATGTGCTCACAGAAACTCCACGAAAAACAACTCTTTAGTGCAAAGGCCACGGTCTGGAGTGGTACTTCGGCTTCCAGAATTACTGGACCCTACCTTTTTGAGGACCATCACGGAAACGCAGTCACAGTCACTTCGGAACCTTACAGAGGCCTAGTGACGACTTTCGTGATTCCTGAATTACAGAAAGAAGACACTGATTTGTCATCACTTTATTTCCAGCAAGTTACATCAAACGCAAGTAAGACATCAAAATTACGTACGGTGTTCGCGGGCGGAATCATCTCACGTTCTGGGGACATACCATGATCAGCTAGGTCCTCTGAACTGAGTGTTCTCGATTTCTTTCTGTGGGGGCACCTCAAGGGCCGAGTATTTGTATCAATGGTCCCCAACTTGGAGGATTTAAAGTGTCGTATCAGTAAAGGGGTCAGAGCAATTACACCTCCAACACTGGTGAAAGTAATGGATAGTTTCGTTTGTCGACTTCGTCAGTATATCACAAAGGACTGTGGTTATTTCACATATACGATTTTCAAAACATAAACAAAAGATGCCGTAAACAAAACAAAACATGATTTGGGTTATTCTATCATAAAACAGCATCATGTTATTTATCTAGTACCACTCCCGTCTTTTAAATTAACCTATGTAGGCTACGATCTAGGACCTATAATAAAAGGGTAAATTGTTGCTGTCGGACGCTATATATTTATTCTGTTCATCTGTGAAAGACAAAATCTCAAGAAATACTTGACGAAACTTAATCACTTTGACCAAGATGTAAAAGGCCTAAAGTTAGAAATCAAATGTGTTGATGGAAGTGATCCATTCGTTTAACATATGGACAATCAAAAATCGGTTCCCCATGGATCATCCTTGTCTGATAAAGTGTCCTCAGAGATGTTGATATTAGCGGGCTATTATAATGCCCAAGATACAAAATCCTGATCTTTTTGCGGAATTCATCGTTAGAATGAAACCAAATGACACTCTACTCGTGAAATCTAAACACTTAAATGTTTTCTATTTTCAATGATTCATTCATCTTAAGGTAAATTTCACTTAATTTCAGTACAATTCCTAAACTTGTTAAAAAGAATATAGAGTTTGGTTTAACTTCATAAACTGATGAAAAGTATCTACAGCCAATGTTGAATCGAAGACTTTAAATCATCTTAGCTGTATCCACTCCTATACTTCCTTAATGCAGTATTGTCTAAGTTTTGGATACCTAACTACATGTTATCCAGGCAGAATAAATAATTTCTCCTGATACTTTCTTCCCTTATCTATATACTGTTTTTTTCTATATTATTTTAAGTATAGTTTCAAATTCTTTTAAATATCTTTGTTTTGTTTGATTATGTAGTGACATTTATATAATTTATCTTCAGTTCCAAATTATGACAACAATGAAGTCATAGTGTTTCACGTATACTTATATCACTCCTGTAAACAAGTCTTATTCTACTATTCGTTAAATATACCAAATACATATGTAATTTCACTTACGAATTATGCTTCATCTGTGGTTATGAAGTATGACTAATTTGCATTTCAACAGTTATGCGTAATATGCGTTTAGACATTTTACCTACTACCGGTATTTTAATTCCTTTTACTCATAGGTTAGACTAAGTTGTTCTTTATCTTTCCTGAAGTTTAGCGTCCCCGTTCAGTAGTGGGGCTATATGAGCCCTGAATTTACTGTTTATGGTGAAATCTGATTTAACTTTATGAGTTCAATGGCCTCCTATAGGGAATTGAACCCGAAACCACTAGTACCAAAAGCGCAGACGATAGCCACTAGACCAACAGAAAAGACAAATTTTCTTCGTAATTTTGTGTTTCTGATTTAAGGTGATTAATTTAATGGGCAACTTCGGAATTTCATCCGAACTCCTTTAGTTTCATCAGCGGAAATTCAAAGGCACGTAAAATACTTCAGGGTTACCGAGATTTCATTCAATACACTAATGCATTTAGATATTATTTGTAATACAAAACTATTTAAGACAAATTTCTAAGGTTTGAGTAGCTCAGAAATTGTCCATTTGTCAGCAATGTTTGCATTAACTAAGATTAATATTATTGATATGAAGATGATTTATGGGAGGCGTTGATGAATACCTCTCACGTAACACGAACATTCAATGGTGAATATTTGCGTACATTCTTGTGTGACCCAATGGGTGAATTTCCATATTTTGCTTGGCTAAAGCTTTAGTGAAATTGGGAAATGTTCCAGATACTTTGTGGAAAAAAAACAGTGAGGTCCAGAGAGGAGAGATAAAGAGAGGACTTTACTGGAAAATTTTTGGTCGATATGATCCACACAAAACTCTTCGTCCGATATTTCTTTCCGTCCATCTATTTCCCCCTTCCCTCTCGCAGCACCAATATCGCAACTTCCCCAACTCTCGTAGTACTCTGAAACTGCCAACGTCTCCCTCACCCTCCTATCCCTTGCCGCTATTTCGCCGCTAACTCGAACTGATGTCTCCGAGATGTCAAGCCTTGTCGCGGTGATGACACATCCAAGTTTCCAACACTCAGCCTTCTCCCCAAAGTTACCCAAAACTTTCTATCCCGTATCTGACAAAACTTGTCGTTACGTATTGCATAGCCTTTTCCCCTCCATCACTTTCCGCCTCTGAAGATACGAAACTCTTTTCAACATCCATCCCGTGACGTCAGTTGTACACAACTTTTCCGCTATTGCAGTTTTTTTTTTTTTTTCGTTTCGCCAAGCTAATAGAATGACTCTGCACAGATATTTCAAAAAGATTATGAAAGTGCTTCCTTAACTGAAACTTGATATGGTTAAGATTTACCAAAGCATAACTAAATTTGAGATTTTCTTCTGGTTTTATGAACTCCTACGTCTAATACAAGTGCAGAATACAAAACCTTCTTTGGATTTGTTTTAAAATGTATGGTTTCTCGAGAATCGGAAATGAATTTAACAAAATAGTATTTAACTTCTTAACATATATGCCTTGATTGTTCAAGTTTAATAAGTTTAAACTTGGTTGGCTGGTTGACTGCGTTGGTGTTTAACGCTCCTTTCAGTACCGACACTATATGAGACATGGATTTGCAGTTTACCACGTGATTATAACATGATTTTTTTCACTCTGAGTCAAACCCGGACTTTCTGCGTCAAATGCATGTCATGTTAATCACATAATCATGAATAGCGTTACCTGCAAAAAGAAGCAAAGCAAATTTTTTTATGACGAAGGTAAAACACAAGACGAGGCAGAATTCTCTTCTATGTTTGATCAAGACTGCTTGATTTAACAGCATTGATAGTATCAGAACAAACCTATTTAATATTTTGTTATAGTAGATAATTTCAATTCCATTGCCTGGGGAACAACGTTTTAAAATTTGATCTAAGCAGAAGTCGGTGTGGCCTCGAGGAACTAGGAACCAAATTATTTTTATTATTTAACTTTTTTCATTTAAGGCAACTCTCTTTACCATGCATTTCGATCTTCCATGTCAGAAACGAGTTGTCCAAAAGGATACACAAAGAAATTAGTAAAAAATGTTACAATAAGAATTTACCAAAGACAACATTAAAAATGGACCGAAACTTTCTATTCTGATTTATTTACTTATGTTATATGCTACTATAACATAACTCTCATGTATATGTATCCATCATATATGCATGCACATGCTACAAATACGTTTGCATTTTTCTCTTCTGCATATTTAGAGATTCATACAGATTTGAAGTTGTAAGCGTAGAGGCTTTTATTTTCAAATTATCTTTTATATGCTTACTCTTCGTAAATGGGTTTTTAAAATATGCACGTGTCACAACTTGCTTTACAATAATGTTGAAAACATGTAATTCCTTCTCTCTCTCTCTCTCTCTCTCTCTCTCTCTCTCTCTCTCTCTCTCTCTCTCTCTCTTTCTCTTTCTCTCCTGCTGGAAAAAGTATCCTCACATATACATATGTACATTCAATGAGGGAGGGAAAGGAACGGGGAAGAAAAAACGCTGTAGGGGGAAATCATCTCCTCTTTAAACAATGCAATATGGAAAGTTAATGGCCACAATGTTACAATTTAAAACAGTGAAAAATCGCCCTTAAAGGACTCATTTTAAACTAACTCATTTTCCGGTGTTGGACCAAGTTCCTGAGTTCTTTCTCGCTACCTCCCTTTTCGCTCTTTCTCGGTGTTCGCAACGTGACTCCAGCGCTGGACAATTCTCCAGCAATAACTCTTCCAGACGCTGGCACTTTCCTGGTACATTCCCTCTTTTCTCCCCGTTATTTCAGCCACCCCTCGTGTTCCTAATGAGGCCCTCTTACCCACTAAATCACTCCTAACTATCCCCACAGCAGTTAGCACATAACCTTTCTCCCTTCCCTCGCTGTTACCACCAAAACCCTCCCATCTAGTAGAAAAGCAAGCAGGCAAACAAACAAACAAAAGCTAGTTGGCATAGCGAACTCACACACGCATTCACAAACCACGGTAAATAGAATTTCCAAAAGTTTATTTTTGTGTTTCAGAGCTGTTATTTATTTATTTATTAATTTCCACATATGATAACAACAACAATAGTAGTAATAATAAAAACAACAATAGAGCTTGGACAGTGACAAACGCCACAGAGATAAACTATTTGTAGCTAATGTATATTTCTGTTATTTATGCAATAAAAAACAATATTAGTAGATATGGTTTGTGGAGGTGGTATGGACTTCTGCATAACAGCAGTACAATACCAAGTTAAATCCAATTGTATGTAGTACAATCTCTAAATCAAGCTTAATTAAAAATATCAATTTTGTTCTTTTTGAAACATGATTTCGTTTACAACATCGATTTTTAAAAAATTTTTTTAGACTGCATGTAGAATAAAAAATATTGCTTCAACAGATTTATTTTTTACATGAAAATAATTTAGTAAAAGCATGAATAAGTTATAAATGACACATTCACGATATTCTTTTCCGATTTCTATTTATATAGACTAAGAAGAAATGATTTTAGCGTTTTTTCTGAATTTTTCACAAACTTTTTTTTTTCATTTGCTACACAGCAACTCCGAATTAGTTACATAATATTCGACTTACGGATAATTCGCAGATTTGAAATAAATTTCGAAAATTACAGAATAGTTCTACGCCAAATATTACCTCAAATAATGAATTTTTGCATAGTTTTATAGTTTGTAACTATCCGAGAAATACTGCTGCATCAAGTTTAATTTATAAAATATCATAGCGTGTAAATACATTATAACGCACACATATGTATATTATAAATTTCCAATCTCACGGATGGTTATGAAACGGTAGAAGCTAATGTAAAATTAGTTATGTAACGATATTAGTAACTTTTATCATAAACTGTATATACAGGGTGTTTCGAAATAACACTGACAACGTTTGGGAGGTGATTCCTGACACCAAGATAAGACGGAAAGTATAGACCAACCTGGGTGCAGAAATCCGTCATTTCGGAGTTATAGGCTGCCAAAAACATGAAAAAAAAATATTTTTAAAGGTCCATAACTCCAATACTATTGAACCTACCGTAGTCAGGTCAAGACTTCACTCAAGAACTAATATTTGCGCTATCCAAAAATACATGTTTCAGAATCCTGCGGGCATTTTCGTCGATCCCAAGAGGTTCATCCAATACATGGCTGAAACAGCACTCTTATTGGCCAAGTTCCAATGACGTCACAAAGTTTCAAGTTCAACCTGCTAGTAATGCTTATGATTGTTGCTTTCGTTTCCCTGTTTTGTGTGTGTACGTATTTTAAAAAGGAGAGAGATTATCAACATTACTACTTGTGAAATATATTACATTATTCTTGATTTATGTTCACTTTTTACGCGGTACAAATATATTATCCTTAAATAAATCTTCGTCCAAATAAAAGTTTTAAAAAACACACTATACATGAAAGTTGTTAGTGTCTACAATTTTAACATTTTTATTAGGTCACATATTAGCTGATTGTGCTCACAATGAGTACACTGGCTTTTGCAAAAATAGTGTACTTTGTGATGCAACACCTTCTTTTGATTTCAAATCTACATACAGAATTTGGATTCCACTCACTTGATGACAGAAAAATAAAAACATCTTGGCCTTGTCTCTCAAATTAACTTTACATTACACGCTACAGTTCGCCTTCATTGGCATCCAAGAGTAGGTCTGGCGTAGAAGTATTTTATGGCAAATAGCGTTAGTAGTGTCGTTATTGATGAGCCATTACCACATAAGGATACCAATTCGTTGGAGTTTAGCCTCCCTTTGAACACCAAGGCTATAATGAGACATGGACCTACTGTTACACGTGGAATCCGAACCACATGAGATTACGCAGGGAATCGAATCCTAATCTCCGTGCCAAAGACGTGTACGTTAAAGATATAGCCACAACATAGTTCTAGATAATATTAAGTTTACCATGTTTTTCTTTAGAATGAATACCGTAAGAGGGGTTACTTTGCACAAGATTTAAGCAATTTTAAAGAAAATCGCATGTAACTCAAAAACATAATGATTTAAAACACTGTATTTTAAACATATAATAGCCAGGTATAAAAGGAAAATATTATTGCAAGTTCATTAGTAAACATTCAGTATGACCATAGCTATTAAAATATTAACTTTGGTGCAAAGTAACCCCACAGCTGAGGTTACTTTGCACAACATACAAAAAAGTATGTTCAACATACGAACATACGAACATACGTTTCTGTGCAATGTTTTTCCTTCAGTATTTATACATTTCACTTCCTACACAAGACTGCATGCAACCTACAAATATTGATATTAGAATGATAGTACAGGTATTAATATTTAATTTGAATTATCGATATTTGAAAGAAAATTATGTGTTTTCTGATACCGGCACAGGAACTACATTCTAATAGTTTAGCATATGTCCCACAAAAATGTAAACTCAGGAATAGAAAAATAAATCACCGTGAACTGATTTGCCTTGGTTATTCCTTATGTCCAAGAATATCATTCCAACCGTTATCAGTGAAAGATTTACGGGCTTTGGGATTTTCAGGCTGAAGAACACCCAAATTGCATTATTACGTTTTTTTTTTTTAATCTAATGTTAGTCATTCTTATGCGTATAAGCTGCAAGTCCCCCTCAAAAACATCTAAAAAAATAACGAAGTCTTTGTGAGTGAAGCCCTTCTCAAACTACTTTGGGGGGGGGCGGTGGCTCAGTGGTAGGGCATTCACCTCCGTTGCTAGGGGTCCCTGGTTCGATCCCAACTCGCGCCGTGTGAAATTTGTGGTGGACAAACACCGTGCTCGTGGGTTTTCTCGGGGTTCTCCCGTTTCCTCCCTTTTTCTTCATTCCACAATTTTATTCATTTCTCATCATCAACGTCACCTTTAGCCTAGCGGGTATAACTGTGGGACGTAAAACTGAAAGGTTTCATTTCATTTTCATTTCAAACTACTTTTGTGGATCCGCCACTGTTCATAATTTATTTTCCAACAAGAAATTCATTCCGGCATCTTCCTAAATAGGAAATTTACCTAAATTATAATGCAGGAGGTTCTAGTAGTAATAATTTCCTATTTAAGAGGTGTTTTGGACCGGTGCAAAGTAACCCCGAGTAGAGGCTAAAACCGCCTTCTCCCAGTTTTACTTTTTTATGACTTTAAAATGTTTCACATTTCAATTTTAACTATTGCATCAAAGCCCCATCATATACAGTTGTATTCTACGAAACTGACTGAACTTTGACGGAAAATCTTGCACGTGATACCTTTCAAATTTTGGTGGCCTTAACAGTGACTGCTTTCCACACCTCTACAAGAATGAACCCTCCCGGTAATGAGAACTAATGTTAACCGCCAACATTATAGCCAAAATACAGTTAGATGTTCTATCTTAGTTCAAACTTCTTCTTTACTGTCAATGGTTTTGCCGACAGAGGACTGAAGCTCTTTTCATATTTTGTGCAAAGTAGCCTCTGATGTGCAAAGTATACAATATACCAGGGTCAACTTTGCATCTCCTTAAACTTTAAACCAACGGTTCCCAAGGACCATGCTCCTGGAGGGGACTTGAAGAACAAGCGAGGAATCACGAGCTAACGACAGAAATAAATTATAAAATTATCAATAAACTTAACGGATGCTCGTGATTGACAGTTTGTCTTTTTTAGACTCTTTTCGAGATTTTTAAGTAATTAAACACTTAATAAATATAAACAGATGAAAACATGGTGAGTGGTTAGAAGTTTAGAGTCCCGTTCATCAGCAAAACTATTGAGACGTGAAGCTACAGCTTAAGATGAGACCCGAAATGCATTAGCTTCTGCCAGGAATCAAACCCGGGCCTCCTGCGCCAAAGATTCATACGCTATCCATCTAAACATTAGGAGGCTATGCGTAGTAATTTAGAAACAAAGAGCATTTTTAAGGAACTAGCTTATGTATACAATGAACCATGTAAGTATACTGTTACGTCTCATATAGGCTTCTGCTAAAAGGATCGTTAAATTCAAACCGAAAATCAAACCTAAATTACATCTTTTCTGTAAATTTCCAGCTTTTGACACCCGATTTCAAAATCTGCAGCAAATGCAACGTACAATTGCCTGCGGTGTTTTAAGGATAGTGTTTCAGATCTATTATCCTTACTCTTAACCCCACTCCTAGTGCTATTCAGGTGTTAGGACCCTTACACTTCTCAGTGGATTACGAATACAATCCTTTCTTGAAAGCATTCGTTGCAGAATGGAAATACGCTGATGGAATAAGCCTATTTAACATTACGAGTTTCGTATAAATATTTTTTTTAAATAAAGCCCTGCAGTTCGTACATGCATTCGACGTGTAGAAGTACTTTGTAACAGATGTTATTGTTTTGTCTTTATTGATAAGGGTTTCTCGATGCAATTGTATAATCAAATACGTAATATACACGTCAATCTGTGCTGGGTAATCTGTACAAGCTAGTTTTTCATCAAGTCCGCACAAGGACAAGGGGAAGCAGGTAGCACAAGAGGGAGGTTAAAAAAATTAGGTGATAATGTTTAAAGCAGTGGCTCCCAACCGTGTCTACCTCATGTCTCCCTCTTAAAATACTTCTCGCTAACCTCCCACCCGCTCATTGGCCATATGTGCTTTTTTGTCTGATCCATCTATGATTTCAGATTCAGCATTGAAATCTCAAATCTTCAATTAATAATAATAATAATAATAATAATAATAATAATAATAATAATAATAATAATAATAATAATAATAATAATAATAATAATAACGGTAATGCAATAATAACTATATTTTCATTTTTACTTCCTTTGTGGCTATATGATTAGCATAGACGTCTTCGGCGCGGAAGACCCGAGTTTTATTCCCGGCGACAACATATGTAGTTAGGATTTTACGTTAAGCTATAGCTTCACGTTCCATATAGCTTTACTGCTGAACGGGACTCCAAACCTCAAATCACTCACCATGTTTTCATCTGTTTATATTTATTAAGTGTTTAATTACTTTAAAATCTCGAATGGGAGTCTTAAAAAGACAAATTATCAAACACGTAACATCTGTGAAGTTTGTTGATAACTTATAATTTAGTTCTGTCGTTAGCTTGTGATCCCTCACTTTTTCTTCAAGTCCATTTCAGGAGCCTGGCCTTTGGGAACCACTGATTTAAAGTTTAAGGCGATGTAAAGTTAATCCCAGTACATTCTTTCTAAAGAAAAACAGGATTAACTTTACATTGTCTGGAACTATGTCGTGGCTATATCGTTAACGTACACGTTTCTGGTCCAGAGATCCGGATTCGATTCCCTGTGTAATCTCATGTGATTCGGATTCCAAGTGAAGCAGTAGTCCATGTCTCATTATAACTTTGGTGTTCAAGGAGACGATAAACTCCAGTTAATTGGTATCTTTATGTGGTTCAAAAACAATTCTAAGTAATAATAGTCATCCAGCTCTAGCTGGTGGGCATTTCACTTGCAATTGAAACGTGCATGGCTTATCTATAACGAAACTACAACGCTATTTGCCGTAAAATACTTCTAAACAGACCTACTCTTGGATACCAATGTAGACGAACTGGAGTGTGTAATGTAAAGTTAATTTGAGAAACATTTTTTATACATGGTAAAAGTAACAAGACCAAGATATTTTTAATTTTGCATCATCAAGTGAGTGGAATCCAAGTTCTATATGTAGATTTGAAATCAAAAGAAAGTATTGCATTACAAAGTACACGATTTTTGCAAAAGCCAGTGTATTCATTGTGAGCACAATCAGCTAATATGTGAACAAATAAAAATGTTAAGATTGTAGACACTAACAACTTTCATGTGTAGTGTGTTTTTAAAAACTTTTATTTGGACGAAGATTTATTTAAGGATAATATATTTGTGCCGGGTAAAAAGTGAACATAAATCAAGAATTATAATGCAATTTATTTCACAAGCAGTAATATTATAGTCTCCTCTTTCTCTTTTTTAAAAAAAAAATACGCACACACACAAAACAGGGAAACGAAAGCAACAAGCATACTAGCAGGTTGAACTTGATACTTTGTGACGTAATCGGAATGTGGCCCATAAGAGTGCTATTTCAGCCATGTACTGGACGAACCTCTCGGGATCGGTGAAAATGCATCCTGCGGTACTTCCGCAACAATTTTTATACAGGTAATTTGAGTACTTCAATTTATATGCCCGTAGCCAAACTCCACCAACTCCAACCACCTATCCAACTCCACCTAATATCTCAATTTCACCGTAAATGGAGCTTACCATTACGTTCGTCCGAGCCGCTCGTCTATCTATATTCATATTCACATATAATTGCTAGGGCTGAGGTGCCTCACTGATACAGCGTTCAACTCTGGTGCGTGGAATCTGGTTATGATCCTAGCTCTTACCAAAGAGCTTTGCGATGAACAAACAGCATGTACGTAAGTTTTTTTCAGGGTTTTCCCGTTTCTTTCCACTTTCCTCATGATACCATTTCGTTTATCAACACTTTATTTCTTAGTCTCGGAGATTGGGGCTTAAACTAAAAAATAAATCAATGAATCAATAAAACAAACCTTGTAATATCTTACGAAGTTAATTTATAAATTAAACTTACATAAAATTAAAGTTACATGAAGATCTATGGAAGTCAATACTTAACGTACATCGATGGTTACTACATTTATCAATAGCATAATTAGACAGATTACTTTGAACCAGTACTTGTACGAAAGGACGTTCATGATGAAATCATATTAGGCTCAAATATTTCTTCCCGTTGTCCACCACTGTTGGATGGTAGTCCTTCCCACGACTATCTTGGATAACTATTTTAGGTTGATAAATAAATAAATAAATAAATAATAATTTATTTGTACTTTACACCCAAAGGCAATTACAAAGTACAAAGGTTATACATCATTATCGAAGGATATGCAACCCAACTCCAAATATGGAACTAACATTGGTAACACGAAATAGTACTAGAATAGGAATCTTTTTTCTCTTTACATATGCTGTACAAAAATATACTACAATTTATCATTTAGTAACTGAAAACACTTTCGCTTAAAGATCTTAAATTCATGCTGAAATAAATCCAATCCCATAGACTCAATTCTGTTGCCTGCATCACATAATTTAAACAGTGGTGAATTCCTGTTCACATTTATTCTGTTTTCAGGCATATAAAAAACCTGTCTACCTCTCAGATTTTGCCGAGGACAATAAAAAGTTAATCTACTTAATAAGAATGCGTTATAATAAAAGCACGAGTTTATTATTAACATGAATCGTGTACTAGCAATTGAACTTCGAAGGTAGAGATTCATACCACAAGTTCTGACATCTTTGTAGAGCTTTTAGTAAAGTAAGTAGATCTAACCTTCTTCCTTTTTTATAATAAGATATTATTATTATTATTATTATTATTATTATTATTATTATTATTATTATTATTATTATTATTATTATTATTATTATTATTACAAGTGAGAAACTACAGACCTCCTAGCAAGATGTTTGGTTACGCCAGTGACTGCAAGTTAAAGATTACTAATGCGGCTGAAGAACAAGGTTAACCTAAAAAGAATAACATTTATTGCCTGATTAAATATAACGTCTTTATACCATATATGCTAACAGTTTGCGAGGTCGTTTTACAATGGAATTGAAGGTGACATCTCAGCATTTACCTGGTGAAATTGATAGAATCCTTTGGGAAAAAACGCGGTCTGCATACCTATCTACGAAATTCGATTACGACATCTCTTGACTGGAAAGAAGAAATACTGACAACCACTCTTTTTTATATACAGAAGAGTTACAAGTTGTTAGTTACGTTTTAATTCATATACTCAATACATAATGTTTGTAGGTAATGAGCACAGCATTTGTGTTCTAGATTAATAAAAAAAAATATTTATATGTATTTTGGAGGAATACAAGATGGGGTTTTTGTTACAATACAAATATTTACTAAATACTTATTAAATTATTTGACCAAGTAACCATATAATAGTGACCTTTCTTTGTTCTTTTTTATTTATTTCCTTACTTTCTTCTTTTTGTAGGCGGAAAAATAACGTGATATTAAGTGAAAAGTACATAACTTTAATCAAATTTCGATTTGGATCAGCCTTCAGGTAGCTCGAATTCCCTGTATTTACTCGGTCTACGGCTTTGCGCCTTTTATTTCATCCTTTGAAAAGTCTATATACCGAATTACATGCCTCCAACTTTAAGGGATCTTAAAATATGGTCATTCTATTATAACAAATATAACCTCACCCTTTTCCTTCCATTCTCGAAGAAATATTAGAAAACGGTCAAGCAAGTGTCTAATTATTTTAAAATTGAAATCCATATACCAAATCGCACGTCTCTATCCTTCAAAGATTCCGCAGAATAAGGATTTATAATTATTGTCACCTCCATATCCTCTTCCTGTCAAATTTTCAAAAATCTTTGTACTGTCAATATTTCAAGTTTCAACTTAAGTGGTTTGGCCTCGGCATTGATCAATCGGTTATTCATTTAGGGCTTTATTTTATATATATATATATATATGTGTGTGTGTGTGTGTGTTAGGCGACAAAGTTAGCCACATTGTGTTTGAACAACAGTCGGAGTTCATTCTTTGTACGAGTATAAGGTAAATCAGTGATGGTTAATTGGCGGCCAGCGAGTATGATCCGTCTTGCTCGCGAAAAACAATCAATTTTATTTAATTTTGCAGTTTTTAGCATGAGAGATACGCTATCTTCGTAACAAATTCCAGACCCTTTTCTCCTGCTTCACCAAAGTCTTCTTCAAATAAAATATCTTAGAAGTAGGTTCTTCGTAATTCTTTTCTTGAAGCTGATATTATATTGCTTGTAGATGATCCAAGAAAGCTTGAACAAGACTCTTATTCGAGACCATTCAAGACTATTTGATGAAAAAGAGTTTCGTTCAAGAAATAAAAAGCAGCTGCGTTTTCGAAGTGGAATTAACCAAAATGCTAGATTGAAATGTCGCGTATCCATGTCGACAAATGCACAATACGTTCAGTACCACCCCTTGTAAACAGCCTGTTAATAATAAAAAGTCAATAACAACAATGTGGGTACATACTATACCTAAGGAGAAGTCGTACAGTAAGGTGAACCTTGACAGCAGCCATCTTGAAATCCGCTATCTTGAATTCAGGTCAAGTTTTGTAAATCGGAATAGGGCAATATGATACATGATTTTGGACTAGAATTCAAGCAGAAAAACAATGGAAGCAATAGTTTTAAGATACGTGCATTTGGTAAAAAGTTACAGGCATATTTATTGTGTATGTATCCATGTGAACAACTCCCGAATAAAGCAGCTATCCAACAATTTGTAAAGTACAAAAATATAAGAAACACCCTCTATATTTTCCCAATTTGTTCCAAATGTTGTTGAGCAAAGCTACACACTTGTAGGAGATTAGTCTGCAAATTTGGTCCAAATTGGTTGAATAGGGGCAGAGATAGACCAGATAATACGAAAATTTAGCCAAAATCGCTGACAACAAAATCATTATATTAAATGCTGTACGTGCAATTTTCCTCTGATCAGTCTCATTTCTGCTTTTCTTTCGTCCCTCATTGAAATGTATTGTGGAACTATCAAGTAGGAGTTACATTTCAACAGCGACAACTTATTTTTCGTCAGCTGCTTCATTCGGGAGTTGTGCACATGGAAACATACACAATAAATATGCCTGTAACTTCCACGTTTTTTTGCCACAATATTTTCTACGTTTTTTTGCTACATTGAAATTGAATTGCTACATTATCTGTTGTTTGTGATCGCATCATGTGAAAATGGTTGACTCGTTTGAAATTAGTTTTGTAATGTAGTAGGTAAATCCATCAAATTGGACTTATATATCATCTCACTTCAATTAAAGGGCGTATCTAAATTGTGTAGAATTTCAAACATCTATGCCAATAATATATTATCTTACGTTTTTATCACTAAACTTCCATCGGCACGAATATTCTAAGGGGAAATCGGTTCAAATACTTTGTACCAATCTATTCCCTCTGTGCTAAAAATCTGTATTTCAGTTAGTAGTAGACTAATATAAATACAATCGTGCGAGACTATAATTTTCTAAAAAGTAGTTACTGTGTATTACTGAGCATTATCGCTGCCACTGTCAAACTGTTTCAATATTTATTTTAACTAATTTTTACATGTTTCATGATTTTTAAATTCTTAAATTTTGCGACACACTCTATGGGGATGCGCGCGACATATCTGTGCGTCGCAACACACCGGATAGTGCTTTTGGAGAGGGAGACCTTGCTCCGATTCCCGGCGGGAGCTTATGTGGTTCGGATCCCATGTTAAACTGTAGGTCTACGTCTCGTATTGCATTGCTGCTGAACAAGACGTTAAACTCAAATCCAACAATAGCGAAACACCGGTTGGAAATCACTGGTATAGTGGCCTGTAATACATGGAAAATCTTAACACTTGGTCTGTTTTCATTTTTCTGTCCATTGATTCATATCGGAAAGTATTTTTCTATATTCGTTAACAGAAATATGAATTTTAACTATTTGATTTCACCGATTTCTGTTTTAGCCCTATTTAAATGTTTTTTTTTTAATTTGCGCGAAATTTAAGTTCTGAGTTACATTTTTTTAAACTTAGGATAACCCTAGGTTAATCAATTTCAGTATTATACTGTGATATTTTTATAAAGCTATACAACGCATGTCCTACCGGTACCTCTTTTATTAAGATTTTTTCTTTAAATGGGACTTCTCTACCATTTTTCAAAAATATTTTCGTATTTAGGAAACAAATATTTCAATTTATGTTGATATGAAGATTGGAAGAAGTATATATTATAAATGATAATATAAATGATAATGCTATTGTGACATTTCATGCTAATTTCTTTCGCTGTTATTCAGATTTATGATGCTTTCGTTCATAACTAATCAGAATGCGTAGAATGATGTATTCATAGTGAATACTGGCATCTTTTCTCGAAAGGAAAAACTACTGCTACGATCTACGCTTATATTAATATATAAAAGAACGTGTCTGGCTGTTATTCAATTTTTGCAGAAAGGATTCGCCTGGAGCCACCAAATTTAGCACAGACAGTTATACTGCATCTTCTAGATTTTCACCAGATCTAATGGTGTACGAAGTCTTTTTTACGATTTTCATTCAAAAGGAGATTAGAGATTTTACAAATCTCCTATTTAATATTCCATATTTAGGCGCAATGTTAGTACAATGAATTTGAAATGAACTCGCAAAATCCTCATGAAAATTGGATTTAGGTGAAATTGCTTGAAAGCATGATATGTTATAGATGTTGTGTTCCTGAGAAAAAAGTCACAGTGGACACAACCACCAATCACCGACCGGTTGGCCACTACAAGGCCCGTTTTTGAAAACAGCCGAAGATACAGTAATATTCTGAATTTCAGTGAAAATGACTGAAACCGTGATATGCTATAGCTATTTTGATCCTGAGGAAAAAGTCTCAATGGGCACAACCACAAATCTCAAACTGTTTGATCACTACAAGGCCACTTTTTTGAAAGCAGCCGAGTATAACGATGTTTTATATTTCGGTGAAAATGATCGAAAGTGTGACATGTTGTAGATGTTCTCATCATGGAAAAGTCTTAATGCACATAACTATCAATTATTGACAGTTAGGCCGCAACAGGTCCACATTTTTTGAAACATCTGCATAGGAACGATATTTTGGATTTTGGTTAAAATAAATGAAACTGTGATATGTTGTAGATATCGTGATCCTGAGAAAAGTGTTAACTTGTGGCTACCGAGCAACAGTAGGTCAGTTGGTAGAGAATTTGTTTGCATTCGTGAAGATTTGGAACGGGCCGATCATCCTGTCAAAGGTTTCGCAGTTCTTTCTTTTCTCTCGCAAAATGAACATACGAATGTTATCTATGCTTAAATGGTGTTGGCCATTACTCTTCCCATCCGTTTTCCGGGTTGTGGGCTAGGATGACAAGATCTAAACCTTTTGAAATTTTCATACAATTCCACCAAAATTCCATAATATCGAACCTTCTACTGTTTTCAAAAAAGTGGCCCCGTAGTGGCCAAACGGTCAGCGATTGGTGGGTATTCATATTGAGACCTTTTCTTAGGATTACAATATTTACAACATATCACGGTTTCAGGGAACTCCCAAGAAATTCAATTTCCATAAGGATTGTGCAGGATCCTTTATGAAGTATGTATATTAACAAGTAAATCGTCTTATCTGTGGTCCAGGTTGCATATCTTTTAACTTTTTTAATTATTCTGCATTAGCCTTATTGTCTATGTACGAAGAACTCGTACCTCAAGTGGACCGAGGCATTGCTTGTACTTACACATTTCAAGCATTTCTTTACTTTCAAAGTTTTAGCATAAATTTTATTCTTCCTGTGCGAATAAGATTTCAACTAGTCTATAAATAAAAATACATGTTGTCGCTCTTCCCATCTATGTGGCAGTTATTGAATTATCTTATAATCAGGAGTCACCTAGAGTTACCAAATGTTGAACACAATAGATCTTCACTATATCTAATCGCACACAAAGCCGTTTTTCGATTTTCGTTTCAAAGAGCAATTGCGGGAGTCAAACTTTATGCAAGGAAATAAAAATAAATAAAATCATAGTAGCAGTGAAGTAGGCAACTCAATCTTTTTTACTGTGAACAAGGTGGCATGCTTTCCAAATCTTTGAATTAAAATGAAATGAAATCTTTAACATCCCATGATTATGCCTATTAGACTAAGGGAGACTATGATGCAAGCAAGCGAATGATGATGAAAGAATTGGTGGAATGAGAAAATTGGAGGAAACGGGAGTACTCCGAGAAAACCCAAGAGCACGATGTTGTCCACCACAAACTTACTAGGCTGGGGATCGAACCAGGGACCTCACGCACCAAAGGTAAGCACTCTACTACTGAGCCACTGTGCCCCCTGTTATAGTCAGGAGTCATCTAGGGTTACTAAATGTAGTTCAGAGATAAAGCTTTACTATAGCTAATCGCGTACAAAGCAGTTTCTTCGATTTTCGAATCGATGAAGATTTGCGGGATTCGAAAAGTATGCAAATAAATAAAACTCTCTCTCTCTCTCTATATATATATATATATATATATATATATATATATATATATATATATATATATATATATATATATATATATATATATATATATATATATATAACTTAGTGCCTGTGCAGTAGGCAACTCAATCATTCCCTGTGGACAAGGTTGCATGCTTTCCATATCTTTGAATTGTTTTGCATTAACCTTACTCTTTCCGTGGATTATTTTGACAAGGAAAGTGATATTTAAATAGACCTGAAGAAAGAAATAGCAAAATAACATCATTGCATATAACCCCTGTTTATTTCGAAGAGAAATGAATTGAAATGAAATCTTTAAATTTTCGTCAGACGGTTATGCCGGCTAGGCTAAACGAGACGGTGATGATGAGAAATGAATGAAATGGTGGCATGAGGAAAGTGGGAGTGGGAGAACTCCAAGGAAACCCACATACACGGTTTTTGTCTACCACAAACTTCATTTGGCGCAAGCTGGGATCTAACCAAGGACCTCATGCACCAGAGGTGAACGCTCTACCACTGAGCCACCGCGGCCCAACTTCGAAAAGAAAGAAATAATATCTTTACGTATAAATATATTATCATAAAAGCAAACATGCCACGGGTATTTACCACTGTTAATTTGCAATAAATGACGTTCAATGGGTTCAGGTTTTTTTTTTTTTTTTTTTTTTTTTTTGTAGCTATAACACTCAGGACATTCATCAATATTATCCTTTGATAAACGTTTGTTTTAATGGTTATTAAAATGTGATAACCAACTTTAACTGAGAGAAGGAAAGAAAGTACATTAGACTTGAGTTGTGTCTTTATCAAACGTTTGTCAGGTAGAAAAAAGTAAGAAATAAATATTGAAACCTAATTTTTCAGAGGAAATTTTCTTACCTTTAACTCTTTTTTTCTTTATTTCTTTTACGAAGGTTTTCCACGCTTGGTATAACGTCACTAAAAATCTCATCTATATAGTATTCGTTCACACGAAAGTTTGCTATCAGCCGAACACTACGGAAGAAGACTGGAAGAAAGAAAGGAGGTGTAAAAAAGAAAAGGAGAAAAGGTGAAGGTAACATCCGTCTCCGGCGAAGTGATCGGAAATAGCCTTTTAAAGGTTTGCAGGTGGAAGAAAGGTGATAGAAGGCCGGAAATAGATCTTGGAAAGGTGAGAGAGAGAGAGAGAAGAAGAAGGGAAACTGTGTGTCTGTGTATGTGTGAAGAAAATGAGAGCGAAGCAGAGGATGTAACGAACGAAGAACGAATAAACGTATAAAAGGGAATTTCCTTCCTGGTCTTTCGATCCCATCTTCTTCTGATACCATTTCACTCTCTTGGCGGCCTCTCCCCTTCTTTTCGGAGACTGCTTACATACACAGACACATACATTCGATATACACGAAATCGACACTTTGTAACTAAATAAATGAATGACACATTCGTTTTCTTCATTACGTCGATTCTTTTTCATACGGGAAACATATCGGTTGACAAGATACAACACCCAGACTTCTTTTCAAACTTCAAACAAAGTTATCGCTCTGTCCCAATCTAATTATCAATAATCTGTTCTCTTTAAGACTTTTCGTAAATAATACATACAGAGACAGTTTTGAAGTCAATAATTTTTCAGTACCTGAAAGTTAAAATCGTACAAATATATACATGATGCTATTTTATATTATAAGATTCTACGTGAGACTTCTAGAATAGCAACGATATCCATTTTACAATTATGTTAGCATATTCTATAAACTTTCTTCTATATCACTGATAATGTAATTGATTCATATATGACGGATTCTAGGGAAATTTCATTTGGAATACAAAGATCTCTGAGCTTTATGTAGTAATGTTGAAGTCTTCGTATATACAGGGTGTAACCTAAATGCATGGAGAAAAGCGATGAGGTGATTTCGAACATCCAAATAAGTAAAAATGTTCCTATATAAACATGGACTTGATGCCTCTTCTTTTCCGAGATACAGTGTTCAAATTTCGAGTCCCTCCAGTGGCTCACTACGTGGAAGTGAATGGAAATGTTCAATATTACACAAATAATACAATCAAGTGGGATTATGCCTGTTCAAATACATGTACACTAACATAGAGAATGAAACTAATCAACATCTGAGATTATTGGGTTGTCAGTGTTGTCAATCTGTTACAAAATGTTATGTTTACAAATAGCATTAGACGTCCACAAGTTAGCATATGATTGCTGACATCAAAATATTCCTAAACATGAGACACTGTCTTCCGAAGTTTATGTGTGGTATAAACGAACGCAGTGGCCTCCATCGAATACCTTTTTCAGTTACTTATCTTTGGGAACATGCAATGGTTGTGATCTATGAACCATTGTTTACTATTGTGAGCCGTTAATTGATTTCACACTTAAACGCCTTGTCTTTCGAAAACAAAGCTGAATTTGTCCCATATTTAGGAATGTATTATTCCTGTAATATTGAACATTTCCATTTATTTTCCCGTAGTGAGCCAATGGATGGACTCGACATTTGAATACCCTGTATCTTGGAAACGAAGCGGCATGGGACCTATGTTTATAGAACACTTTTACTTAGTTGTATGTCCGCAATTACCTCGTCTCTTTTGGCCATGCTTTTATGTTACACTCTCTCTCTCTCTCTCTCTCTCTCTGTCTCTCTCTCTCTCTCTCTCTCTCTATATATATATATATATATATATATATATATATATATAGTGTGTTTCTGTGGTTCATTTGCATACTTCAGCGTCTTTTAGCTATATGTCCGAAAAGGAATGTATCCTTTTCAAAAAATTGTTATTGGGCTCCCTAATGTGATATTAGAATCCTGTATATAGCAAAAACAATGTAATATATCAAACCTTTTCTTACGTACATTACAAAGATTCAATATCGGCGACCTTCTTGACACGACAGATATCTAGTCGAAAGTAAATTTCTTCCCATACTCGAGTCAACATGTGCCTTGTCAAAATAGCGTAAGATATCACATCCCACAGATTGATCACAATCCAGAAGAGTTCAACCCAATTCTGGAGCTCATGGTAATATCCAGGCCCTAGTTACCTCAGATTGTTGCTGTGTTATGTGTACTATCGGAGCCAATGACTAGTGTTAGCTGTCCATTCAGGAGTGGGACATTCCTCTTCTTGCGTGACAGCATATCCTTCTCTGGACGACCTTACCGTACAAGGAAGGAAAAGTTTTTTCCACAGAAGTATTTAATTAAGTTACTCGTGGGCTATTGAATTCTACAACTATAGAATGGTCGCTGGACATTAAAGCAGTGTAACGCTCATACGCACTAGGCAGTATGACTTGTATGATCTGAATCATTGTAAAATATTCGATACTTTCCAACTGGAAATCGAATCTGGAACTTTGTGCTCCGAAGGCACGTAAGCTAGCCACTATACCAATAAAGAAAAAACGTTTCATTGCTAAAACTAAAGATATGCAGACACTTACCAAATTAATTTTTAAAAAACGCTAGTTGGAAACACGTAATACGTTACCCAACTGGGTTGGCAACAGTTAGGTGGTGACCGTAGATCTGAGCTTTTGATGTTAATGTATTAAAGTAAAATCCGTTCTACGGGAGAGGAGTAGAACGACAGTATGAAGTAAACTAAACAGACGATATCAGTGTAAAGTGGACAACCTCCTTAATTTCCAAAGGCGGCAAATTATTGACGCTCGATTTTGTACTGCAAATGTGACGAAAGCGACCAATGTGTTGGATGATCGAGAGTGACATTATTCAAGGCGATGACGGCCTTCAAATTCACGGCAAATTCTACGAAGGGGAACAGTGGTCAAAAGAAAATTCCGAGTAACAGGTCAAGCCGAGCATTAAAGCGGATTATCACTCAGAACCGTCGTGTGACTATAGTACAAGCGACGGAGCAATCTAGAAGCCCTCCTACAGCTGGTATTGACAATCACAGTCCAACGTGACTTACATGATACATGGACATACCGAGTCCGGTTGCACGGGTAATACTGCTAATAAGAGGCCATAACGCTTTAGCATGATAGGAATGATGCCATGAACATGCAACATGAACTGCTGATGACTGGAAGCTGGTGATATGGATGGGTAAGTTAGCATTCGCATTATTTCAAACCACGGATGTTGTTTATGTGTGCGGATACCCATAGCAGCGTATGATCCGCATTTTCTCCGCCCAGCCGTGAAACATGATAGCGGCTCTATGATGCTGTGAACCCTAATATCCTGGTTTTTAGTGGACCTTCTGCCGATGCTTAATAGTCGTGCACTGCCTATAATTATGCCACCATGCACATCTTATGATTCAGACGTTTCCTGATAATGTTGCAGTATTCCAGGGTGACATGGCGTCCTTTCTCACAACTGGAGTTGTTCTGATGTGGTTTTAGGACCATCATGAAGGAATTGAACATCTCTTCTGACCCACTTAAGCCTCAGACCTAAACATGATTGAACATCTGTGAACATCGTGTTGAAGACAAGAAACTGGCGTCTCCACTCTCTCACGGAACTTAGTAATGCATTGCATCCAGAATGGTATAATTTTCAACCTGCTACCAGTCATGAATTCTATGACTCCAGTCCACACACACCCTATCATAGTTGTTCTGTGGACGGTAGGTAGTCCAATGTTACATTAATTTAGTAAAATTGCATTTTTCTTTCAGATATTACCATTATATTGATAAATATGTGCGTGCATATATAGATACAGCCTGTACTATGTTAACATGCTGGGACCGCTCGTTGTAACGTCCATTTCTAGATTACCAGACCTATAATACCACTCATGATATTGTGAAAGTAAAAAAGAAATAAAATGGAATAAAGTTCAGCTTCAATAATTGGCAGTCATATCAACGTAATATTCGAACATAAAACGTCAGATATAATCAATCTATCAATTTAAAATTGAAAATGCAGATGAGTGTGGTATAAAAATAGATATTAAGTGAAGAGTGCATACAGAAAATGTAGCTTCAAAGGATTTTTCTTTTACCATTTTCAAATGTTACAGTGTAATCAAAAGGCACTGTAGAATATTCCTTCCGCATAATATGTTCATGTATGATCATTGAGAAAGATTGAATGGCAAAAAATCTGAATTTACTCTCACGAGGTATGTGTGTCTGTGTGTGTTTGATCTAGAGAAATTTCTGGTTAAATGAACATCATTTTGTTGCCCTTAATCAGAAAGCATTATCGTTAAAATTAAAGGAAAAGAAAGCGTAGAAGAGTGATTACATTTTGTAGGATTTGATACGTAGAAGCATTACAAGGAGAATTTACTATGAAATTAGGGAAGAAAATCGTATTTATTTACATTTGAGTTTTACTTTTCCATTCATCCATTACTATTGCAATTTAGAATTTTGTTCTTTCCAAGTAGTTATGGATTTTGATATATATTTGCATACTAATGCAGTTATACTTTAAGAACTGCGAAAGAAAGGTCAAATTAAGAGGTTCAACTAGGAAAAGCCAATGGTTCAATTTTGCTTTCTACTTGTTTACAATCTCGTGGTCCACAATTGCGAAAGGCGTTCTTGCATGATCTTTTCCTCCTCACTCTCACCGGAAAAATACTGACCCGTGTGAGATGGTGTTAACAAACATAATGTCTTGCTTTCCCCAAATGATTTCACTTCCAATGTTAGTTTTAATAGTCTCATGTTATTCCAATAGATATAGGAATTTATAATAATATTATTCCATTTAAATGTCCAGTTCTATCTGAAATTAAAATTTTAATATACGAAAAGTAATGACTTGGCTATGTTCCATGTCCAAAGAAAACTTCTGAAAATTCTTCCAATAATGAATGGGTTAAGTAAAGATATCATTAGAAGAGATACGTATAGTGCAATCAGAAGTATCTTATGTTTAGAGTTTCAAATACGAGAATTTAATGCTAGGAATCAAAGTATAGAACTGTCATATATATATTTCATACTGATATGACATAAATGCATCTATTATTATCCATGTACATTTTGAAGGTTATTCTAAATGGAAATTTAAGCAAACAGTACAATTTTCTTATGCACTATAGTGTTTATATATAGCTTAGTACAAAATATGACTTTCCACACTTCTGAATATTGTGTGTATTTGTGTTTGGAATGCACTGGAAAGAAATTATCTTGGAACCAATGGCGAAAATACGTCATAATTGGTCCTTTTATAATAGGTCCATTGAGCGAAGTGTATAAAATCCCAAGGAAACTATTATGAATAACATTTCGATTCCGCATGTCCAAGGGTGACTACATACATTATTTCCAGCCAAAGACGGGATACTCTTAAACCAAATTTTGTGCTTATAATTTTTTTTTCAGAAAAACAATATTAACCGATTTCAACACACGCGCTAAAAACCAAAAAACGCACACAATAATAATAATAATAATAATAATAATAATAATAATAATAATAATAATAATAATAATAATAATAATAATAATAATAATAATAATAATACTTTTCAAAAAATAAACAAAAATTAAATCTGTACCAATCCAAACAAATTAATGTCTCATAAAAAATACCATTTAAATTAACTTTATTTTAGGCATTAATTGGTTCGGCTTGGCACAGACTTCTAAACTTTTTATAGACAAAAGTAACGAAATATTCTCTGTTTTAAGTATGTTATTATTAGTAGTAGTATAATATTCTACTTTTTAATTTTGTTGTTGAACTTGATTGCTATTGTTTCTTAAAACTTTATTTTATTTTATGCTTTTCAGTATGTTTATGATGTCAGTTTTATCTTAAGTTTATTTATTTTTTTCACTTTTCTTGTTACCCCAGTAGCTTAGGTAGATACCTAACCTAAAGGTAGGACTCTTATTATAAAATGGTTTGAAATACGAGAAATATATATAATCGATCTACACATTACGGAATTATACCTGAATATACACATGGTATCAATATTATTAGCTGTTGAGGAGTTTTATTTTCTAACTCGAAAGCTTCTCACCAGATCTGATAAAATTTCTATGAACCCTGTGGCAAAGTATACTCTTTATATATAAACCCATTAGGATATGATAAGTTACACCGAAAGTATTTTAAATTTACTCTCAATTGTGTATAAATAATGA
The DNA here is from genome assembly GCF_964235325.1 of Thermobia domestica. Lineage (NCBI taxonomy): Eukaryota > Metazoa > Arthropoda > Insecta > Zygentoma > Lepismatidae > Thermobia > Thermobia domestica. The sequence continues at coordinate 99,279,558 of NC_137461.1, forward strand.
ATTTTTCTCAACTACTACGTATATGAAACAATGTTATATGTTCCAATATTTGTTAAGTGGATGCTACGCCAACCTCTATGGCAATAACAAATGAACATGGTAAGATTGTTTTCCAGTGGACAGGACTTCCACTCCTTCCCATTTTTGTTACAGAGTATCTTGTTGATGCTTTTGCAGATATCTTGTATTACCCAGAAAGGGTTTACATATTTAGTGAAAGTATAGCGAAAGTATATTGTTTTACACGTAACATATGTAGAGTGTTAAATTTGTTATCAATTGTGCATATTGTAAACAACATGGATAACTTTGTACTCACATGTGTATCAATTTTGTTAAATAAAGCAAATGGACGATTAAGAACCTTGGGCTCGATTCTGCAGCTACCCTCGACCAATCACAACTCGCCACCAGTTACTTCAGATTTCCGGCATGGATTTCGAAGCACATTTTCAAAGTTACTGTTTTGGGGCGATATTGTTTTATTTAGGTCCCATTTGCGTTTTCACAGTGCTGTAATCGATAATCCGTTGTTGTGTCATATTTGCACCTGCTAACAGACATTCTCTCTCATTTTATCGGCTATTTGTTGCCATATAGCCGTAAAAATAACATTGTAATCATTTTCTGTATTATCTATATGTATTATAACCATGCAAAATTCGGAATTTTACAAAATCCGATGCACTTCATGATCGGAAGTTGCCTGTAATTTGAATACCGGTATCAACCTGTATAATTTAAATAAGATATTATAATTTTATTTTGAGAAATTGAAAGAAGACAAAGGTTGTTTGCTAGCTGACGAAAATTTAAATAATACTAGATCGTTCGGAAAATTAGTACTGTAATAAACTATTTATCTTATATTTTCCACCTTAGGGTTAATTTTTAAGAGTGCTTAATAAATACTTTAAAACTAACTTTATTATCTTTTTTGAAATATTATCGAAATTTCAAATACAGACGAATAATTTCCAATCAAGAAGAAATAAAAAAACATAGAAAGAATATCATTTTGAATCTAAAACAAAATAACATCAAATATTTCATTTTAATTTTGTGTACATTGAGCTACCAAAATCTTCAATTGCTTGTTTTCCTGTCATTTTGTCATTTGAAGTAAGAAAGAAAAAAAGAAAAATACCATTAAAGTGTACCTAACTCTTTCTCTATCTTGCTTTGGAAAGAAAGAAAGAAAGAAAGAGAAATCAACATTACCACGTTAAAACGTAACAAAATTACCTTTCATAACTTGATTTGTGGTTTCTCTTTCTTTCAACATCGTTATTTCTAAACGTCTTTCCTCTTTACCCTTACATCTGTGACGTCATAGACACCTCTGACGTAATTTACTTCCGGTTCTGGATTTTACCTTTCATTCTTTGTTTCCTTTTTTCTTACTACTTTGTTTTATGGGTTTATTTTTGCCTTGAATTTTCCTTTTTCTTTCCTTATTTCTATAACAGAAACTGGATTGCTTGAAAACTATTGTATAATGAGTTTGGAATATAAGTATTCTTATCTGATATATGTACGTTGTATGTGTTTATTATATGATCATATAACCGCTAAATATATACTAACTTATGTATTTTCATGCTGAAATTTGATTATTAAATTGAATATCTTCATATACTTTTGTTAAAAAAATAACTGAAGACGGAAACAATTAAGAAGCAAATTCTACAATCTTATTATTTGTGAGCCAGCGTAGCGTATTCACTAACGCTCTCGTCTTTGGTGCGAGCGGTCCTTGGTTCGATTCCCGGTGGAGACATTCGGTCGAAAAGGACTAATAGCTTTCTCAGGCCAGCCATCCTGAGTGAGGCTTATTCTGGATTTTCCTTATTCACACCAGGCAAATATCGAGATGGTACCTAACATAATAGTCCCAGGCAGGGCCGGTTAAGGAGGCTTAGGGGGTTTGTAGATGCGGGTCTCCAGGTGGACAGAGGCCTCCACTCTGATCAAAATCTCAACTGGCTGTCTAACAAGAATCATACCAGATACAATCATCATCATAAGATAAAATATGACCGAAAATATGAAACAAACTTTTTCTTTGACCAGTTCTCTTGATTTTCAGGATGTGATAAAGGACTTCGTTAGGAAGAAAGCTAAAAAAAATTTTTTGAGGTACTCATTTTTTTGTTTATTACACTTATGTACTAATAGTTTAACTTTTTGTTTTTTTATGCATTTGAAAAGTTCCATTGAGTGTAATATCATCTAATGCATGGCATGGTTGATGTTATAGAATTACGTGTATTCCCTTAACTTTCCCACTGTACTTTCACAGAAATGTATTAGACGAAGTCAGCAGGAACTACGTGTTTTTTTTAAGCCTTGGGCCACCAGTTTGGTTTATGCGGCCCTGCTCCCAGGCCACTTTCTTCCTTGCCCATTCCTTTTTTTCTCTCCAATTTCCCGGGTAGTGTGATCGTCGAGTGATGTCATCCCTCATATATGTTACGGGCTAACATGGTTATAATGCCGAAAGCCAAGAACTCTAATTTCTAATCCTAGATAGATAGAACAGCTAGATAGATAGAACAGTTTCTAATTAGATAGGGATAGAACAAAATGATAGGGGTAAATGTAATCCTTCATGTATATTTTTGTGAGAAAAATCAATAAAACAACTTTGTGGCGTAAACTAACATTCCGATTGCTGCCAGTTTGATGCAGTTACTTTTTAATTCTGCCGCAATAGTTTTTTAAATGTGTTTATGTATGCACACTCATATTCAAAATTATTGTCGCATGTCTATAAATATGTTATTGTAGGAATATAATTTGATAACGTATTCGCCCCGTATTTCTTATAATGTTAGTATATGTATAATCGGCAAAGACATGTATGTGGCAAATTTCATGTCAGTAAACCAGTAAATAAGAAAAATAAAACGAAAATAAAACTTTCTAGTCCATTTAGCAACATTTTGTTTTACTCATTCTAATTTTCGTATTTATAATTCTTTTCCTATGAAATTTACCACAAATATATATTTCCCGATTATACACATAGTATCAGTATTAAAAGTACCCTGCAAAATCATTATCAAATTATATTCTTACAAGAAGACAGTTATAGATATGCGACAATCATTTTGGACATGAGACTACACGAAAATTTACACTGTTATGTAGCAGATTGTATCTATCGTTACTTGATATCTCCTAACCGTGATACATATACTCATAACAGTGACATTAATGCTACTTGTAAAAAAAAATATGGGACAACTTAGCCTTAGAATGTTCAACACTGAATTCGCAAAAGATTTCAGGTTTGTCTAGGGCCATTGTAAATAGTGCCTTTGAGCTTTTATCTTTTTATTTCGAGCCTCGATAGGAGAGAAGAAAGTATGGAGATCGATTGAAAATGAAATTAAATCTTCCAATTTAAATGTCCCATGATTATATTCTTTTGGGTTAACAGAGACATATGATTAAGGCAAATGAATGATGATGGAAGAATTGGTGACATGGAAATGAGGGAGGAAACGAGAGTACCGCGAGAAAACCCACCCACATGATGTCCACAACAAACCTCCTTGGCCGGGGATCGAGACAGGGACTATAACGCACTAGATCTTTTGAAAAATCGAATTCGACATTACAATGGATGTACCCTTTTCATAGGCCTAACATGCCAAAACAGTTACTTTTAGATGTCTGTACATCAGTTTGTCCGTTCGCCTCCATGTCTATGGTAGACTCACTTGTAGGGGCGCACACTGGACAGAAACTTAATAAGCAAGACGAGAAAAATGCGAAAGCTTAATAATAATAATAATAATAATAATAATAATAATAATAATAATAATAATAATAATAATAATAATAATAATAATAATAATAATAATAATAATAACATGATTTAAGTCAGAGTAAATGTTATCCTAGTAATAATTCCATTAACCCAGTGTAATGGGTTAAATCATTGATGGTTAAAGTGTAGTGACATTTTAACACTGTACTTGTTGTAGATAGTGGCGTAGGAAAGGGCGCGTAACGCTATTATGCTAGTGTGCGCTGTGCTATTACGTGCTTCCCGCAGTGCTTTTGCGCAAATACACCTCACTATAATCTATCACCATACCAAAATTCATTAATATTTATATGGAAAATGAACTAAAGGTAAACATGAACTAAGTTTATTACTTTTACTTTTAATTGTGTTCAGATATTGTATGTCGGGGTGCGGGACAGCAAACACCTTTCAGCCTAGAGGTGGCAAAATATTAACCCTTTAACCGCCATGAGGCATCAACGCTATGCCTCACTGTTTTTATAAATTTGTGCCGCGTGGCACTTATGGATGCCTCACACGTTTTTATTTCCAAAGATTATGCACATGCAGTACGCAGAATCGGTCCAAATAAAATGAGAAAAATCAAAATTACGTTTTGGCCCCGGGGATATACTTTTTGCTAATACATTGTGGCAGATAGAGGACTAAATTCGCACCTGTTTTAGAGTTCAATTTTTCATCACTTTTGAACATATACTGTGTTGTAAATTCGCAATGGTACCTTCAATATTTCCCTTCAGTTCACGAATCTTTCGTGGCTTATTCTCGTAGATGTGCTACTAATACAAATCCATAGAAAATAATCCAGGGAAATAAAATCACATGATCTGGTTGAATTATTTCACATTAAGAGAACGTGTGCAATTAACTTTTCGTGCAACAATTCCAGAATAATATGGTAAACCCGAATACTTTCTATGCATTGTTTAATTGTACATCTCTACATAGGCCACAGACAACTGCGCACAGTTCTTGTAGTTTAATGTTCCCAACCCAGTCAGTGTTGCCACAATACGATTTCAAAGTTCTGACTTACTTATTAACACATGCTATACATATGTAACTAAAGCAGAACAATTAATCAATTAATTTATTCTCTGGCTTCTTATGTTACGCCAAGGATATGAATGATTGGATCTAATGTTTACAAGTTCTGAGTCTGTTGAAGTGGGCAGTGCACAGACCACCATGCACCATAAACTCTGACATGTTACTCCTTTCCACACCCACAACGTCACCTCTAACCGACGTGAAGATCTGTCGCTTCATACCTCAGCTTGAAAGTAAATTTTATAACATTGCAATACGTGTAAGGTAGTGACGGTCAATAATGTAAGGTAGTAGGTAGAGCAATTTATATATGCGATTCGGGTTTCTCCCACAACCTTTTATATACAATATAACACACAAATAAACTATAGATGTGTTCCGAAGATGAATACAAAATTCTCTACGTTGTTTGTGTAAATAGGTGTCTCTAGGCCCAGACAGCCAAGGGAAGAATTCCACAGAACTCAGGCAAACTAAATGGAGATGGTTTAGGAATTGTCAGTACTCCAGGTAACTAAAAGAGGTTGGTGTTCCACAGAGCTCTTAATCTTGGGACAATAAATCCAAAAACTGTTCCTTGGTATCTGTTACTTTTTTGCTCTACTATGGATATACATTATTGAGATCTGAAGTTGTGGTAGATTTCTAACACCTGTAGTGCCAATACAAGGATAAGATCTGATGCGAGATCCTAAAACAAAATATTTTTAAAAAATCTTTACGTATGTGCTGCATATTTTAACCATTTCCAGTTAAGGGATAAACGTTGAGATGTGAGATGTTTTATAGTGTATATATATACTAATTACGGTGTGATTAGGGGAAGACTTCCAATACTTATGAATACGAATTTGAGAGTTTAAAAGAAAAAGTACCGCAATTATCATTGAAAAAATTATAAGAATAAATCTATGAAAGTCTAGTTGTGTCCATTAAAAGATACTAAAATTTACCACTAATCCTAAGAAGAGTAACAGATGCCAAGGATTTTTAAAGGAAAGAAAAGTTCAGAAAAATATTAGCAGGTAAAACTGACAAACAAGTTAGTTTCATTCCACATTGTGAAATTATGTAGTTCTTAACTACGTGAATTCTGTATTGAAACCAGATGTAAAAGGTCTGTAACTTCTGCTTGCAACAGAGGAATAAAGTCGGTGTTCGAGTTTGTTCTTCGGGCATGTCAAAAACGGTTTCTCGCCATCTATTGCAATGATTATAGTCAATATTGGATCCGAAAGTGCCAATAGATTTCAACCACCTCCGGTTGGGATGGAATAGAAGACGGAACCTAATCTTGATGTACTGAATTATGTAAAGCTATTCGTCGCTATCTACTACTGTGTTTGTACTATGTCGATCAGTACTGAAACCGGAAAGCATATAGTTTAACTACTTCTGACTTGAATAGAGAGCTAAAAGGTGGATACAAAACTGATCTTGAGAAGCTAAATTTATATCAGAAAGTAATGTCTCACTATTTCTTACTATTTTTGCTCTTATACTAACAGATGGAAAGACAAATCTTTTCACGTGTGACTTCTAGCACTTACACTTAAACACTATAGTTTGGAAGTCTAAAATTACAGGTACTTAACATGGAACTCATAGTATTTTCCTGTATTACGAATAATTAATTTGGCTGACTACAATGGAAGGGGCACATTGCTCCCATAATAAATTCTAGCAAATTGGTTAACTTTCTGGTTGGGAAGGAGGTACTTCTGTACCAAAAGTTAGTTTTAGTAGACGAAAGTGTGAGTGTCGTACAAAAATAGAATATTAAGTTAGCGACAAGCTTCATAACGTAATTGACTTGGTATAAAGTAGGAACCAAGGTTGATATTTGTTTTTGCGACGATGAAACCATCACATTCCTTAGTAATTATATACCTCAATTATTTTATTTACTACGCATAGAACACTAGCAACTAGATCTTGAACCTAAATATATGGCTGTTGTCCTGTATAAAATTTATAGTATAATTAAAATGCAATACAATCTTTGACGATCCATGTTTATGGTTTGTAAACTTTAAGACACTGGCAATATAAAAGGAAATGAATACTTTAAAAAGACTTGCGAAATCAATATAGAAGAAAGCGGAAGGATTCGAAGGTCTATGGACACTACATTGTCCACCAGAAGTTCACAAAGAGTGGGATGAAAGCGTCCTGCTAACGGACATACAAATACCCCATCGCTGAGTCATGGTTTCCCTTATTGATGAACTAATACGCATATTTCTTTTTTAGAGGATGAGCGGGACATGCTGTTTTTCAATACAATAGTAAGGGAAGGGTAGGTATGACTTCTGTTAATAATATACAATTAAGTTAGAGGAAACAATTAGACAATAACTGGTCTAGTGTCAAGCGCGCGTGCCTTTCATGCACTTGGTCCCGAGTACGATTCCCGGATGTGACATCATTGAAATTTTAATATATGACGATGTAACATATTCCAGCTTAAACTGTAGGTCTAAGTGTCAAATAGTGTTAGTTGCCGAAAGGGCTGTTAAACTACTACTCAATTAACCAAAAAGTGAAATGAGAAGTTCTGCGAGCAATACTTACACACTACGCCAAATAAATACCACGAAAAGGAACTATGCTGATATTTAAGCTTCCCCTTCCTCTTATGCAGCCCAAGAGTATATTTATATTCTGTATGGTTGACTATACGATGTTGAGGATCAGACAGTGAGACTCATAGGATTGTGTTATTAGTACGTCCGTACATCTGTCCGTTGCTCAGCACGATAACTCTCGAACAGAGGTGTACTTATAATTCTGTATTTTTTTTTGCAATAGATACTAAAGCAATTACCTCGGCCGAGTTCGTTAATGAAGTCCATTCGTTGACAATTTAACGGGTAATGGTGACTATCAATTTTTCCACTCATATATTTCGCGTGATCCTCTCTGCAGTCTTTACCATGGTTTATTTTTTGTTTTTAGAATCACGCAAGTTGGACATACAATATTCTAACCTTATTGCGTCCGTCTGTCCGTATAACGTACGTATACTACTGCAAACGATAACTTGAAAGAAATCGATTTTTAAAAAATCCGCAATAAATAGCTACAACAATTATTTCGGCTGAGTTCGCGAATGGAGTCAACCCATTAACGGGTAACGGAGTCAATCCATTGATCCCTTCACGGATAACGGAGTCAATTTATTAACACCTTTACGGGTAACGGAGCTAACCCGTTAACACCTTCATAGGTAACGAAGTCAATCCATCAACAGCTTTACGGGTTACGGAGTCAATCCATTAACACTTTCACAGATAACGGAGTCAATCCATTAACATCTTCACGGGTAACGAAGTCAATCCATTAAAACCCTTACGAATACCGGAGTTAATCTGTTAACACCTTTACGGATAACGGGTCAAATCCAGTAACACCTTCAAGGATAACGGGTCAAATCCAGTAACACCTTCAAGGATAACGGAGCCAATCAATTAACACGAGTAACGATATCAATCCATTAACATCTTTGCGGGTAACGGTGACCTGTGTTCATTCGTCACTCCAGATATTAACTCTTAAATGAAAGCCGTTTTTATTAAGTCAACATTTTAGAATAGATAGTTGGAGCAACTATCATGGGCACGGATTGCTATTCATATCCCATTTTCAACTATTGAAACAAAATAAGTGGAAATTTCGTATCTCGCCGTTAGATGGCAGCAAACATCCTCCAGCGGATATCTATTGGACAAAATTTAAACTTCTAGAACGTAATCCTTTATACTAGCTAAGTAAAACTTTATTATTTACTTTTAATCTTTCTTTTGTTAGAGAAATTGATCAACGGAAAATTATTTTACTGTTTACTTTGAAACTAATTGTTATTATAATGGTTTATTTTTTATTACTTATTTTTTTAAATATCCGTTACGTCATGAATATTAAATTTTGTCAGAAATAATTTTAATAATAAATAACAATAGTTGGGTAATTTATAATTTATATATAACACAAATTCATTTTCAGAAGTCAATGTAGAACTTTAAAGAAGTCACTGTACAACGGTATGTTGTATGATGTATACTTCATTATTATGTTGTACTATTATCTATCTGTATTGGTCTTAGGAATAAGATCAGAGGTGTAATAACGGAGCAGATTTTGTAAAGGAAGAAAAGGAAATTGTAATGAGTATTATTGTTCCTTAGTTACAGTATTAAATAAAATAAATAGAAGGATGATAGATTGAAGATTAGGAAGTTCTCAGAACTATTGATGTTAAAGGAATTATAAGTTTGTATCCTGAACACTAAGCAAAGGTAAAAAATAAATAATATTTACGTTTTAATGTTCTTTTATATATATCGTGGCCCAAATAATATTTATTAAGAACCACGGGAAAGGAACAAAATACAGGATTATTGTTCCAACTGTTGATAATTCAAATCAAAGAAAACAGAAACATAATTCCTTATATAAATGAAAATGAAATATAACATTTCAGTTTAATTTCCAACGTTTCTATGGCATTTAGGCTAAGGGAGACGGATGACTAAGGCAAGTGAATGATGATGGAAGAACGGTAGAATGAGAAAGTGGGAGGAAACGGGAGTACATAGAGAAAATCCAAGGAAATGTTGTTTTCCACTACTAACTTACTTAGTCGGGGATCGAATCAGAGACCCCACGCACCAGACGTAAACATTCTACCATTGAGCAACCGTACTTCTTCTCATAAAAATCAATAGAGTAAAAACAAAAGTGAGATAAGTATTGAAATTCATTTTCGGATGGATAAATTTCGGGGCATTATTCCTTAACAACACAATTAATTAATTGGATTGGATTTTAGCTTCGAGATCCTTCGTGCCTAAGCGGTTAGTATACGCGCCTTTGGCGTGGGAGACCAAGGTGTTCGATTCACCATGGGAGCTCATGTGGTTCAGATTTCATGTTAATCAAGAGGTCCACGTCTCATATAGCCTCACTGCTAAAAGGGATGTTAAACTCACAAACCAACTCAACTCATTTAGCATTTGTCGTAGCAACCTGCTATATCAAATGTGAAGTTAGAGTTTAACGTGTAATCCGAACAACATGAGTTTCCACTGGCAATCAAAGCCTGATATTCTACGGCAAAGAATGGAATTTATTGTAGATGTCTTTACATAAGAATCTTCTCATCTAGGGCTAGAACTATAGAAATTTCGACACTGTCTAGTTTACGAATTCGTAACTAAAAGCCTAACACAGCGCAAAATGAAGGTATAAGACCTTCGCTTTTCTTTGCTCAATTAGAGAACTCACAAAAAGAAAATATCTTAAGGACAAAAATTTGTTAAACAGTCGCTCTTCTTTCAACATGTTTTCTTCAATTACATTTATTATGAAGGAAAATGGGGCCAATAATGTATTTAAATAAAAATAGAAATGATGCCTTTGGCCCAGTTATAATTGGGCTTTTGTTAAAATAAAATAAATAGTTATATTTTTTAAGAAACGAAAAATAAAAAGATAGATTGGAAAGGTATAAAAGAAAAGTGAATGAAAGTAAATTCTGAACATTTTTTTTAATAAAAAGAAACAGTACTCCTATAAAAAGGAAAAGACAAATTAAATGGTTTCAGGCCATCAGAAAGAAAAGGAGGGAGCGAGTGAAAGGGGGGAGAGAACTGATTCTACTGTTTCTAGCAACGTACGCGCGAAAGGGAGCCAAATCCTATTGGTGACGAATTAAGCCGATTACTTCCGACTCGAATGCACTTTTGTCAGTCGGAAGGAGCTTATGAAACATAGACACACAGAGGGCATTGATGTGCAAAGGCAAGGAAGCACAAATCAAGCCAATCTTGAACAGAGACTTTTGCAACAAAGGAAACGAATAAGAAAAAAGAACGAAAGTACGAAAAATGAAAATAATAAGCTCATGCTTTCTTATTATATAATTTCTAGCTCAAGACGACTCATTTACATAACATGTGAATAATTAAAATGAAAGCTACAGTATACGAAAAATAAAATAAATGTAAATAAACAGGCCAGCGCTGAATTAAAGCCTAAGCTAAGTTACCTGAAGTCTAGGATAGTATGTAACCTAGGTGTGGCATATTTGCATTCCTCTCTCTCTCTCTCTCTCTCTCTCTCTCTCTCGCTCTCTTCCTCTCTCTCTCGTTTTCCCATCTCTCTCTCTCTCTCTCTCTCTCTCTCTCTCTCTTTCTGCTTGTTAGTTACGGAAGAAATTATTTTTAAGACCTTTATGAGCGTTTCTTGATTATAAAATATACATTTTCATTATTCAGTGATCCCGGCGTATAAACGACTATTGAATAATGAGACATTCTGTAGCCGCGATATGAGTGATGGATTCATCCCCCGACTAATGAGTTGGTTACTATTACAACCAAGCCTAACAGGTCAATCAAAATATAATTTTCCTTCATATATTAAAGCAGACTAGGCAAAATCAACAAGTGCACTTTCAAATTCAGTAACTGGAAATATATGATTGAAATTACATTACCGAACTAGGACGCTCAGAAAACATTGATTAGAGCAAAAGAGTGAGTTAATTCGGCCCAGAAAAGACGACTGAAAGATAAGTCCTGACTGATTAAGTGATCAATACCTAGACCCGACTTTTTAAACTAGAAGTTTGAAATTTAGACAGTACATAAATTTGTAACGTTTGGGAATTTCAGGAAATGGGGTTTGCAATTATTATAATATAATGGTCGTATCTCGGAATCGCTTACGATTAAACAAATAAAATTTGGTATTAGGCGTCTACAGAGAAGCCAGCAATACAAGATCCCTGACAGCTCGCAGCAGCGTTACCACTACTCGTGTTTCAAAGCTTTTTTGGTGCATCTATAATTGCACTTCTCTTAATAGTGTAAAACAGAGTTATAGTGGTTGGTAATACTAGCACCGCAAATAAGGGCTGCACGTGGTAATAAACTTCAGGGACCATCTCCTGGTGGTTCCTCTATAAAATAATTACACACGTGTTTAAGCGTTTTCCTTTCTGATACTTGATCTAGAAAGGAAGAGAGGGGCGTTGTGTACTGCAATGCCCATACAAGGTGTTCGAATTTCATGCGAGATGTCGAGTTCAGACGTAATCTATATCAAAGATGCAGGAGAAGGAGAAACAAAACAATATTGCCCGCAGTAACACGCAGAGAGTTTGCTAGTTAGCGAAATGAAGAATCATTCAAATTACATGTAACAAACTGCTTTCTACGTTCGGTATATTAAATGGTTTTATTAGCTAGAGTTTATTTCTTACTCTAACATACTTCCTTTTTTACTTACTCCGAGCAAGAAATAAACATTATTTTATGTAACTAAAAAGTAAACTATCTACATCCGTAGATGTCATAACTTTCATTCGATAATAACAAGCTAAAGCTACATTTTGTTAATACTAGATTTTATAAATATTGTAAACTAAATACGTAATTTATATTTGTATTGAATTTAGATTTATCGATGAGTCAAATGGACCGAAAGTTTTGAGTATATGTGTTTAAATTAGTTATTTTATCTTATTGACCTATAATGTACTTAATGGACTATTTCTATTGTAAAATCAAAAAGAAAGTTGAATTTGTTTCACATTGATGAATTAATGTTACTCGACGTAAAATCATAACCTAACTATAAAAGTTTGCAGTCATACTATGAATAACCTAGTATAATCTAGGAATAACCTAGTATACTATGAATAACCTAGTATACTATGAATAACCTAGGAATCTAATTCTAAAATCTTTCCGAGACGTGCTAAGAGATAGAAGTTTAGCTTTGGCGTCCCACGAATGGATTCTGTTTCCGTCTTTTATTCCTTTTATATTAGATCTTTGACTTCTATATTCAATATTTGATCCAGATTGTTTGGAAGTCTACCGTAGTTTCCCACCTGGTATGTCCCACATGAATTACCACCTGGAATCTAACCCGAGTGTCTCACGCAAAAGGCTCGTACGCGAACCGCTCAACTACGAAAGAGTACTAACGCAACTGTGTAAAATTAGAATAATAGTAAAGTTATGAGAAAACGTTTTACTACCATATGAAAATAATAAACGTTGATGTTATGACCTTCTGTAAACAAAGGTGAATTCTAAGGATAAAGTACGTTACTCTTTTCATTAATACGTATCTTCAAGAAATTAAAAATTGTTAGATATTTTTTTTAATTTTGTAAACCTATTTTTACACTTGTCTATTACAAATAAAATTCAAGTTAAATAACAATGTAGAAAAAACGAACAAGTGAATTAACTTTTCATAAATCGAAAAGTTTTTCAGAAAATTTTCGTTACTAAGTTAAATACAATCAAAAATATATTTAAGATAAATATGGAGGCACCATAGTTGTAAATGTAAGCTAAGCATGAAATGCATTCAAGAAGAAATATTAAACTGAAGTACAGAACTCTAGTTGTCGCTGGAAAGCATGATGGCTGAGTGATATAGCGCTCAGGGTCTCTTGTTCGATCTCTAACCACGTGAGATTTTTCTCGACAAAATAGTCTCCATGAGTTTTCTCGGAATTTTCTCATTCCGCCCCATATTCTCATTCTTACAATTGCTTTATCGTCACTCACTATCATTAATCACTTTCTGTCTTCTTTAGCTTTAAGGGTATAACATTGGACGATTAACATTCAGCTTTGATTTAATTTCTAATTACTACTATCATGGCGCATAGACTGCTTAAGCTTAAACGGTTTAAGTTCAATTTGACTAGAAAATAAGGGAAGAGTTAATGTTACTTAAAGAGTCTCGTATAATTTGAGTAGGAAGAAACCGAGACGTCTTAATCTACTAGTTAAATGTGACTATTCCTTACAGGCATGATTGCTCATGTCCATCGAGATAATTCATTTTATCGTGTCCATTGAACTGAAATGAAGCAAATTTCTCGTAGCCTGTTGAGTATACAGCCATGGCAAACAACAAAGGAAAACTGGTTGCATAAGGATCGGGCATTATACTAAATGATGAGTATACAAGATTATTCTCCACGACCTTCTATATAGGGTATGTTTCGTCAGCCCCCCACCTTGGAATTTCGAAACAAAACCTATGTCAATCGTTCATACTACGTTTGCACTGGAATGTACCGCAAAAAATTTCGTTTGTACCACTTCCGGTACAATGATATGAGTTTTAAAGTGGGGGCAGTGGAAACGGCAGCTTCTCATCTTGGAATTTCTAAACAAAATCTATACCAATCGTTTGTACTACGTTTGTACCGGAATGTTCAGGCTTTCATGTGGGGACTGCGGAAACGACAGCCCCGCCTATCTTAGAATTTCGAAAGAAAACTATGTAAATCGTTTTTATTACGTTTGTACCGGAATGTACCGCAAAAAGTTTCATTTACACCAGTTTCAAATTCGAGAAAATCGAAAAGTAATGTTCCTGCTAAATTTGCATGAACCTAGCAGAACTATTGACTAATTTCTTCAGATTTGAAGATATGTATATCAATAGTACAAAACAAAAATTCAACGGACACAGAACACAATCCTAACTTTCTTTACATTGTAAAAATAAGTCCTGTTTCCACATCGACTGTTCAAAATGTTTAAATAGGGAGTCTTACTTAAAATGCAAGCAATATTCATAAAATAAAATGAAAGACTTATACACAAGATATAAAAGAAATAAATTAACATCTAAAAGTGTTCAGTTACATCAACAGTTTGGTTGACTATTTAATATTTAGCAAAATTTAAAACGGATTTCATCAAACTTTAAGAGCATCATATCTTTAGCAAGTACTTTAAAACCCAAATTCACGAAAGTTGTATGAATGTACATAAAACATATTCACACAGACATACTATATAATATTTCTTACAACAGAAATATTACTTACTCATTACACATTGATTTTAACGAAAGCTTTTATGTGATGTTTGTCGTTTATAAAACGTCTAATCACACTCTACACTGAAAATTCTAATTCTTCATCCTTACCTCTCCTACTTCTAAATGAAAAGAAAAAAATATTTAGTTTTGGGTTCAAAATAAATTTTATATTTCAATCATTATATTAAACTCAAATGTTAGTTGTCAACTTAAATAAAGAAAGTGGAGAATTACAATAATTTTCATCACACCCCATTCTTTTGTGAACGTTCATACAAATTAACTATTAAATAAAAGTGAATTCCCTGGAGTATTTTGGTTTAAATGCAAATATCATGTACTTAAAACTCCCAACTGAACTCTGCAAATAGACATTATTAATTGTGCTGAAACATTGAATTAATATTACCCTATATACACAATCTGTTAACAATTATCAGTTAATAAATTGTATACAAGTTGTTCGCAAATAGAAGTGGAAGATATTTTAATCGTTTTTCTTCATTTCTTTAATTTAAGTTGAAAATTAACATTTGAGTTTAATGTAATGATCAAAACACAAAAAACATTTTGAATCACAAACTAAATAGTTTTTCTTTTCATTTAGAAGTAGAAGAGGTAAGGATGAAGGGTACGATTTTCATTTTAGAGATTATTAGACTTTTTATAAACGACAAGCATGACATAAACGCTTCCATTAAAATCAATGTGTAACGAGTAACTAATGTTTATATTGTAAGAAAGATTATACACTATGTTTGTGTGAATTATGTTTTATATATATTGCTATTAAACTTAGCGTGATTTTGGGTTTTAAACTACTTTCTGAAGGTATGATTTTTTTTTTAAACTTTGCTAAACTCCGTTTTAATTTTTGCTAAATATTAAATAGTCAACCAAACTGTTGACGTAACTGAAAACTTTTAAGGGGCCGCGGTGGCTCAGTGGTAGAGCGTTCATCTCTGGTGTATGGGGTCCTGGGTTGAAACCCTGCTCCCGCCAAGTGAACTTTGTGGTGGACAAACACCGTGTGCGTGGGTTTTCTCGGGGTTCTCCCGTTTCCTCCCACTTTCTTCATTCAACCATTTCATTCATTTCTCATAATCACCGTCTCCTTTATCCTAACCGGCATAACCGTGGGACGTAAAGCTCAACGATTTTATTTTTTGAAAACTTTTAGACGTGTACATTCCGGTACAAGCGTAGTACAAGCGATTGGCATAAGTTTTGTTTCGAAATTCCAAGGTGGGGGGATGGCGAAACATGCCCGACATACAACGTCGTGAAGCATAAACTTACTTGGTAAGGCTTACTATTTTAATATACGCTTCAATACATTAACGGTAATGAAACAAATCAACTGATCACAGAATTTGGGTTGAGGGAGCTCACTTCTTAAAGGATCTCAGCTGAAGGCATCAATTGAATTGTTACGTCATACTGGATATACGTAGAATATACTGTAGTTAGTTCTTCGACAAGAAACCATGTCAAGTCTCCGAGAAATAACGTAATATAAATCAAAAGGATTTTCCTCTAGTGGACAATATTGGTATCAATAGAATTATTGTATTATTTCTAATCAATAGATTTTAATATTTTACAGACACAATCACTAGAAAGAAAAATGACTATCTTCATGGCCTTGGAAAAAAAAATATTATAAACCGAAAATGGCTATCTTCTAGAGAATGGTAGTGTGACGGAGGCTATTCAACCTAATTATTAAACTTTTGTCCCTGATTGTATTTTTAGTTTATTACTCTTCAAATGACCTTCAAAGAACAATGAAACGAAATGTTGGATATTTCAAAACTATCTTGTGATTGATTAATAAATTCTTTATCTGTAAAAACTGCTGTGTAATTTTGTCTTTGAAATTGTTTCCAAATATTAGAGTTATCTACTTTACACAAGTCATTGTGTAAGTTCATGCAATGACAAATATGATGAGAGAAGTAGATTCATAGTTACACGTTCTTATGATTTCATCACGCGTACAGGAAGTTTATGACCTTACCTCAATGAAAACTATTTTGCTTTCCGAAGTCAGGAGTAGTTGCGACGAAAGAATTTCCAGGAGGAACATCATATTAGAGCTGGGACCATACCTGATTGATCTACTTGGATTGGACACGTATTCTATCAATCATCTATTCTCTACATCAATAATTTCGGGTATGTACTCGTTTCAGTACTAATATGAATTTGTTTGATTTATTACCCGGAAATGGTTTATATACGAGGGCAGATCAGAAAGTAGTGGAACGCTTGTCGGCAAACTATGAAATTATTCTGAAATATAAATACTTCTCCTCCTTCACTATACATTTTTCCAGTCTTCCTGGCATGTAGCAAATACGCAATTTAGTCCATTTGGTGAAAGGTCTTTGCATGCCGCCCTTACTGCTTTTGAAACTTTCAGATTGGATTAAAAATGCTGATCGTGTAGCTGTTTTCTAAGTCCAGAAAACAGCCAAAAGTTGTGTAGAGGTCTGGGCTGAATGGTGGATGAGGCAAGCTTTATATGTGGCGCTCATTCAGAAGTTTTTGTACAGTTTCAACAATATGCGGCCTTGGGTTGTCCTAGTGAATTTTATATCAGGAACACTTTTCAGTGGACACTTTATGCGATAGTGTGTTAGCATTTTCTCCAGAACCTTCCGGTAATCGTCATGTGAGGAACACATCTCCTTTACAGCACATTGTTAAATAAAGTCTTCACGATCAAAGAAAATAATCATCATTTCCTTCACTCAATTCGGTGTGATTTTACTTTTATCGAGGTTCGACAAGAGGGTTTTTCACTGTGAGCTTTGTTGTTTTATTATTGAATATTCAGGACTCAACTGTAGTGACAATGTTACGGAGAAAAGTATTACCTTCGTTTAGTACTAGCTCTTGCAACTCCCTGCATAACTAACTAACTAACTCTATGGCCTATGGAACCCGGAGGTTCAGTGCCGCGTTCACAAAAGCTCTCCACTGACTTCTATCCTTAGCTAATTGGATCCAGTTTCTACTTTGTATTCCTATCTCTGCGAGATCCATCTTAATATTATCCTCCCATCTGCGCCTAGGTCTTCCTAATGGTCGTTTTCCGATGGGTCTACCAGTCAAGACTTTGAAAGCGTTTCTACTTTCTTCCATTCTAGCTACATGACCTGCCCACCTAAGCCTCCTAGACTTGACGACCCTAACAATGTTGGGTAAACCGTATAAACTATGTAGTTCCTCGTTATGAAGCTTTCGCCATTCCCTATTCTCGTTCCTCTTGGGTCCGAATATTCTTCTCAGGATCCTGTTCTCAAATACTTTCAGTCTATGTTCTTCCCTCAGAGTAAGCGACCATGTTTCGCAACCATACAGAACAACAGGCATGATTATCGTTTTATATATTTTAAGCTTCAAATTCCTCGACAGAATTCGCGACGACAAGAGATTTTGAACCGAATAGTAACACGAATTCCCTGCTTTTAGTCGACATTTAATTTCTTCGTGAATATGATTTTCGTCTGTTAATATTGATCCTAAATATTTGAAAGTATCCACTTTATCAAAAGTATTATTTAATATTTTAACGCCTCCACAATTTGCCGTATTACGGTCCCGACGCACTTCCATGTGTTTAGTTTTCTCTGCATTTACTTCTAAACCCATGTCCCTGCAAGCGTTTAATAATATCTCTGCATTTATTTCTACTGTTCTCCTATCATCCCCTATTAAATTTACATCATCAGCATATGCCATAACCTGGTGAATGCCGTTCAACTCTAGGCCCTGGTTGCTATCTTTGATTTTCCTTATGGCGTATTCCAGCACAAAGTTAAATAATAATGGCGACAACGCATCTCCTTGTTTCAGGCCAATTTCGACGTGGAAGCTCGTGGACAAAAATTTTCCTACCCGGACTTTACTTTGGGATTCACTTAAACATATCTTAATTAATCTAATTAGCTTTCTCGGTATTCCAAGCTTTGTAAGAACGTTGTATAATGTTTCTCTCCTAACCGAGTCGTAAGCCTTTCTAAAATCAATAAATAGTTGATGTACCGGGGTATTGTATTCCCACTTCTTTTCGAGTATTTGGCGAATGGTAAATATTTGGTCGATAGTTGATCGATTTCGTCTAAATCCGCACTGATAATCTCCAATAATTTCATCTGCATATGGGGTCAATCTTGCTAACAGAATATTTGAAAGGATTTTATAGGATTTTGACAGAAGAGAAATGCCTCGATAATTATTACAGTCAGTTTTGTCGCCTTTCTTGTGAATTGGAACAATGATTGATTCTTTCCACTCTTCTGGCAATTCTTCCTTGTTCCAGATAAGGAGAATGAGTTTGTGTATCTTGTTCCACAATTTTTCGCCTCCAGCTAAAATTAACTCAGCCGGAATTTCATCTACACCCGGAGATTTGTTATTCTTTAAGTATTACCTTCGTTTAGTACTAGCTCTTGCAACTCCCTGCATATTGTAACACGATTTGCCTAGCACACGAGAGTTCATTGACATGAATCACATGACATTCTAAGATCATCAATGAGAATAGCCTAAATGATATTATGTGACACGTTAAATCTGGCTGCCATCTGCCGGATAAACAATTGTCTTCTCTGATAATGATGACCACAGTATTTACCCTACTCTTTGTTCTTGATATAGTTGAATGTCCCAACCTTCTGTGGCCATCTGCATCTTCTCTTCTCTTAAAGAGTGAGTTATGCTACGTACATGCTACAGCACGTAACATACAATTCTCTGCTAAAGTTTTTGAAACAAATTTGCAGGTCTCAGTTGCAGTTTTCTTCAAACTAACAAAAAAATTGATAGCACAACGCTATTCTAAATTAGACAGTACCTTATACTCTGGTAAGCGATTTCCAAATACCTCGGCTTTCAACGTTGCTCCTCACCTGTAACGAGAAACACAAGTTTAAATAAATATACTGCATAAATAGTAATTTATTAGACAATTAATTATTTCTGAATTATATACTGAAAATAAATTATTTTAGGTAAATGCATTTTAAATTTAGTTTCAGGAACTGTTTTAATCAACGATTATATGCTCATAAATTGAACTATATTTAAATATGACATCTGCTATCGTTAAACAGACAGCATCTTCGTAGCACTATCAAAGTGATTACATTTCCATTAATTCTGAATATTTAATTACTCCCAGAGCGTTATCGAAAAAAAGGAACAGAGCACGTAAGCTACTGCTTACAGAATCATGTTATGTATGTACACATTCCAACCTCAAAACACCAAAATAGACAAGTCAGAAAACTAACATATACTCCCTACTTGCACTTTCAACCTATAATTAATAGTGTTTAGAAGTTACGAAATAGTTCGTGTTTTTAATGCTCCAAATTCCTCAGAGGAGTATGACATATATTTAAAATTTTAATTTTATTGCCTTCAGAAAATTCAATTTATTATCTTGTATTACAGTATGTTGAGCATAGAGTAATTATATAATATAAGAGGTTTCAGCTGCTCTTCCTGCTGAAATTGTGGAGACCGTGGAGCCACCACTCAAAGAAGTTGGGTACTACGAACTACTTAAAGCAAGAACGAATCAAATCATTCAGAGCGTCTGAGTCTGATAGAATTAGCCAATGATACACATAGCTACTGCCAGTAGCAAACGATGCAGTTAGTTACAACTCTCGCCGTAGTGTCGCAGAATCACTTTCGTTGCATTGTGGGAGAGAAAAATAATTTCCATTAGTTATATAGGAAGTGGTTCATCAGAGTAATCACTGATGTTGAATATATTGTTTTCTTTTTTCCTTATTTAGGTTCAAGGCGGTTCGGACCAAGTTCCAAGCTCTCTTTACACAATCAGATGGTGTAGATTGAGAACAAGGTCACTTCCTATGACTAATAATAAATATAACTACAATCAAGCAAAGAACTTTTAAAATTAAACCAACAGTGAACAAAACAATTTAACTCCCTAATAATGATGCACAATTCTAGTCCGTACAACCAGAGAGTGGAGAATTAGAACTTACTTTTCCATCTAAAGCTTATGTATTTATTCATTTAATACTAACAATAATTTGCCGAAAACAGTTGATACTATCTCCTCCTGGGAATGCTTAAAGTATTCCGAGGGAGGTAGTGATTAATTTGTAGGGAGCATAGTTGGTAATTTTTATCCATTAATTTTCCTACTTTTTGTTTTCAAAGTACCACAAAATTCTGCTGAATTCTGCCAAAAGCTTCAAGGCAATCTCCCGTACTCTTTTCAAGGAGGGGGGAAGGATAGAAACATTTATTGGATAATTATTTAAATATAAGAGTTCATTATGAGTTGCGGGGAAAAGGGGAGATATTGACATTAAACGCATTGATTAAACTTAGAAGTAGCCTCTACTTGATTTGGAGCACTACATAACAGAAAAATGGTGTGAACATCATAGGTCTTGCGAAGGGGCGGACATCGCTATCCGATAAGCACTAGTGCTAGATTTTTATACACTATTTAATTGTGGATGTGCATAGCTAATTACTTATCTCAAGACTTCCTAGCGTATGTTTAAATACGTAGTTAACACGTTGTCTTACCATTAGCAGTCGTGTAACGCAGATTACTCCAAGGGTGTTATAAAATAGAGGATCTGCCCATATGTATCTTCATTCTATTAACTCAATGAGGCCAAAAACAACCGAGCATCGGTACTATAACAAGTCTAATTAGCTACTCTAGTTTCCGCTATGAATGTTGGCTCAAAACATTGCGATCTTATTAGGTGTAAAGATGTTGGGATGGTAGAGATGTTGGGATGACAGCGGGCAGAGTGGGGATGGTAAAACTGTGGCGTATTGCTTCACGAGTTTGTTGTATAGGCAGATCCTCTATTTTATAACATCTTGGATTACTCTACCTGTACATGAACAAAGTATAAAAATATAACGAAAAAATAAATAAAAAGCAAAATACTTAAGACATCACACACTCTTTAAGCATTCTGTTATTCCGTATGAACCAGATCTACTTCTAAGAAGTCACGTAGGCTCATAAAGATCTTAGAAATCTTATGTAAAAAATGTGTGTGTGTCTGTGGGTGGGTGGGTGTATAGTTTGTTTGGTATATAAATCCACACCATTGACTTGACACATTTTCAAGTAATTTAATAGGAGAGACCCTAGTCTGTAGGAGACCGTAGACTATACGTAACTTTTCATTCGTATTCTAAAGGATGAGGAGAGCGCTTCAAATAGAAAGTAGTAATTTAAAATCTAAGTAAAAAGATTGAGTATCTCAAGGATTCCTTATGTTAGGAAAATAAAAACTTGGTATGCATACTCATTTTCAAACCAGATGACATATGATCTACCATCTTTAAAACACACACACACACACACACACACACACACCGTGGGCATAAGACACTTCTAGAGAATTAGAAAGGGGGCGACATGTAACAATAATCGAGACTGATCGATATTAATGCCGAGTCCGTAGTTTTCTATGTCAATGAGATGAATACTGACACTTCCCGATGCTAAGTCTAAATTCGGCTCCCATCGGCATGGGGAGAAGGTGAGAAAGGGTGAAAAATAAAATGTCCAAGATGACCTAGATTAGTGTCAAATACATAGTTTCCGGGGCCACTGAGCTGGTTGATGGTAGCCTCACTCAAAATTTAGTAGAGAACGTGCATATCAGCTGGTCCGAGAATCGACATGGACAGCGCCAAAGGCGTTAACCACTGTTATTCACATTACTTCATTGCTTGTCTTATTTATACTATTAGGTTCCTTATTTTCGAAGAGGAGCAACACCGAAGGTATTGCTTGTAGTTATTAATTCTGCTCTCAATTCCTTATTTTCTGACAGCTCTTCCTTATTCATTTTCTCAGTTTTTATTTTAAATATCTCGCGTGCGAAGCCTCGCACTTCTGCTAACTGATATTAGAGAAAAATGCAATTATATCTACTAGATCCTATGCGAGGGGTTAAAGTAGCTCAGTGGTAGAATGCTTACTTCTAGATGTGTTTGGCCCCTGATTCGATCCTCGGCCAAGAAAGTTTGTGGTGGAAAACTTCACACAAGTCTGTGAGTTTTCTCGGGGTACTCCCGTTTCCTCCTACAGTTCTTCCATCACCATTCACTTGCATTAATTATTCGTTCCCATGGGCGTCCGAAGGGGAGGGCAAGGTGGGGCTCGGGCCCCCCTCTGGCTCACAAAAATGTATATGTAATATGGAAAACCACGTATATTAAACACCAGAAATACCAGACGTAATAGAGTAACCATAAAGATGGCCCCTCCCTAGAATTTTTTTTTCGGGAGCCCCTGTTCGTCTCCCTTAGCCTAATAGGAATAATGTGGAACGTTAAACTGAAAATGTTCATTTTAGAACCCATACGACACAAAAAGTAAAAAGAAGAGCACGATCAGCGAATGTTGTTAATAATATTTCAAATTTAATAGACCAAACTGAAAAAAAGAACTACGTATCATACTTAACAATTAAAATAGCAATAAGACACATTTGATCAAGATTTGAAATTACATTTTAGAAATAAACAGTGTAGTCTACTAGATGCCACGCAATTCGAAATGCCAAAGTAAAAGCACGACCAACGGACGGCACACATCGTGACAGTAGAGGCTTCATTTTATGGTAGAGGCTAGATTTAATTACGTACAAAGTTCATTGCATAACAAGGATATTGTCTATTAATCCAAATTTTCCAGGAAATCGAAAAAAAAATATCCATTCTGCCATCTGATACTAAATAAATCTTGGAAACCCGATTCTGACGGCTTAGCACCAGGCAAATATTCCTACAATAATTCTCGCCTCTAGCGTATCTGAATAAGGAGACGCTAAAAGAAAAGCAAAAATAAATAAATAAAATACAATAAAATAACAAATATATTTTTCTTCTATGAAAAAGGTTTGTTTCTTATCTTTCTGACAGGAAAACAACTTATATATTGCGTATTGGAACTTAACAGGAAATGCAATGTACTTTAATAAACAACGATATATCTAGGTATTTCAATTAAAGCCCTCATAATTTTCTCATGAAACATCAATATACTACAACAAAAAGTAACCTTCTAGATGCTTTTGTTATCTCGAAATGTCAAGAACTTCTTCCAGATTTCCTCCTTTTTCGTTTTTTTAAATAGATAATATAGGAGGAAAGATGTAACAAAACATATTGTTTGTCAAAGCTTTTCAATTATTTTTTTCCGTTAGTGACCCTCCCCTACGTTCAGTTCCCTACTGTTTGGGGACGGTCTTATAAGACAAACTTCATTTTTTGTTATGAAAGGTTAGTGTGTTATTTACGAAGCGACTTTAAAAATTTAATATAACGTCTTTTCAATGCATATCCGTGGTTATACCATTCAGTCTTGAAGAGTGCAGCCCTGTGGAGAGTACAATGTATAAGATATAAACCTGAATACTGGGTTTCTTACTATTAGAATATAATTATAACAAATATCCGCATTGTTTCTGCAGGTAATATTTGATATTCCTCCTTATGTACCTTTTATTTTGCATTCCCCTGAACTCGAAATCTCACACAATTCAAATACCTTACAAGGGTATTTTAGTGAACCATCCTCACGCCCTTCCTTTTATTCTAAAGAAAATACAAGGAGAAAAAGCTGAACAATGTGTTTAATTGCTTTAAATGAAAAGTACAAATATCAAATCATTCAGAAAGTAACTCGAAATATTTTGGACTATCCTGACTTAGTTTCTTTATTGAATTTTCATGTTTCTTAATCAAAAACACGTAAAAATACTGGGCTCTATTAATGTAAAAAAATCAAAAACTAGGCTAGTATATTGACGAAATCACCAATCTGGAGGACAACATCTTTGTATAATAGAATGTATGTAAATAACATTAATTGGATATATGTGATATGTTACCTAAGAAATTTAGAAATGCAGTAATCAAGAGTTATGATTTTGTAAATACTTTAATTTTCAATGTTGTAATTGCGCTATGGTCTATTGTGTTGATAAAAATTAACTCCATGTCTCTAACGTAAAGTATTCCAAAATATGGACATCATATTATATTAATTCAAACTCCAACCTTTCTTCTAAATCTTTTTTGTCTTCTAGGTTAAATGCTGCAACAATGTTTAATTATATGAAATAAACAGCCTACATTCCAAATTTTACATCTCTACCGTAAGAATACGCAACCCCTAAATTTCCTTTTCCAAGTAGAGTTTTTTTTTTTTAATCTCCCTTATGATACCTTACACCACAAATCGCATGTACTCTCCAAATTTCAAATTGCTAGCTTCAGAAATTTGGGGTAGGCTTTATCAGGCAATCAATTAGTTAGAAATTCTTCTTTGTTTAATAGAAAGAACATGGAATGTATTCAATCAAGTCCCACTTTCTCCATTTTCCATGAATTAGTAATATGTTAGTTCAATAGTGCAGCCATTCTTGCGAAGATTCAGAAATATCAAAATTATAGACCCAGTTTTGGACTCCAAAGTTCTGCAACAGTCTTAAACGACTTTAAATGATACCCTCAGAGTCTGACCATCTTTATAGTTGATGAGATTTGATATAATATGAAGACAATGAGAAGCATATCAAATTGCAAAATACTGTAATAGACAAGATTAACATAAATGTAAATAACTAAATAACATAATCACATACTTATAATTTATAATCTAAATGCTACTGTAAGCAGCAACTTGCAAATGGCTTCCTTTAGTCAACTGACTACTTTTAGACTTCTAAACTGTGTATAATTGTGGCTAGTCTTATATATTGACTCTGTCCGTTCATTCATCTGTCTGTCTGTCGAAAAACACGGTAAGATATAGAAAGAAGAGGTTCTTCGATATAGATTCACCGTCCTCAAAATAGATTACAAAGTCACCCTTACTCTATTATAGCATTTCCAACCAGCCGAAGCACCGTTTTATGATATGGAAAGTAGATATAAAAAAAAAGAAATAAGAACACAAGGGAAGGGGTGAATAGGAGAGCTTGTGTTGGCAGTATAGGCACAGACATGGACCAGTGAGTAGTATGCTTTCAAACCACCGACTACGTTATCGAATTCTTATTTGCCTGTCACAATTGTATTTTACCAACGATAGTTTCTTTCTCTCACACAAGAAAGAACTGATCTATTAAAATGGAAATGATTGATCTCTTTGCAATGACCATGTCCAATATTACGTTTAGTTGTTTGGAACTTTACCGTAGTTTCAGAATATGAAACGAAACTTACTTATTTCATAAATAATCTTGACTTCGAAGTGTCGACTTCCCTACGCCGCACTACCAGGACTGGCCTCTGGCCAGTCTTACCATTAAATTGTAACTTGAAATACAAAGTTTCAGCTTTTTCCCATTGGCTACTGTTAATACTAAAATACTTACTAATCAATTGATTATCTTCGCTTACGACAAAAATCACCACAGTTACTGTTCTTTGCAAACTCTTACCTTCCAAAATAACAAACCACAATCTTCCCACCCAACAACTAAATATAATTACAAAATTTATCTCAAAGTAACCATAGATACATTCATATGCTGTTTGTAACATTTTAAAAAAAATATGTTTATGCACACTTTTTGTAAATATTTCTAATCACCTCTACAGGACTGAGAATCTTTTACCTCTGCTTCAAGTAATTGATGGGGACAAAATGTCTTGCTAGTGTAATTAAAATTATAATAAATTACTTATATAACCGTTTCCAACAGAAAATATACCCACATGGACATGTTTTCATGCTTTCTCAGTTATTGCCAATACCACAGAAATACTTTCATCTACAATCTTATATGATTACCACAAACTGAATATTCATACCTTTTGTAGTAAACGAACTGCCTAACATCCTGTATATGGAATATGTATATCAAACAAAATCAAATGAAGAACGGAAACTGGAATATTGTATTAGTATTCGAAATGAAATTAACTATATGTTGTACCGACATATAAATATCGTGATCGGGAAGATATTACAAAATATAGTCCTATAAGTTTAGAAAATTATTATTTATTTATTTTATTTGAAAAGGAAATGAAATGAAATCTTTGAGTTTTACATCCCACGGTTATGCCGGTTAGGCTAAAGGAGACGGTGATGATGATAGATGAAGGAAATGGTGAAATGAAGAAAGTGGGAGGAAACGGGAGAACCCCGAGAAAACCCACGAGCACGGTGTTTATCCACCACAAAGTCCACACGACGCGAGCTGGGATCGAACCAGGGACCTTATTTTATTTGAATTATTAAACATATTCTAATGTACAGTATATTCTAATGTTGAAATATATTTTGACTGACACGAAACATAGAGTCTTCAAACACAGACCGACTGTAACCAATTTTATTTATTGGATCAATTTCACTAATTTGCACTAATAAGTAATAATTTATGCATACATCGAAATGTCAAACATATGTGACTCCAATGACTACAGATTACATCTCAATAATCTATAAAATATTAAACTGTTATTATTAAATAGAACTTTTAAAATAAACATCAACAATGATTTCAAACAGCCAAAAACAAGTTGGAAATAGAATACCTCAAGAATCTTAACTTGAATCTCTTTGGAATTATCGATGACATAATCGAGAAAATAAAAGATTGAAAAATATATTATACGTACGCAAATGACTCAATGTTTTTCGAGAATAGTTAATAATAAATGTGATCCAGAAAGATTTAGAGGTGATCAATTACAGAAAGATATAGATGCAGTAAATTATTGCTTCAAAACTAATTTTTCGGAGATCAACTGTAAATAAACTAGTCAATTATTATGACAACACATGTAAAATTAATGAAGTATAGATCAGTAGTCTGAACAATAATCATTATAGTGAATATTGTTTGGAAAATATAGGTACAAGAGTACTAAAAGTATTACAATTATAATTGTATTTTCTATTTTTTAATTAATTTTATTTATTCGGGACAAAAGTGCTTTACTAACTGGCACAAGCTCTTTTGTAGTAAAAGAAGAAGAAACATGTAATATCGAATGCTATAAAAATGTTGATTTGTAATTATTATATTTCGGTTGTCATGTAAGCGGGTTTGTTATTGGTTGTTATGGCAATTGACCTGGTTACTAAGGAGATAGTGCTGGTTACCAGGTAAATGTTTACAATTAATAATCAATATAATGAGTCAGGACATCGTGTTATACAAAAGCGTACCGTAATTGCTATAAAATAATTGATTATTATCACGAAATATAATGTGATCTAAGTATTTCAACTAGTGTATGATCCTTCAATAGTATTAATAGTTAACAGCAGCTAATTATATATGTAATTTATTATGAAATATTAACAAAATTGGACTGTGGCGTAATAGTATGTATAATGAATCGATCGACATTAGTAGCATTACATTTGAAATGTGAAATACTAAGATGAAATACAGTCTTATAATTTATGTTGAAGATACTGTACATTTTTAAAATTAATATTCCTTATTAGAGTTTGTCACATAGATTGTTTTGACTATACGACAAGAAGTTATCAGGAAATGTTAAATTTCATTGTTAATATTTATTTCCAGTATATTTTAATCAATTTACACGAGTGACAAATGTAATTCACAGTGTTTTTGTTTGTTAGGTGCGAATTTAAAAGAAAAAAATTTACCAATTATTTTAACTGAAGCTTTAATAACATTATGCTGAAAGAGGAATTTTAATAAATTGACTGTTTTGATATGAATCTTGTTTTCAAACATCAGTGTGAATCTAGGAATCCTGAATATTTCATTCTTTTGGTGAAATCAGTTTAAATCTGTGACAATTCATACTTTTAACCTTGAAATAAAATAAACTTAAATCAAGGAAATTTGAATATTTTAACTTTCTGAGAAAATAGTTCTTATATAGGAAATTTTAACCTTCTGGAAAATTTAGTTTGAAACTAGGAAATTTGTATGTTTAACCTTGTGAAAAACATAATTTGAATCTTAGAAATTTCACTATCTTAACTCTAGGAAAAATAGTTTGAATTTTAATGTGATGATATTAGCATACTTAGTTGACAATTATTTTGTACTTCATCACATACTACATTATTAATTTGTTTTTAGCCTATTGTATGTTCAACGTTGTAAATTAATATTTTACAAAATATTTTATTTTACCCAAGAGCTGTTTGAAGTACTGAAAATGAAATTATTTTATTATTATTATTATTATTATTATTATTATTATTATTATTATTATTATTATTATTATTATTATTATTATTATTATTATTATTATTATTTGGTTCTGAAGATTCGATAAACCACTATTATTATCTATTTTTACATCAGGAACCGACATTCTTGTTTATTTTTTGTCAAGTAAAATACAATGAAAAATGTTTTGTAGGATGTCTATACTGTATCACCTTTAAATTCCTTTAATATATTCCTCACACTCTCGCTTTCTGCTTCTCTCTCTCATTTCGTTTCTCTCAACTCTTATTGGCCAATAATTCAGTTCATGGTTATGTGTAATCATGCGTTAAGTAATTTCGCCTAACGAATCCCATTCCATCTCATCATGCCAAAATGTATGCAAGGTCCAGATGGAACCTCCACGATCAAGATATGGAGACACATTATTTTGCAACCACACAATTCTGAATGGATCATTGAAGATAAAAATAACACACACACAACAACAACAGCAGTTGTAGAAGCAAATGGCTACAACCGTTGAAATTAGAACAGTTGGGGGAATTTTCATGTCAACGTGTCGTCGTCGACGTTCCTGTGCGTATATACAACTGGAATCGATTCCCTGTCTCTCCACTGGCAAAGCACATTATACGTTGTGCTCGGCAGGCAATCGACATAAATTTCAAACACAACGACCAATATTGCAAATGTTCTGGAAGAAATAAAGAAAAAAAGCAAAAAAACACACACAAACGTTTCTACAGCTGTTGTGCTTTGCCTCTTGTAACCTCTGCAGATTTTCGTTCAATGCATTTCCTCTCAAAAACAGAGTTGCCAACTTCTTATGGCAAAAATACTTTTTGTTATTTGATAAATTTTCGAGATTATAAAATACACTTTA
Organism: Thermobia domestica; assembly: GCF_964235325.1. NCBI lineage: Eukaryota > Metazoa > Arthropoda > Insecta > Zygentoma > Lepismatidae > Thermobia > Thermobia domestica. The sequence continues at coordinate 99,309,397 of NC_137461.1, forward strand.
ACTAAAGTTTTTTTTCTTTTAAATTTATCCAAAAAAAAGTTTACGGAACAAATAAAGCGCATATCTCTGGTCTTGACTTTACTTTTCGTATCATGAAATTTGAAATAGAATACACATATACTACCAGCACAAGTTCTGAAAGGAATCTAACCGAAAACATCCATTTTACGTGATAAAACTACTCTTTCTTGCTTTCTGTATGTGGCTTCGTTTATATGTTCGGAAAAGGAATTGCTAGAGCGTATCATTACATTTGTATAACTAGCGTACCAATGAATAGTCTTAGGGGCGGATTCAGGGCAAAGCATACTTTCTTATTTTATATATTAATAAAACAGATCCCAGAGCTTGGACCTCTTAAAAAGTAGCTCTAAGTAGCACTATTACAACCCACCACCCCCCAAGAAGTCCGTCGTGGATCCGCCCCTGAGTGGTCTTCCATTCTAGTACTTTCTATGCCCTAAACTAAAACTGATAACACTTTAACCTAGACACACATAATTCGTAACGGACTATCTACATTAGAAATTACAGTTATTTATTAGGTATCGGAACTCTACAGTAAAATTAACACACGAGTCTGCTTAGTCGCAATAGTAAACTAAAACCGGTTTAGTATTAGATTTAAGCAGACATTACTAGGCATTAACCGCCTCATGCAGAGTCGTTTTGACGTAGGATTAGCGCCATATTAAAGCCCAGACTACTGCTGGAAGTATATGTTAGTCGAACTCTTTAGTACGGCACTAATCACGAGTTAGGATGACTCTGCATAGGCCCCTATATGTTTAATATATCTTATTAGTTGTTTTTATCTTCACTTTTAATTTTTGACGTTTTAGTGTTTTAAAAGTTGACACAAATTACACTGTTAGAGTTTATGTTACTATCAATTCATGTTTATGAGTTAATCATTATTTATCCCTTTTACTATAGTATAGTGCTAAAATAATGTTGCAAATATGACAAAGCGTTGTATTTTTGCTGCATTTCAGTTGTTCTTAGCACTTAAAATAAAGTTATTTATTATTATTATTATTATTATTATTATTATTATTATTATTATTATTATTATTATTATTATTATTATTATTATTATTATTATAGGTATTCTGCCATACTGGTAAATTAAAAGCCAAAATTTAAGAAGCTCCTATGCTTCACGATCCTCCGATTATCTTTTTCGATTTTCCTAAATATTACCATCTTCCTTAAGATTGTCTATCAAAAATAAATATTTTTTTCTCTTTCCCATTTTACTTTCAAATATACTTCCTTACTCTTCTAATAAATAAATAAATAAATATTCTTTTCCCCTTGCTCATTTTACATGCAAGCATATTTCTTTTATTATATACTTACTAAAAGAATTTATTCTAACAAAATACATTCTTTTTACATTTAATTATATTTTCTATTACATTCTTGCTTAAAGAGTGTCTTCTAATAAAAAGAAAACATACTATGTTTCTCTTATCCGTTTTATATTTGTACATACTTTCTATCACACTCTTACTAAAAATATGCCTTCTAATAAATAAATAAATAAATAAATAAACATTATTCCTCCATTTCACATTTTACATTCAAGTACACTTTCTACCACATCTTTAATAAAAGATTGTCTTTAAATAAATAAATAAGTAAATAAACATTATATTTAAGTAACCCAATGTGGCTTAGGGATACGCCTAACGTCTGTAAGGTACGCACCCAGAGAAACGTGGAAGTAAAAAGTAGTCGAGTATGATACTGACTACATAACTTCCTATGCGTACGAAATCGATTAATGTAGAACCTTACTTTCACATCACCCTTTGGCCTTTCCCAAACACAGGGTGTATTTTATCAGCATTTAGTTATACATTTTAGAATACATAAGCGATCCATTACAAAAAAAAAAAAAAAAATCATTGAACATTGATAACTTTTTTCTGAACACTGTTCATTCTTGCTTTGGACCTGGAATAGCTTAAATAAAATGTAAAATTTGACCACAGGAAGCACATTATTACTAATTTGTGTAAACATTTTCGGCAATATATTATGACATATTGCCGAAATAGAAGAAAACAGATTATTAATAACGAGTGTCTGTTCAAGTCTGATTTTATTTTTTGTGTAAACTTTTTTCGAGTAATGTTAGATAAGGTATACTGGATACAAGAATAATTTGTATTTCCCACCTGATGTTAAAGCAAATTCAATTGAAACAGATCCTTGATTAACCGAATATGACACTTATGATCACATGCCGATTGACTGACTGAATAATTGGAGCTCCTTATTTGAACATACTTGCCAACTCCATGTGTATGATATGAACAACGTGGCTATTTGAGACGGGGCTTTCCCTTTAAGTGGAATCGGAGCCACTATTCGGATTTATGTTCAATTGAGTAATCACAATGAAGAAAACTGATCAGTTAATAATGTTAAAAATAATATTCAAGCCAAAGTTTTTTGAAACTGCATACTGATAAGTATGGCGTGGAAGTCCTAGGCTCGATTCCCACCGAGAGCTCATATGGTTCAGATTCCGCGTTAATCAGTAGATCCAAGTCTCATATAGCATCGCTATTGAACGGGACGTTAAACTCAAAATCAACTCAACTGTATATTGATAAGCTCAAGGTATTTTCGGTCGTTTCTTGTAGCTCAATATTTCAGGATGCACTTTTTTTTTCATATTGACATATAACCTATGTGTTATAGTAATTTCATAATGTTTGGATTTCTGCGTTTGTATTGTGTTCAATTTTATATGATGAATTTTAATTATTTCATATGTATATTTTTATTATTGAATTTTGAAATTTGCTGTAATCTAATCGGAAACTTGAAAACTAACATGGCAAATTGAAATTTCTGAATTTAAGTTTGCAAAGTTTTGTATTCTTCATTTAGTTTCTTACCCACAACTTATTCTTCTCACACGAGAAGACTGAATTGATGTGTTAGCAACAATTATCAATAAGACAAAAAGTATTAATAATCAATTGACATGTCTGTCTGTTGTATACAGGAAAAAGTTATACCTTGTAGGAACAGTAATACAGGTATTACAAAACTTAATAGTAGAACACTTCGTAATATAATAATTAGTAAATCTTGTTGTATTTTATGTAAACTGGTAAGGTAAATTTTCAGCATGTCATTGTAAACTACTGTGTTCTGAACATCCTCAATCATTCGTTTTCACGTTACGTAAATCACAGATAGTGCTTTTTTAAAAAAGTAACTTCGACTAATTAAGTAAAATATTAAATTTTGAGAGGTTATTTCAGTCAATAAATATATTCTTTGCGGTAGAAGATGAACTTTGATAGTTATTCTTTATATTGAACTATATGTTGTAAAGTGAAATAATAGGCAATAATTTCAGAGACATGTTAGTAAGTTTTAAATATATATGTATAAATTAATTAAAATAGGAAATTATCTTGAAAAAAGTGTAATAATACTTGTATGTAAACGAGAAGAATGAATACGAGGAGTCATGAAAAGAAATATTTCGTCGAATAAAGTATTTTAAGTTAATGATCATTGTAATGTTCCTTCTACGTGGTTGCCAACTCCATGTGTATGATATAAACAACAACAGAAGCAGACGACGCCTAGTTACTATGGTGCCAACACATGACCTGAAGAGAAGCACCAGCGCCACTACCTGCGAAGAGAATATAAAAGACGGCGTAGCACCTCAAAGAACCCCAGCACCAGTGAGGACCAGGGACACCTGACAACTCCGGTCCCTAAACATCAAATACGTCCGAACAAAAAATCACGACAGAACCATCAACACAAATGTAAGGCAAGAGTATTAGCCCGGTACTTAAGGAGAACATAAACCGCTAAATACATCTGAGTCGATGGCATCAGTCGGTGTTTGACTGGTCAACCTCACTTCCTCTTCTCCAGCTACAGGCAGGAGAAAACTCCTCACTTCTTTCCAACTGTTACGGGCAGGATAAATTCCTTTATCCTCTTCTCCAGCTGATACGGGCAGGAGAGAGTCCCTTTATCTTCTTCTTCAGCTGCTACGAGCTCCGAAACTCCTACCTTCGGAACTCCTACCTTCTCAGTCATCACACTGAAAATCTTTGTTCAGGCTGCATTGACTTGGACATTCTACATAGTGTATCTCTTCTCCAGTTCCTGCGGGAAGGACAAATCTTCTACCCTCTCTGCAACTGCTGTGGGCAGGAGAGATCCAGAGTACCAGTCAAGGAACACACTAGAAGATCTTAAATATTACACTCTTTAGTGAAACGCAGTAACATAGTTTGTATAAACATTTATAATTTTGTAATAAAGTGACATAAGGGAACTAAAACCCATGTACCATGGACTCTATAGAAACCTAAAGAATATTACAACATTGATAAATTGTTCTTTCAATGCATGTGGTTCTAGATGTGATTTCAGGTGTGAACACTTGCCACGGGTACAAACCCGAATATTTGTTCGTGTCTTACTTTAAACAGTAGGTCTCCTTTCATCCAGTTTTAGTTTTGAACAGAAAAGTTGAACTCGAATGAACGAAGAAACGAGAATTCATTTCATTGCATCGTAAAGCATTTTTCAACTTATCGAATTAAATACGTCAGGGACATATTTAAGATAAACTTGAAGAGGGAGGGAATTTCTTCAAGTAAATTTTGAATATTTCAACTACGTATGTAGAAGCAAAAGATATCTTCCATTTGAAGGGATCATATTGTATTCCGAAAGGAAAATGCTATAATTGGCAACTCTTATAAGCATGCTTAGAATATAACGGAATTTACACCAAGCTATACACAGTGAGTTTTTTCCGGTCATGGCAATATAAATCATGATTACAGTTGTGATTTAAGTGTAAAAAATATACAAAGTGTACGAATTTACCTTTCCTTTATATTTCCGGGACTAATGTCTGAATGGTACCCTTGAGTTGAACAAGCAAGAGAAAATTTGAAGAAACAATTGTTCGAGTTAGCAACACTTAGAATTCTTTTTCCATTTTGTTCACTTCGAGTAGAAGGTGATCCAAGTAAATCTAACAAAGTTGTCAAGTTTCATTGCGAACTTGAATTTACCGCCTGTCGTTTAGGGGATAGAAGTCATGTTATGTTCTCCAGGGAGGAAATAGGGAAAATAGTTTCTCATTCCGACAACACCACCCGTTCACAACCTTCTCTCGTTCTCCCAGTAGCCTTTTTTTCTCCAAATTCTCTCTGTTCCACTCTCCATTTCTCTCAACGGCACCTTCTTCCTGCATCTGGATAGCATAAATAATTGAACAAGCTCAAGTCACCGCTTGTTTGTGCCTATTAATGATTCAAACATGGTCCCTTGCTCTTGGCAAACACGTTTCTGTCTGAACTGTTTTTGCATCCTTCTTGTTTGTTACCGAATATCTGAGATTTTCGTTATTCGAATCCTTCCTGTCTCTCTCTCTCTTCTGATAATCCCTCTGGATTATCAAACAGCAACAAAGATAAAAGTTATTGGCAAGTTTTGGGATTTGGACAAATAACTTATTCTGATTGTATGCAAGTAAAGAATAGGAAACGTATCATCGTTCATTACCTATTACTATGTCAAATTATGCTTTTTTTTAAAACTTACTCTGAATATTGAAATAGAAAAAGTCCTGTCTCAAAATGAAGTTATATATAGTATTTTTCAATGTGGTGAAGAACAAACAATCTATTTAGAAGAGAGGAAAAGCACATTTGGCGTGATCCCTTGTACTACCATTTTTGTAGGTGAAGAAGCCTTCAAGGCTGTCAACCATATTATTCACTGTAACTTCTAAAGCACTATTTCAGTTGCTTCGGAATCATGAACAGCTTAGACAATTGTACAATATTATTAACTTTTAATAGAAAAAATGTCCAAAGATTAGACATATACCAAACGATATATATTATCAAGTTGAACAAAATTATGAGTCTGTGTATAAATTTCTAATGTGTATTTTCCGAGAAATCCACAACACTTTTTGTAAATCTAAAAATTGATATTGCACAATAGCCGCGTCACATATTAATGAGGAACTAATATCGGAGTATACCTTCAAGAGTTTTATTAAGACACTAGCAAAACGATACAACCTAAAACTATGATTTGCTTAGGGATTAAAACCCTTGAAATTAAGCAGGAAATTAAGGACTACAAATCTTGAAATTAAGCATTAAAATTTTTAAAATATGAATTTAAAAACCATAGCTTAAGAAAAATTATATTCTAAAATTTTAAATTATGATAAATGAACACACAGCATATCTTAGAATGAGTACGTGTGCACAGGAACTTCTGCATAACACAATTACTTGAAATAAAACGTTAATACTCTATTAGTTGATTCGCCAGAACTAATTTGTTTTCAAGCAATTTATCGTAGTAGGTGTGAGTATACAGTAACACTGCGAGTTATCCATAAGACAATAATTCTTACTAATTGCACAAACTACAAAATATTTTTCGAACTCCTCTATTGTTAGATATTGTCACCTGTCAAACTCAGTGCATTATTCAAACCAGAAATCGATTCCACTGACGTTATTAATGCATTTGGAAAAAGCCTACGATGCTTGGATCAATATGCGTTGAAACATTGCTTTCTCCTCTAAAACCCAGTGCAATGTCTTCTAATTTTCGAAGGTCTGCATTTCCAACAAGAATACGCTCACATGTTTCGCGCACGATACATCTTTTTTTTTTAATTTCGAAATCGAGTAAGTTTTCTGCACTACATAATAGAGAAGTTGGAGCGATTTTTATTAATGTTTCCTTTCGCCTTTCGAGAAAGGTAAGCGTATCGAATATTACAAAATAGTTTTCGGCAATGAAAGATAGTTTGTTTTGTATGGTTCCATTGAGAAATCCTGTATGTTTCCTGTCTTAGAATTCTTATTGGTAGGCGTCATCATCAGACAGATTATTCATAATGCCCTCCAGCTTCTCAAAGTTATTTGCGTAATATATTTCTGCAGAAAGTCAAGTACTCTATCTCGTCAAAATTTGTTGTGGTGATGTTTCTAATTGAGGTGCTATTTCTTTGAAAATTTGAATTCATGTTAAAGTTTTCACAAAAATATTTTCTTCGTGTTGGATATCAAATAATCCACTTTCAGAAGTGAACTACGGATTTGTCTGCAATTATTAAGTGCATCAGCTGTGCACGTGATATGAAGTATACGAGCGAGCATGACTTGAAGAGTATTAGCAGCTTTTTCTTACATATGGTGCTGCAACTGTCAACAGTAGGAGAATATCCTCGTGTTTGACTTCATCTGACCATAGTAAATTCAAAGTATTGATACAGTTTGAGTAATTATTGTGCTGTTGCTATTTTTTAATTATTCACATGCAAGCAAATATATTTTTGACAGTTCCCTGAAATTCGTTGTACTAACAACCACAATATGGGAAGTGTACCTCTCCAAGACATCAGTAGTCTCATCCAAAAAAAAAAATTAAAAAATCGCAAGTTTCTTTCCACATCTTTATTTCCTAATTTTTTGAATGACATTTGTGTAGCAGACACTAATGTAATTTTTCCACAGTATTAATTGACTTGAGACTTATTCTTGTTTGTTATTGCACATGAAGATTCTCAAAGATGGGTTTTCCAATTTCCAAAAATGGTGTCCATAAATGAATCCAAGCGTCCATAAATGTCTTACACAAATCCATCGAAAACCACGATTGATGATCAGAGCTTACTTACGAAAAAATGAGACACGATTGTTGCTTCATATTATGTTCGACTTTTAGCAAATGCTGCGAAACGTGACTTTTTTCACGCAATTCACTGCATGTATCACAAAACGTACAAACTAATATTGACCCATCAATTGAAAACATATTCATACCAAATGTTTCTACAATATTGTTCAATTTGGTCCGCAATGATGCCAGTTCTTTATGCACGTTGGAATAATTCACCACTGCTAGCACGAAAGATGAAACAAAACCACTTGACGAACTGACAATAAGGAACTAAAGGCGGGGATTTTGGTTGAACAAAGTAAATATGTAGCAGGCGGAAGCTTTGTTGAGGCGTGACACCTGGACATATTCTTCTAATCAACGGGTAAGTATTTTAACATGACTTTCACGTCAAGTGGCACTAAAATTTATCACGTGATTTACAGCAATTATCTTCCACTTCGTGTGTAGGAGTTAAAAAAAACTTGTACAATAAGTTTTCTTAAAACGGAAAAGTCACAAAAAACATAAGCATGGGTTTTACAAGAAAACAAAAGAAAAGGCGCTTATAGTTATTAAAGCGTAAAGACAAGGGATCTATGTATATAGCCTATGTCCTGAATCAGCCAAACTATGCAAAATAAAATTTGCTATAATAAAAGTAAGAACCAAAACTACAACTTCAATTAAGTTATCTTTTTACGTATTTTGCCTACGATACAGGCTCAAATTATTAGTATTTAATGAAAAATTGTCTAAAGATGAGACATGCACCAATGGGTAGATTTTATCAAGCTGAGTTATATGATATGGTTGGGTGTAATTCTTCATGGACTTTTTTTGGAAAAATCTAGACAAACAATTTACCTTCTATAATCCTTTAAAAAATTATGTACAATAATCACACCTTCTATACTGAAGTAGCTTATATACAGTCATCAAGATTTTTGTTATGATATTACCAAAATGGCAGTGTACTCAGTATAGTCTAGGCATTAACTTGACGAAACTGCTCTCCATTTCGAGTTTAAGGGCAAATCCTGTAACAATTTGACATCAGATATTTTTTTGAATATATACCCATCACTGATTACAAAAATCCCGGGTGCCAGAAAAACACCTCACGGGGAGGAGGAGGAGGAGGAGGAGAAAGCCGAAATTTTAGCCGTCTCTATTATTCACTATAACTCCGTAACCATTAGAGCTAGAGCATCCGAACTTTTTCCATTTTGCTTGCCTAATTTTCTTCTATAATTTAATTCTAATGCATTTTCGAGCTAAATATAATGATTTTCTTGTTATTTTCATTTTTACTCAGTTTCGGTTGCGCGTGACGTCGGTTTTTTAGCCACAGATTCTTCACAAGATGGAATTCGAAAAAATGTTTCCTCTAAAAGTTTTTCGTCATTTTATGCTCTTTCAAAAAATGTATACTTATATTAGTGTATGACTAATAGTGCCTGAGTTATAAGCGGCTTTATTCTGTCGTTACGAAACTGACCACGGCGCGGCCGAAAAGTTACCTATCTACAAACGGTAGATATTAGCAACCAATGATGATTAATATATATATGATCTTGTCTGCCTGCAAGTATATAATCCTAATGATTAAGTCTTTCTATAATCTAATTAAAAATAGCAATTTTTAATATCAGTTGATGGGCTTTTTGGAAAATAATCCTTGTCAAAACACAAAATTTCTCTGAAGAATGAAAACAGAGCTCAGTATGCGAAACAGTAGTACACAGTATGTGAAACTGCAAATCTGTTTCTTTGTATGTGTCTCTGATACCTTCTAAAACATGCAGCTTTCTATTCATTTTCCTGAAAAAATCTTGTTTCGACAAGGGTTGTTTTTGCTACAAGTCCTTCGATTTATGTATTACAATGATACTGATCGAAATAGAGCAGGAATCAGATTTCAAAATTGCCTTCAAGAGAGAATCATGAACAATTTGTCATCCACGTTTTTTAACGTTTAACTTGTTAAATTATTTACAGAAGAAGCACTTGCCTATTATTAAGATTGTGTACAGTTGCTATGATACAATAAGTCTTTAATGAGAAACGTAGTAGAAGGAAACCATATGCTTAAGAAACCTCTAAACAAGAGAACAAATTATTTGATTTCTAGAATTAGTTCTCAATAATGTTATGCCACTCTTATATCCTAAAACGATAAAGAAATTTGTGATGTCTTTAATGCATCATTTAGTCTTCTTCATCACTCTGTTCATTAACTGATATTGAAATTCTACACTCGCTCAAAAAACTACACATTGGAGTGCACAAGAAACCGCGATTCTTACATTTACATTTCAATCTTACACACTCAAGTTTCTGACAGCTACGCATGTCAATCTGTAAACAATCCTTGGGAATATCTTCGAGTGTTTTCAAAACTGGTCTCAGAATTTGGTCCTCATAGTACTATCCGGAGTCTTCTGCCCTTGGTAAATAGATCTCATACTTATCAACGTTTCCCAAATTGCTGTTTGGTAATGGGATCTTTTTATATGTTGTTTCAGAGCATCACTAGTTGGAGGTAATCTCTCCAGGCTACATCGCTTATAACTCAGGCACTATTAGTCCTACACTAATGCATGTATACATTTTTTGAAAGAGCATAAAATGAAAAAAAAAAATTAGAAGAAATATTTTTTCGAATTAAATCTTGTAAAGAATCTGTGGCTAAAAAACTGACGTCACGCGCAACCAAAACTGAGTAAAAATGACAATAACAAGAAAACCATTATATTTAGCTCAAAAATGCATTAGAATTACATTATAAAAGATAATTAGACAAGCAAAATGGAAAAAGCTTGGATGCTCTAGCTCCAATGATTGCGGAGTTATAGTGAATAATAGAAACGGCTAAAATTTCGCCTTTCTTCCCCTCCTCCTCCCCTCCCGTGAGGTGTTTCTTCTGGCATCCGGCATTTTTGTAATCAGTGATGGGTATATATTCCAAAAATATCGGATGCCAAATTGTTACATGATTTGCCCTTAAAACTAAATTTTTAAGTCCCGATGCCTAGAGGAGTATGATTAATGAAATATAACCTAAAAATCATGGTTAACGAGTAATGTACCTAAACATAAGAGTATGTGGTGATCAATTGGTGCATTTGTGCAGTTCGAGCAACGTGTCATTTTTTTTTTTATTATTTATTTATTTTTTTTACAAATTGGGGAAATTTTCTTCAGATACCTGACTTCTTAAAGTCAGTTTACGGTAACAATGCTTTAAAGAAAACATCATCGGTGCCCGTGTTTTCGTCACTGTAGAAGACGTCAAATCCAACGCGACGGTTGAACTTTAGAAGATGCCGAAAGAGGAATTTCGTCGGTGTTTCCAGCAATGGCAGGACCGATGGATGAAGAATGTGTGTGTTCTGAAGGCGACTACTTTAAAGGCGGTTAAATAAATTTATTTTATTCAGAGAAAAAAAGTGATATGTAAACTATATATATATATATATATAACTCTTCAAGGACGTTTACTACAACATAAGAAATATATATGAGGGATATTTAGTACTTAGAAATCTACATATAAGTTTTGTATATACAGTATATAAGAAAATGCTAGATATGAGTATTTCTACCATGTCTATAGGATTTTAAGAATATTTGTTATATCTTAAAAAAAAATGCGTGTTTATTACAGCTATTCATACCGTTATTTTACTTACAATAATTCTCATGTAGAACTTAGTTGTTCATTTTGGCAAGCGATTAATTTATTTATAGCGATTTATTTAATGTGAGTGATTTCTTATGTATTAGAAATAATTTACGTTAGTTACTTGAAATAAACACGGATATATATGAAACAACTGTAATTGGTATGTTTGTTTTTTTTTCCAAGAAGCTCTTCATTAGTATAGTACTTATTTATATATAGGTGGCACGGTGGCTCAGTGGTAGAGCGCTTTACTCTGGTGTGTGAGGTTCTTGGTTCGATTCTCGTCTAAGTAAGTTTGTGGTGGACAACATTGGGTCCGTGGCTTTTCTCCGTGTACTCCTATTTCCTCCCAAATTCTCATTCCACCATTTCTTCCATCATCATTCACTCTGTTTCATCATCATCTCCCTGAGCCTAACAGGCATAACCGTGGGACGTTAAACGGAAATATTTCATTTTTCTTCTTTACGTATAAGTTCTTATAGGTACACAAACAGTTTCAGGTTCACTATATTACGGAATATTCCCTCCTTGATAAGATCATTGGCGGGACGGGGACGTTATTTCTATGTGTACTAATAAAGTGATAGTGAAATGAGTATTTTAAGCAAATTGACGAGTAAACCGAATCCGAGTTTCTGTCCAAAATATTAAAAATGTTCTCTCATACTGGCATATGATGCTACATTTACACGATATCACTTACCTTCAGTACTTTGTTTTACATCAAAGCTTGATTCCTCATTGCAGCTGTACCATGAAATCCAGGTTTTCTTCCAGATTCCATTTTTGATGGCAAGCTATATGGTCTTTGCAAAACACGCAGTGCTCCTGATGTTTCCTGACTTTTTTTTTTTTTTTTTTTTTTTTTTGCTAATACCTCTTTTGCCGACCACGGGAAAACTCTTCCGTTATTTTTAGCTTTCCCGTTCCATAGAGACGAATTATATGGAGTTCTAAAAATTTGCACATGAAGAAGAAGATAGGGCGTTTGTTGTGAGAATGAAAGGGTGTTGAAAAGGGTATATGTGTGAGGAAAGCTCAAATACAAAAGAGATGGCAAACATAAAACAAGAAGCAGACAATATAGAAAAGATGATTTATGGAAGTAAGAAAAGTGAATTAAAAGTCGTTACACTGGGTGAATATAAATTTACTTTTCACCATGAAAAACGAAATGAAAATGCAAATTACTCATCACTCACAGTTCTCGTATATACACTTCTTTTTTTTTTTTTCTAAAATTCCATACTTCCTTTTATTCAGACAAGGCATTTGAATATGGAGAAGCTATATATGAATGTATATTTTCCCTTTGTCTGCAGTCATGACGGTGTTGTTAATATACAGAAACCTCGAGAATTTTCTCATTATAAAGACTACTAAATTGAGGTTCATGAAGCGCTATTCCGACCAACTGACTTAGAAATCCGTGCACTGCAACAGTGACTACGTTTCATCTCTATAATATTTTAGCTGAAAGGTATATTTTTTTAAAAAAAATAAACTAAGTTATTTATTATAGTTTTACTCGCTTTATTCCAAGGTTTTACTATAATCTTGGAACAAAATCTTTCTTTGGTTTATATATTCAGTAAAATAGATTTATTGTTCTCTGTTATGTATGAACCAAGTAATTTCGTCACGTCTGGTGGCTACAAAAGTGCAAGATTCCAAACGTTTCATATTCATTTGATTCCAAACAGCATGACTGTAGTGCTGATCAAAATTATTTACCAGTGTCACAGTGCACATCACGGGAAGAAACTTGGTTTCGTTTTCGATAAGTTAAACTCCTCAAAGAGATAAATTTTACGAACTATAGGCTTAAATGAAGCATACTTCACAATGAATGACTATTTGTAAGTAGAAAATACTAACAAAATACCAGTTTTTTGCACGGAGAGAATACGTTTCATTTTTGGACATAATGAGCACCAAAACTGTCACCAATCAATTTAGGGACCTAAAACACTATGACTTCGACACTAATATCAGTCATTTTAAACATCAGTCATTATTTTTACGTCACCATCCCTCCTTAAGAATACCAGAAGGGGATGAATTTTGATTTAAATGCCATTGGGTCATTCAAATGTCTCAGCGACCTCGAAAACTGTGGATTCAACACTAATATTGGTAATTTTCGATCATTTTTATATATCTCTCACTTCCCCAAGTTGCGGGACTGAATTTGGATTTAAACGACATTGGAAGTATGGCTGTTTATCACAGCGACCCCGAAAACTATGGATTCGACTAATAACGGTCATTTTCGATCAATTTTATATCTCCATCCTCTTCTTCCCCTAAGTTGCACCTTCAAAGTGAAATACCAAAAAATCATCCCAGGCTAAAAAACTCATCTATGTTGAAAATTTGATCGAGATCAGACTGGTGGTTCAAGAGTTATTAAGTCATAAACATAGCCACTTTTATATACAATGAAATAACGAAGCTATATACCCCCAGCATTGTTGAGATTAGCGGGTTAGTATAATGCGTAGGATACAAAATATTAACCTGATCGTGGAATAGAATACTAAAACGAAACTAAATCACTTTCTACTTTACATATATATATATATTTGTAGAGTAGAAAGTCATTTAGCTTCGTTTTAGCATTGCATTTCACGGACAGGTTAATATTTTGTATCCTACGCATTATACTAACCCACTAATTTCAACAATACTGCGGGTAGTTCAAGCAAGCATGGTATCCGTAATTATTTTCATTAGAATATGTGGGGAACGGATTTTTGATTGTCCACAGCTCCATCAAAGAACCCGATTCCTAATTTTTGACCCTCTATATTCTGGTAAAAACTGATGGTGATTCATCAAGTATTTGTTGAGATTTGGTGTCTCCAGGATTGAGTACGCACGAATAGAGTAAATATATAAAACAGTCTTTGGTAAACTAAACTCCTTAGGAACATAGATCCATAATGTAATTCATACTTATTTTCATTTAATACGTTTGTTTACTTTCCATACTTTTCATCTATTTATTTCCTAAAGTTGGATGTTTTGAAAACTTGAATTAACATAACAATTCTTTATTTTTAAACTTCAAAGCTAAGTTATGCAACATGCAGGAAGGTTATAGAACGGGTATCTTTGCCCTTCGATAGATATCATAGCAAAAGCGGTGGTCGGTAGCAAGAGTTTTTTTTTTTTTTTTAAAGGGAAGAACAGGTTCTATCTCTTCCCTTAACCTTCCATTCAAACTGGAAGTGGTAGAGTTAAAGTATTGTAGGTCTTCACGTTAATCGGCGTAGTGAAAAAATGGAAATACATGGCAAGAGTCAGTTTTATTTATATGGATTCAGTGCAGCAAATATAGGTCCCATCTCCGAAATTATCTCTGAAAATGGTAGCAATTTCCTACTACTTCGGGATCCAATATTGATTCCGGTATGTACTGAAAACAGTGATAGGCTGCGACATCTTTCTTTTATTCATTATTTCAAGATAGATTCCATCTCAGCTCCTATTCGTCCATTGAAGCCGGGCGTTGTATATACACACTGCTACAACTTTCGTTTCGAATATTAATTTCTATAGAGCAGAAACTGCAAGCAATATTGAAAACATATTTTTGATAAGAATGCAGCGCCCGAAGAACAGGCTTTCTGTCTGCCTCTTATCTCCCTATTACCTCCGAAAATTATAAAACTACTACTTCTGGTTTTCAATACTGAATTGCCGTAGTTTGCAAATTTACTGTAGTTTCAGAATGTAAAACTAAAAGCAGTTGTCATTATGATCTTTGCAGGTCAACACAAGTAAAATAGTTATACGAAATTTGTTTCACATGTAGTATGATTCTTTGGAATACACTAGAAATGATGACGGAAGTACTTGCGAAAATATGTGATGTGAAATTCACCGAAAACAAATGATACCGAAAGTATTGGAGAGTACGTCATGCTGGACCGATCCATTCTGTGGAACCCACTGGAAACAAATGATGCCAGAAGTACTCGCAGAAGTACGTCGTGCTTGATCAATCCATTCAGTGGAACCCACCGGAAACAAATGATGCCGGAAGTACTATCAGAAATACTTTATTTGCGCTGTGAGCCCATCTACGCTGTGAACCCATCAGAAATAAATGATGGCAGAAATAGTGGCGAAAATATGTCATAATTCATCAATTCATTCCATAAAACCCACCGAAGACGAATGATGTCAGACGTACTGGTGGAAGTACGTCAAGCTTGATCTATTCATTGACTTAAACATGCAATTTCCACAATTACAATTATGCGAGTAATAATTTTACTGTAGTTAATATAGATAAGAGCTGTGTGTATATATACGTATAAAAATTTATTTCTAACTTATTTCTCTTTTCCTAGATATAGTTTGAAACGCATTATTTAGTTTCAAGCTAGCATAATATTTTTTTAAAAAATAACTTACATTAATTTCAAGTCCTTCTTTTAAAAAAAGACTTATTCTCTGGTACTTTTGCAGGATCTTTGAATTTACAGTTATAGCATACTAATTATATCAGCATTTTATTTCCTTTCAAAATGCCCTGACTAAGATATAAGATATTTCTCGGAATTATATGGAAAAACGATGTATAATATTTGATTTTCATATATAAGTTCGTTTCTATAACGTGCATAAAATTATGTTTGAGGGGAGGATCCGCACTTTGCTTTGTCAATTACCAGCAAGATGTACTTATATTTGATCTAGATAAATCATCAAATGATTTAACTAAACAAATTTATGATTTTTAAGAAAATTATATTTTTCTGTATATTCTGAAAATGTTAGAGAAATGAATCATAGGATCTATATTTTTCGTTGGTAATATACACACACATGAATTTTCACCTTTCAAACTAATTTTGATTGCTAGTACGAGTTAAATTTTAGGTAGACCCATGCATATTTGATTTTGTTTCCTATATGAGAATAGTGTTGCTGCACACGTTAGAATGCAAAAAAGAAATATATTTTAATTTCAAAAAGTTAGGTCTCCTCATTCCTGATGGATTTCAACTTCAACATGGGGAAAGTTTAGGCCCGAAGCAAATAAATGCCATATTTCATGCTAACCGGATTTTTTTTTTTTAACGAAAGTTAACTTGCAACATATTTTATAGTTGGGTGGGAATTGAAAGGCTGATTTCAATTCCAATCAGCAAGATTTTGGAAAGCTTTAGAAGAAAAACAAAACATTTCATGGAAAATGACTCGTTTTTAGCTGATATTCACATGATAAAGATGAACCAAAATTGTGTTAGACTGATTGCAATTTTAAGCAACAAAGTAAATCTTAAAATCTAAAAAAAAGAAAAAGATACTTAATGAAAATCGGACAACTTTTACGAAATTTGTCGTGTATATTTCTTAAAATAGGATTTTGCTCCATTTCATGGTTCAAATCTAAGTTTCAAATAAAGATAATGATTCGGAAATCTTAAAGAAAATGTATGACGTATTGCATTTAAATCAAATATCTTTTACGAAAATTATCGTAAATAATTATGTTATAATATGCACTTATATATGTGTTGAATTTTAAAGGCTAGGGTTGAACCTCAAACAGAAAGAATATGCTTGGGAAGCCTTGAAGAAAGAACACACCCAGATTCACACTTGTAACTCTCTCAAGACCAAACATTTTGGAGTAGACCAATGCTTATCAACCTTTTCCTCATGGCGAAACTCTAGCAGTACACACAATTTTACACGACACCCATCTATTGGTGTTTCTTGACACATCAAACTCTCCAGTGTAGCATATTTTTCATAGCCACACCATGTGAAATTCCTTTCTAGGTCCTCATTATAGAATTTCATTTTTGTGTTGTTACAACATGAAGAACAGAGACAAGAAGTAATACAATTAAATATAACTTGCACAAAATTGTAGAAATCAACATTTCGGTCGCACAGTTAATGCGCTGAATGAAAAGAAGGAAACTTATAATTGTTTTCTTACAAGTTATTCATTCGTTTAATATTCTGAATTTACAACAAATAATTCAACGACACCTTTGATATTACCACGCGACACCGAAGTTGAAGAGCTCTGCTGTAGACCAAGGTGGGTTTTAAAGTATCCACTGAAAAATTTACTAAAAACGAGATTTTTTAAAGAATGAAATTTACTTCAATTATGAAGTACACGTTCTCATGTCTCATGTTAATTGTTCACCTTATTTATTTTGTTATAAAAACGTAACACTTAACATTTGTTGCGTATTTTTTACGTATAAAATGCCTAGAAATACATTCTTTTGTCGTAAAAGCAATACAAAACCTTTGCAAAGTTATATAACAGTTTTTTAATATAGTATCACACACGTATTGCTAACAGTGAAGGTGTATACAGTCATGTATTGATCATAAACATTGTCCTATTCTTTGGTCTAGCACGCCCGCCTTTGATGTACTTGATCTTGGGTTCGATTCGATTCCCACTGCTGTTTGAACGCATTAAATTGCTGCAGATTCTACTGGGATTCCACACGTCTGTGCTGGAAAGGGACACTAAACTTTAATAAAACTTTAAGAAACAAAATTTGATCAACACTCTTCGCCAGTTAAAAGCTAATAACAGAAAAAATATTCCTTAAAATTCAAGTCCTTGAACCAGGGATGGTTATTTCGTATCTGTTTTTCTTTCATTATTTACTAAGAAAAACAAAAGAAAAACATTTGTACACAATCTTATATATAAAGGTGAATGTTTGGCATTTTCTAGGTAACTGTAGGGAAGTTACCGAAGACTATTCAGATTTTTTTAAATGCTTATATCCTAAGAGAGGGATGGGGTTTCAAAATTTGCAATCTCGTTGTCAGAAGCACTTCATGTTAGACAACTCAAATTGTTTCAGTGTATTTCAGGTTGCATACTTTGCAGCATGTTACTAGCATAAATACCCGCTTTAGTACAGGAGGAATAATGTTTGTGCACAAATTTTTGAATGGAAAGAACTGAGTAGAATACCTAACAAAGAGAAACACCTTCGGCATTACTCATGTCAATTTCGGTTCAACTGACATGTGAAACGCCTTTGGCGTTGCCCTTACCAGAAAATAAGAAAACAAATAGAAGAAATAACGACAAGCAATCCCTTCGGCATTGCAACTGCCCAAAGTAAAGAATTGTTTAACGTAATTAACCATGAGTAACACATTCGTCGTTGTCGGATCAATTCCAGGACCATCTAATTTGCACGTTATCGACTAAACTTGGGACTAAATATCATTAGAACTGTCACTAATCAGTTTAGCGAACCCGAAAATGATTTTGGTCATTTTGAAGATTTTACTTTTCATGTATTTTCATCCCTTATCCCATGCCGAAGGAGGTTGCACTTAGACAGCATCGTAAATGTCACTGTTCATCTCAGCGACCCCAATTTGACACTAACATCAATCGTTTTCGATTATTTTTATATGGCACTCACTTCCCACCTCCCTAGGACTGTCTTAGCCGCACAGTATTTCCCCCCATATTGCAATTCATATGTGCAACTGAGTTACTTTTTAGAAACGAGGCTAGAGTTTCGGAAGGAATGAGGAGAGAAAATATGTGTTGAGTGTGGTTAATTCAACCGTAAATTATGAAGCTTAATCATAATGGAAGTGCTAAGGTCAGTGTAGAGGTTAAATGACTAATACTAGTAAATACGTAGGGAAATAGGCCCATGAAGTTGTTAAATAAGATAAAAGAGAATAAAGAAATAAATAAGAAGGTTATTCCCTGGTGACTAGTAGGACCAAGAATGGTTTTAAATTCCTTATGAAAAGTTAGGGTAATTTTATTTCATAGACCAAAATGGTATTGGAATAATTAATAAACCAATTACTGTTCTAAGTCAATTGTGCAATATATTTATAATTGAAGTAGAGTGATAAAAGGTTGAAAAAAGTTTGTTATCATTTTCAATTTATGGTTGTTGCTTGTTTTAAATATTAGTGATGTCTATAGTGGGGCAGGAAGTCTGAGTTAAAATATATAATGGATGCAAGTAGGAGATAACATACGAAGAATACAATGAATAATACAAGTCATTTTAGAGGTGATATTTGAGGGATTGAAAAATACTATTGAATAGCGACTTAAGCTTGACATGCTTATGTTATAGGTTATCTAATTTTTCCCATTGGGAGTAATTGTTATTTTACTAACTTTTGGTTTAAGAGATCATTGCTTACTTTCAGCCATCCAATAAAAGTTCTTGTATTATTTTTGTTATCCAGTTAATAAATACTGAATGAGGGCAGGCTTCAACAACAATTGGCATAAAGCTGTGATTTACTCCACGGATTCCTGAACATTGACCAAATAATAGGACTATGCGTCTGATATTAGCTCCTATTTGATTTAGGCGTCCTGGTCTAGGCGTCTATGGCATCTGCTTTAATTCAAAATGCTCGCATGGCCCATGAGTGAAGGACGTCTACGGCAGTAATTAGGATACGAATATCAACACTAATAGGTAATATAATACAGTTACCTACATCTAATAAACGAAATGAATTAGGATTTATTTCAATAACAGGAATTATATAAGAGCCAAATTCTGTTAAGGAGAAGTCAGAATATTCATAGCTTCAGTATCATTGGTGTCCAATTATTTTAAGGATAATTGCTGGTTGATGAATTTTATCGAGGACGTACAGGAATCGCAGGGATGGCAAAGCGATAAAGATTAATGTAATAACAGGCAGAATTGTTCAAATAGTTTCTAAGGTTTGTCTTTCTATTAAGTTGCGGTTAATGTATGTGTTTGGAAAGAGGGAGGCTAGTAAATATTCCACAAGCACTGTAATTATAGTTACAACACGTATTGTGTGATCATGAAAAATACTATTTGTTCTATTACTAGTGATGCAGCATCTTGGAGACCTAGTTGGTTTCAAACGGCCATTTCCAAGAAAGATGAATATTATCTTTTATTTGGGGCTTAGGGACAATGCACTTATCTGCCATCTTAGAAGTTTGTTAGTAAGGGAAGTTCTGCATAACTACGTTCTGCGAGTAGTAAGTTTTGAAATCATTCTAGGGATGTTGTTTGTTGGTCTGAAAAATTACTGATCGAGCACTAGCAAAGGCTTCTCATATAATAATTACTAGTCCTAAAACGGGGACGAAGGAGAGGAATGAGTCTACACTTGATACTATATTTCATGTAGCATAAGCGTCAGGAAAATCTTAGTATCGGCGAGGCATTCCTCTTAGGCCTAAGAAATGTTGAGGCAAGAATGTAATATTTAGTCCTATAAATATTACTAGGAATTGAATTTTCAATCATGTTGGATTTATTGTTGTTCCTCTAAATAGAGGGAATCAGTGGATAATTCCTCTTATGATAGCAAATACAGCTCCTATAGACAGTACAAAGTGAAAATGTACTACTACATAATAAGTGTCATGTAGGACAATATCTAGAGATGAATTTGCTAGTATAACTCCGGTAATTCCTCCTACGGTGAATAGGGAAATAAATCCTAAAGTTCGTAGAATTGGGGGTGAGTAAGTTATTTGTGCACCATGAAGGGTAGCAATTCATCTAAATACCTTGATTCCTGTTGGGACGACAATGATTATTGTAGCTACGGTAAAGTAAGCGCGAGTATCAACGTTTATAGCAACAGTGAATATATGTTGGGTCCATACGATAAATCCTAGAAATCCAATTGCTAGTATTGCATAAATTATTCCTAAGACACCGAAAGTTTCCTTCTTACCACTTTCTTGAGTTACAATATGTGAGATTATTCCAAATCCTGGGAGAATTAAAATATATACTTCAGGGTGGCCAAAGAATCAGAATAAGTGTTGATATAGAATAGGATCCCTCCTCCAGAAGGGTCAAAGAAGGAGGTATTAAGATTTCGGTCAGTTAAAAGTATTGTAATGGCTCTGCTAATAGCAGAAGCAGCACGGTAGTAATTACTACGGATCAGACGAATAATGGTATTCGTTCTAGGGTTATTCCGGGAGTTCGTATATTAATTACAGTTGTAATTAAATTTACTGTTCCGAGGATTGAAGAGACTCCCGCTAAGTGGAGGGAGAAAATACAAAGGTCAACAGAAGCTCCGGCATGGCCAATAGCTCTAGAGAGTGGAGGATACACAGTTCACCCAGTTCCTGCACCACTTTCTACAATCATTCCAGTTAAGAGGAAAGTTAATGAGAGTGGTAGTAATCAAAACCTTATGTTATTTAAGCAAGGGAATGCCATGTCAAGTGCTCCTAATATTACGGGGAGTAATCAGTTAACAAACCCACCAATTATGATTGGCATGATTATAAAGAAAATTCTAATGAAGGCGTGGGCAGTTACAATTACATTGTAGATTTGGTCGTCTCCAATTAGGCTACGAGGGCGGCGAAGTTCTGTTCTAAGGAAAAGACAGAGATGTTCCTACTATTCCCGCTCAGGCCCCAAATATTAGATATATTGTACCAATGTCTTTATGAGAAAATAATCATCGTTGCAATTAAATAGGATGGCCGAAATGTTAGGTGATAGATTGTAAACCTATTTATGGTCTAATAAGCCTCCTGTTAGGTCTTATAGTCAATATTATGATATCGGACTGCAATTCCGGAGTAGTAGTTAATATACTAAAACCTAAAAGCCTGCCTTTTATTTACGGCTTTGAAGGCCATTAGCTTTTTTAACTTAAGACTTATTTAAAGAGTGTTGATTGTTAAGGGTAGAATAATTATGCCTCTTAGTGAAATAGTAATGAATGTAGGTCTAATTGATGTTTCTTGATTTTTTCTCAGTAAGGACGTTCATGTTTGACCATGTTCACCTCTTTTCATCCCTTATCCCATGCCGAAGGGGACTGAACTTAGACAGCATCGTAAATGTCACTGTTCATCCCAGTGACCCCAATTCGACATTAATATCAATCGTTTACGATTATTTTTACATGGCACTCACTTCCCACCTTTCTAGACTGTCTTAGCCGTATAGTATCCCTCCCATATTGCAATTCATATGTGCAACTAAGCTTCTTTTTAGAAACGAGGTTACATATCGAGTTTCATCCTCGTAACATGGAACATTCATGAGATATTCTTTCATATAAATTTTGGAAACTTCTTTTCCTTTGAAGGCACCTTCTTTCCTCCTTAGAGTACGAACCAAAAAGTTCTATATAGCCTATGGTTTTCCAAAGTGTGATATTTTCGATAAAATCACTTTGAAGTATACCAAGTCAACGTTGTGGATTTTTATATTGAGAAAACAAACCAAAACATTTATTTTATATGTCCATTAAAAACAAAATAAAAAGGCTCTATTTTACACTCTTGGTCCTATTTTGACAAAATAAAAAACTGGAGTATAAGACCATGTAAATGGAAGTCTAATTTATAAACTGTGGACTATTTTTGACCCTCCCTTCTAGTTCTGTTAGGGTTAAACTAAGACAAATCGTACTGAAAGTCATCGTGGAATTAACTGACAGACAAACAAATGCACTTTATGCCAGTAGAAGACTACTAGTGCTTGCTTCAGTATAATAGTTAATTGAATATAGATTTTGAAACAAATGTCAGGTAAGTATATTTTCTCCTTTGGTTGAAAAGAAGAGAAACGACTGTAAAGAATAGAAGCAGAATATTTCAAGCAATATACTTTGTTCCCTCTCTCTGATGGAGGGTAAACTTCGTCTAAGTAAATTGAAATTCCTTTCTGGCAGCTGATTCTTTCATACTACGCTACTGCCATTCCTCAAGGTACGGGAAACAAGAAACATAGAAAAGATATAAAGAATTCTGGCAATTTTAACTGTTGTTATTAGCATTCTACTATAAACAAAACAGACAAACTGCACTCAAATCACTTTCTAGTAAATGTCATCTACAGTTTTTGTCTTTTGACTAAGCTGTGTTAGGTTTGTTTGTTTTAGTAAAAGAGAAATAAAACCATATTATTTCGCCAGTTAAAACTATTATTTGTCTGCGTTTGGTTTCTTTAATGCACTGCTTGACTTTAATGACCTCATACTAACGGATAGTACAGTGCGAGTCAGGCCTTGGCAAACATAATAACAATAATAATATAGAAGAGATATATCTAATATATATATATTGGGAACGGATTCTTAACATCAAAATAAGAAAAAAAGTTCATATGGATCTATGCTCAAAAGTGGATAGTTTCGGAGTTACAGAGTGCCGTAAACGTGAAATAAGTGAACTTTAAAAGAAGTTCATAGCTCCACTACTATGTAACCTATCTTAATAGGGTCAAGACGGTCACTGAGAAACTGGTATGGGAACTATCCAAATATCCATCTTTCAGAACCTCCGGTACTTGCACAATCATTTTAGAGACGCTGCTTGGATTACTTAATCACTCCTCACCTACCTTTCTAAAAATTGGTGTGCAAGTACAGAGCATTTTTAAACATGGTTATTTGGATGGTTCATATACCAGTTCCTGAGTGGTCTTGACCCGATTAAGATAGATCCCATAGTAGTGGAGCTATGAACTTTTAAAGTTCACTTATTTCACATTTTCGGCACCCTATAACTCCAAAACTATCAACGTTTGAGCACAGGTCTATATGAACGTTTTCTTCTTATTTTGATCTGAGGAATATCTTCCCAAAATATTGGAACATGTTTACGTAACATCCTATATACATATCAATACAGACAAAACAAGCTTGCTGAAATCATATAACTAAAAACTGAGTTTCTAGATTAAGGGGGGGAAATCGTCCTTTGTTGATATTAGCAACTCTTTGTTTCAAGTATACATTGCATTTACTTATTGTTTAACAAATTAGCATTCAAATTCAAATTAATATTAATCAAATGTTATTAACTAATCAAAATAGTAACAGGTTTATATAATACTGTACATTTCCTCTAATTCTTATTTGAAATAGCAATACGTGATTTTTTTCAGTTAGCGAAAATCTGACAAAGGTTTTCACAAGAGGATAACTCATATACGTG
This sequence comes from Thermobia domestica, assembly GCF_964235325.1. Taxonomy (NCBI): domain Eukaryota; kingdom Metazoa; phylum Arthropoda; class Insecta; order Zygentoma; family Lepismatidae; genus Thermobia; species Thermobia domestica. Next base: position 99,333,756 of record NC_137461.1, read on the forward strand.
CTAAACAAGTCAAACTCTACCTTCATATTAAGTTTGGTTAAGATTCATGTAAGTTCTGTAAATCAAGAACAGAATTTTCTATCTTATATTTTTAGAGAAAAATAAAAAGTAGATGAAAAATCGGAAAATACGACCTATCTCGAAATTTAAGAGAACAACGAAAACCCCAAAACCTAATGCAGCATGGAATGGTAAATTCAATTTGTCTATTTATTAGTAACTGTTTGATACGTTAATAACACTGCCATTTTCTGATACTATCTAGATACTGCGTTCTTTGTCTTTCACGTGTGGATCTTTCTTCAAATTCTTTCTTCCAGTACTACTTCATAACTCTAACAATTTATGATTCACTTGTTCTTTTCGCTGTTACGCCAAAACACGTCGGATAGAATGAGCGAAACAATATTCCAAATTTCTAAGCAGGCAATGCATTATTGATGTCAAAGTAGCAAGACAAAATTATTAATATTATTACTACTACTAATAATAATATCTTAACCACAGTAAGAAATTAAAACATCATATCCGCTCTAATGTATCTCTTCTAAGCAAATAAACCTCTAGCAAAAAATTGCAGTGTCAATCTCGCGATAATCCGCAGACGAGTAGAAAAATAGATGGGTTACCAATCAGATATCATGTGCACGCTGTAATCTAATGTCATTTTACAGTATACTCTCCGAGGGAAGAGCAGACCTAGGTATAGACTATTTTCTCCAAAGTTTTGCAATAACTGCCTATTGCTTTGCTCTGTCTAAAGAGGTAGAAACGCAACACTTTAGAGGATACAAGAAGCTTGTCGGAATGTTTAAATGATTATGATAATGGTCATCACTGTTCTGTTATTGAGCCGAATTGCGCGAACACTATTTTCTTGATGTGTCTGATATTGCAGTAAATAGTCCCATATTAATGTTGGTGTTCTGGAATGAAGTAGTGATGGCATTCTAGTTTTTCCAATAAAAGTTGATAAGCGCTCCTAACAATGACCGTTGATGTCATTAATGTTGATGACTAATTCGTTCTTAACGTACTAGAGAACATTGTAGCAGCTTCTATAGTTAAAGTGTTGAGTTTGAGTACAATGTGAGGATATATGCATCTTCTGCTTGAGGATTTCGTCTGAACTCGGAGAGTCGCACGAAATGTTAACACATCGTAAGGCATTTTAGTGAACACGATAACCCCCTTTCCTTTCATTCTAGGGCAAATGTCATAATACGCTGAAACACCTATTTAATTATTTTAAACGGTATGTCCAAATATCAAATTTCGTTTCTCCAGTCTTAAGAGATTTCCAGAGATTGGTTTCATGGGAATGTTCAATTCTAGCACCAAAGCTATGTGAGACCTAGACACGGGATGTAAATCACATGAGCTCTCACATGGAAATCGAATCCGAGTCTGCATCCCTAAAGGTGCGTACGCTAACCACATAACTATAAGGGAGTCCTTAAGGAATCTCGAGATCGTAATTGCAATCTTCACAACTTTTCCTTTCCACCTCTTCTCCCGCTTCCCGCTTCTAATTCAAATATAAAACAAACGCTTAAACACCTGTTTAGTTAAAAGTTTAAATTAAAAATTTTAAACGAAAAGTCTAAATAGTGAATTTCTAGTTTCTAATCTTAAGTTATTCCGTGGTATGGACACTCTATTGTAATAATTGCCACCTTCACTCCTTTTCGCCTCCAAATGAATTTCCATAAATCCGTCCTTAGTAGAACCTCACATCACAAATATTATGTTCTGTCCAAATTTGAAGTTTCTAGCTTTAGCAGTTTTGCCAAGACGTTGATTAGTCAGTCAGTTAGCACTTCTTTTACATACAGAGATTAATTTTGCTTCATCAGAATAGTAGTGTAGTAAACATGCTTAACTTTCATTATAGAGATTCGCTCCCGTCAGAGATTAAGTGGAAGGAGGAGATGCCTTATGTCCAGTGGCACGTGTACTGTATATCATCTTTTAAAGAGTAGAAGGATTGAAGAATAATTGCACTTTATTTTTAATAGACTTTACATCTGTTAGTAAGGTAAAAATAAACATTTTCTATTAATATTGCGATTCTTGGTGCTTGTTATGATCACAAAAAATGCATACTAAAGACTGGACAATTCAGTAAAGGAGGTATTACAGAGTAACTGTAATAGTAATTAATCCAATCTAGGCAATGGATAGTAAATGGTTTGATTTGCATTTACAATTATTGCAATTGTCAATTGCAATACCATAATTGCATGTAGCCCTATGCGTACGGAATATATACGAATGTATGTATCTCGATCACCATTCCCATTTCTCTTGCATGTTACCAATAATCACATTGAATTGAACTTCTCTCTCTCTCTCTCTCTCTCTCTATTGCACCAGAAGATATCAAGCATTCTGTGGTTGTTAACTTCTGGCACTCAAAGAGCATAATTGCTACAACGAGTCCATACTCATTACATTTGCATTTGTGAGCTTAAACGCATCCTTCTCCGATTAACCTTTCAAAAGAACGTAAGCACATTAAGGAGGGAAGAATTTTATCTGAAACTTAAAAACAATGGAATAATATTTAACAACCGAAACTCCCAACATCAATATATTAAAGAAAAAACAACGAATAAATACGTTTTAAAGCAGAGATTCTCAAACTGTGGTCATTGCGGTCTGCTCTTGTGTTCTTCTTAAATTGAAAATTGATCCAAAATCAGACAGAAAAAATAAAATTTAAGTAAACTGCATATAGAGTCTCAAATATAGGCCTATCTACATTATAGTACAATTCCTCTTATCACAATGTAGTTGAAACAATCTATTTTTACTCACGTGAAGTTCTATATTTAGCGGATCGTCTCTCCTTTGTACTCACCTACGGATAAAAGAAAAATGTGCATGTAATTGTTTTCCACAAAAATAATTAAGCCAACAACAACTTAAATATACTACATATATCTTGTATAACGTTGAATTCGAATATAACGGCTCAAAGGGGTCTAAGAAATAGTGTCGTTATACCTGAGTGTTGTTGTAACCGAGATGTGCAACATTAGTATCCAACACTCAGTATGTGCAACATCCAAGCAGGGCTGGCCTTAAGCCGATTGGATCGATTGCATCAAATCGGGCCCCGCCTAGTGCCGTCTACTCTACTCTCCAGTGATGTTTTAACAGCATATTAGGGGCCAACGCAAACAAGTGTGTTGTGCTCCCTATGACTAAATTTTCCTACTAATACATGTAATTAACAAATACATTCTGCTCGCGGGGCCCCCGGCCAAGTAGCTATGTTACCGTTAAGATGATTGCTAATTTCGGTCGTCAAGTAAACTCAACAACACGTTGCAATCTATGGACTCTGCTAGGGAGGGTATGGTGGGCTCTCGCTAACAAGTAAGTAGATTGTATTAAGTTTTCGGGCATAAGCAAAATTTTCTGAATTTAATGCTGCAGTAGTTTCTTTCTTTCTTTCTTTCATTCTTTCTTTCTTTCTTTCTTTCTTTTTCTTTCTTTCTCTCTCTCTCTCTTTTTTTTTACATTTACAACTTCTGTTGTAAAAATAGATATTATGCCCGGGAAGCATTCTGCTCACCCCAATACCCCTAACACTCCCCTAAATTTCCTTACACTGACCCCTGGACGCAAGGGCGCCGATGATGGGGGGACGAGGCGGTCTGGGCCCCCCAAAGCTCATGTGGGCCCCCTCATTGTATTTGTAAATTTACAATATTTGGCATAATTTGAATGAAATTTGTCTTAATATTCTCATATATGCCTTCTGCATCTGAATGCCACCCCTCCCAAATTTACAGAGAATTCGGTGCCCTTGCCTGGATGTAAAAATATTGTTTTTGAATTTGTGTAAAAATGTATATCATTATTCTGAAAGCGTACCCTCTTTTATTTTGAACAACCCACTAAGTAAACGTTCCTGGCGTTCTTACTGATTATGTCATGTGATGCTACTGTGAATACCGAAATGGTATCAAATTATCAGCCTCATTGAGACTTCTTTGCATATCCTTTCTCTTATTATAGTTATATTAAAAATTCAAAACCAGAGGACAAACTTTGCCCTCTCCTGCGAAAAATCTTGTAGATTTTTTTTAATTAAGTCAGGAAAACTGAATGTATACTAGTACGTACTGAACAGGTGGCTGCTTATGAAGGTTTGTCTTCTAGCTCGAATAATACAATCAAAAATATGTCATCCATCTTCAATTAGTTCCTTAAGGTTTGTGATCTCATCACCATTTCATTTTGTCTGCAGTCGATGACGATTTCAAGCTGATTATGCGTTTAATAAGTAGCTACATACGTTGTTGTCACTAGCGTACATTAGGTTTTCCTGACTTGAGTTCTTTTTTAAAAAATATACAGGTGTTAAGAAATCTTTGAACCAACGAATCCATATCAATGTGCATTTCATTATATCTTACAAATATAAACTTATGGAAACACAGATTTTACCGTTGTATTTCTCATAAAATTCTAACCCAATTTGATATATTACATGATCCACTTATTATTTAAAAAAATGAGCGAGATACAAGATGTCCGACTTCAAGATGGCGGCCATGATAGCATACTCTCAAACAGATGTCTCCTTTCTCTCGATGTCGGTTAATGTGTTTTTGCTTTTCATCTCTTTACCCGTTTTACAAATAAAATGAAATTTTCAACTTGAAATACATTGCTGAGGCTTATTCTGATCAATCAGGATTATGGCCACGGCAGCCGTCTTTATGGACGGAAGAACTTTAAATTTTCCTTACGCTCGTTTCTTTCTACACTTCTCTGCCAAGTTTGGTCAAGAAACTAGATTTCGGCATCGATAGGTTTGCTTGTAAGAGAAGAAAACTACGAAACACTGGTACGGCTACAGAACCTTCTTGAAAATTTGCGAGGCACAAGGGTGAAATCTGTTTTTTTTAAAATTCATTAAATGTCTGCATTTCCATTTGAGTTATTTCTCTGAAAAATTAGCTGCTATAAGCAATGAACAAGGTAAGCGTTTTCACCAGAACATTTTGCAGATGTAAAACGTTATAAAAGGAAATAGGACCCGTCCATGATGAGAAATTACTGTTAATTCCTCCTGAAAGAGGAATCCACAACATAGGAACGGGAAAATGTTTCGAAACTGTCTTTGGCGCTAATCATTTCTCTTAATCAAGCTTATAAGTAAATATGCAGAGTGTTCCGGGGATAAACTGACAAACTTATCATATGTGTTCAATATCTCGCTAACCACTTGATCAGCAGGGAGAGCGCAATATATACAAGGTGGAATTGAACAAGACCGAAAAACTTTGGGAGGTGATTCTATAGCTAAAACCAAGGAAAAAATTCAAATAAACATAGATCGAATGCAGCGGCGTTTACAACCAGCAGCCGTGCGACCTTTCGCCGACCTCCTTCTTCTAAGTACAATATCTGCCAAACAAACATTATATATATATATATATATATATATATATATATATATATATATATATATATATATATATATATATATATATATATAATAGGGTGCCCACATGGAACTTCCCTGATTACAAATATTAATTGCATGGAGACTATTAATGCAGAGAATAAGGTTTACATCATCTTGAAGAACAACTCATTTTTTTTTCTATACGTGCACTTCTATATGGGCCCTGTTTGTAGCTCTCAGAATGTCCAGTCGATATTCAATCTCCCGCCATGTGTTGTGTAGCATGTCCGGTGAGATCGAGTTGATGGTTTCTTCAAGTTTGTGATGAAGAGCAGGAATATCACGCACAAGTCTGTCGTAGACTCTATCTTTGACATAGCCCCATAGGAAGAAATCCATGCAGGTTATGTCGGAGATGGCGGTGGCCTATAAGTGGGTCCATCGCGTCCAATTCATCGCTGTAGAAACGTTCGATTTAAAACCTTACGAACATCTAAACACCAGTGCGATAGAGCACCATCCTGTTGGAATATTACGTTTGGTTGCAAGGGAAGTAGCTGTGGAAAGGCAAAGTGTTCAAGCATGTCCAAATAAACGGGACCAATTATTGTATGCTGCATGAAGAAAAATGGTCCGATAATTTTGAAGAAAAATGGTCCCCAAAGCACACCACACATTCACTTTCTCGCTATCTCTGACACATTCACGAACAACGTATGGGGGTTCGGAACCCAAAATGCCCACATGCCTGATGTGTGGAAGGTTGCCTCATCACTGAAAATCACCTTCCCCTAGTAATCGGGATCTTCCTCGATCCGATCGAGAATCTTCATTCCAAACCTGGTTCGTTTTGTTAGGTCATTGGGCTGTAGCTGGAATGATGATGTGCCAGCTGGAGGCTTTGTTCCCAAACCCCGGCATTTTCTTGGCCTACGGTCTCGCACCTTTTAAGACCATAATTCTATCGAATTTCAAGTTTCTTTTCCTATTTCAACTACCTAAAAGATAAAATTTTGCATCCCAAGAAAACGCACATCTAAATATCGCGGAATTTCTTCATCCCCCTTTAGACCCCTTAAAAACTAAAAATATTCACTTTTGGCAACCGGAAGTACTCATTATTTTCACGGAGTCATTTAGTTTTATACCTAGGTACATGCGTATAGTTAAGATTTTGTGCACGTGTTCATTAAAGTATTCGCAACTGTGCTTGTGTATCGGTCTTTTGCTGCCCATCTTCCCTTGGAAAAGGTTCTGCAGATGCCCCTGGTTCCACTAAATTAGGTGTCGTAGAAATCGATGTTGCTATAACGAAGTTCAAGTGTATAACGGCAGCTGAGAACAGTTAGTAAAAGAAATTTCGATCGTAGCAAAGGTATAAGAAAAGCGACATGCATTGGAAAATGAAAACTTATTATCAAGAGTTGCAATAATAGTGTGTCAGTTGTAAATTCTAAATACACAGAATTTTAGTACTACTAGTGAATATAACATCGAAATTACTTATTTGATACGTAAGAGAGAAGGAGTGTATGAATAATATAGGTCAATGATTAACATTCTCAATTCAAAAATCAGGTACTCCAGTGTTCGAATCCAACAGCCGCCTATTCTGTCCGGAATTGCTCCTAATGCATTGGTCATTTCTGTCATCTTCTATTTAACTTATCTATTATGCAGGTATTTCTAGATTTGCTTTAATTGATACTCATATGCTTACGTTCCTTAACGATATTCACATATAGACAATAAATACGAGTGATTGTTTTGTTAACCTGGGATGGAAATTGCTCTTAGAGAGTTATTCTACGATTAATCCAAATGTTACTTCCAGCCATATTCACACTACATTCGCTTTCAAATGACTAACAAAATAGTTACTTGAGACGCTCTGTGGAATCCGGAAGTGGTTAAAGTTAGCCATTTCCTGTTTCAACAATCATAGACAAAGAGCAAAAATAGTAACAGATAGCAATAAGTGGTTTTCTGTAAACAGTTGGGGATCTCAAGAGAACATACCATTACAACCCGCAATGCTCTACCAAAACTAGAAGTAGTTTAAATTTACTACTACTTCCACTTTCAATGCTGATTTTCATAGAATTTCAGATCCACCGGCATGTTTCATGATTAGGCGGAGATACTGCGGATCGTATGCTTCTTCGGGCCTCCGCCACTCATAAACACTCTTGAGACTTAAAAGAAAGTGAATGTTGACATTCGCCGACTATATCACACGTTTTAATCATCAGGAATCCATGTTACTTCACCATTGGGTCGTGCTAAATCATGACGTCCCTTATCAGATGTTTCCCCCAAGCAACCCGACCTTTTATATCTATGTCCTGTGACTTGCGACGTACTCTAATTGTCGATGCAGGCTGTGGAAGCTGAAGCTTGAATTCCTGCGTTACTTGCAGCGCAGTCGCACGACGGTTCTGGCTGTCAGTCCAGTTTAATGCTCAGCTGGACCTGTGACGGAGGGTTTTCTTCCTTCCACTTCCTCTTCGCCAATATGGTTTTGCCGTGACTGTTGTAAACATGCATCACCTTGAATACTGTCCCTTGCGATACATCCAACGCACTTGACACTGTTCTCATGCTTGGACCTCTTAAGCGAACACCAATAATTTGACCTGTTTTGAAATCTCAGAGAACTCACTTTATATTATCACTGTCTGCTCATTTCACTGCACCTGCCGTTCTACTGCTCCTTGTGTAGTACGAAGTTTACCCTAACGCACCACTATAAACAGATCAGTAATGAGGTTACCGCTTGATCGTTGCCAACCCAGACGTGATTCCAACTACAGGTGTTTCTACTAAATTAATCCAGTGCATCTGACTTAATCAATTTGTTCTGAAAGTAGTAATTAACGTTCTGAAAATAATATTCACATCATAAACAACTGACCCATTAAGTAAATATACATTCGTATTAAGTCGGGAAGATATTCAATGGGTTTATGGTAACCAATCCAATGATGAGTGTCCTAAAGTTGCAAGTATGACTGTTACTAGTTGCACTACATGCACAATTTTACTGATCCTCCCCACACACAGTGCTGATAAATGGTGTTCGTCCTTTTGTGAACTCTTACGTATGGCTTCCAAGATAATTATCAATGTTCTCGTCGCTTTCGTAAGTTGGTTGATTCGATACATTTCCTATAATATTAAAGTTTGCGGTCACCTTGACCACAATGTTATGTGTAATCGCATTCCTCCGCGACCTTCCTGAAAGTGACAGAACTTGATTGTTATACTTTCTCTTGTAGTTCGTCCTTCGCCAATTCCATCGTTTCTTTGTTTAAAGTAATTAAACGGGATTATTTAATAAATTCATATGTATGGTTATTTTACATATATGGACACTGCCTTCTTTGTTTCTTTATAAGAAATGTTAGCACATAGAAATTCATGTCACAAATACCTTAAATGTTTGCAAGTGAGATAGTTTCCATGGAGGCTGCACTTAGGTGAACTTCTCAAAATAATTTCTTTTACAGATAGTGGTTGTCTTCTTTGATTATGCTTCAACTTCCTGTATCATCTCATCGTTCACTGCTGTTCAGGGTGTCTCAGACATTTTTTCAACTCAATCGGATGAATTGACATATGAAGAAATGAGAACGACTTCTGTGTTTTCAGTAGTATATCTCGACAAAGATGTAATCAAATACGTGAAAAATGCTTTCTTGATTGAGAAGAAAAAACCTCAAACTCGTAATGCTTATACATTCACATTTAAAGTGTCTGTACCATTCAGCAACAATATTATCATGGATGAATTGGCTACATTAATAAGGCAGTGGTACAGATATTGGGAAGGCATCATGCGAATTTGTCAGAGATGGGGAGTCATTTATAGATGTTTGTTGCTAACGATTTCATATCATGTCTACAACCACATATGATTTTAACTACAATATAGAGCATAGTGTTAAAATAAAGATGATTCAAACAAAACTGCTGTTTAGTTTGACGTTCTTTCATTACAAAAGACAGTCATGGCGCATCGGTAATATAAGTGTAACTTCAGGTTAATCCATCTTATATAGGCATTGGAAAGTTATTACCAATAGATTCACAAGATCTGTAAATTATTTTTCATATTATTCTAGAAAAACAATAGAAATATTTAAGGGGTATCTCATATTCATTTTATTTTCGCAATTAAAAAGATTTTTGGCGGTTCACCGAGCATTTTCCCGTTTTTCCAGTCCATCCAAGATTAGATTGATTAAAATTGAGTTAAGCGTCCCATTCTGCAACGAGGCTATATGAAACGTGGATCTACAGCTTAACGTGGGATCGGAAGCATATGAGCTCCGCCGGGAATCGAACTCACGTCTCCCACGCCTAAATCGTGTACGCTATCCACGTAGCCACGTGGGAGAACACTCCTAGAATAGAAAGTAGGTCGTACGCATATGTTTAAATTGGGGATTTCTCTTGAAGGAAAAGAAAATGGATCACTGTTCAGTATGGAAGTTTGTATTTCCAGTAACTCAAATGTTTGGAAAAATGAAAAAGATTTGTTAGAAAATAAAATGAAATGAAATTTTTAAGTGTTACGTCGCACGTTATGCCGGCTAGGCTTAAGGAGACGGTGATGATGAGAAATAAATGAAATTGGGAAATGAAGAAAGTAAGAGGAAACGGGAGAACCCCGAGAAAACGCACGCACACAGTGTTTGTCCACCACAAAACTCACTTGGCGAAAGCTGAGATCTAACCAAGAACCCCATACACCAAAGGTTGCGCCACCGCGGCCCCAAAAGATTTGTTAGAATACAATCACATGTTTACCTAACGTACAGAAAATTATACCTACAAAAAGCATCAAGATTTGGAGCTTTATGTTAACATGTTACACAAATACGAAAATGTTTCATATAAAGTGCATATATTATTCTATGATTATAGATTCAATACGTCTTTGGCAAAATTTCAACAACGTTATTTTAAATCCGAGAGAATTATCATGTGTTGACCCTTATTTTCCTTTAATGCATTGAATAGTAGAACATGATGCCATTTGTTGGGGAATAACATTTCTTCACACTCAAATTTAATTCATCTTACCTGTTATAATTAATAACAGCAATCCTGGATAGTTTGACGATCAAATTAAATTACATATCAATAAGAAAAGAGTGTAATGTAGAAATGCGTTTGCCTAATGAGGCATAGGTAATATTTACAAAGGAAAATACGGATATATATATATATATATATATATATATATATATATATATATATATTGTAGAAAGGGAATTCCTTCTTTAAAAAAAAACAAAAAAAACTGAATATCACCGTCCAAAGTTCAAGTCGTGGAGAAGAATTGAGAAGTGACAAGTAACGACCAAACGATTCAACCTGTTGAATATATTTTTCACTCTTTTATTTTCTTTCTTTTCCTTCTCCTTTGTTCAAGTCACTTCAAATTCTCATTAACGAACTTTTAAACTGATCTTAATGTTCCCCTATATCCTCAATTTTATTTTTTTTTTTTAAAAAAAAAGAAAATATTTTCTTTTGAATCATGTTTAATTCCAAATATACTCATTTATGAAAATGCAATAATAATAATAATTTAGCTTCTTCGACCACTAACAGGATAAGATTTCGCGTATTAATATTTATTGATTTAAGAGAGAAAGATGTATACACTCATACTCTATTTTTGAACGATATTTTTTAATCCTATCTTCAGTCATTCAATAACCTTCACTTCAAAGATCAATGAAGATATTAAAAGTATTAGAAAGGCTCGATAGGCTAACAATGAGAAGCGTTGGCATGAATTCAGTATCATTTGACTAATCTTCAATAACTTACTATAGATATACCACACTGACTTAACACCTAATCTTCTGTTCCAAGCGCTGCTATCGGTAAAGGAATGTTTCTCCCTTTCGCTAAGGCTCTCTTGCTTAGCAACAGCTGAACCCTTATTGGCTCAACGCGTGGGTATGTTCAGGGTGTTAGCTTTAGTTCGCATTTTTGCCACGGCTCAAGACATTTTGGCAGCACTATAGGCTACAATCCTAGAACATATAAAAGAAATAAAAGGAAAGATAGAGTAACTTTTAATCTGCAAAATACTTACGAAGTGTGAAAGTAAAAATTAAAATACTTATGCTCATCCGTTTCCATCCGAATAAATTGCAGTTGCTACTCTACACTCCGCTAATCTAGAAAACTCCTTCGTGGCTAAGCGGTTAGCATACACACCTTTGGCGTGAGGGATGGGGGTTCGATTCTCAGCGGGAGGTCATGTGAATCGGATTCCACGTTAATCAGTAGGTCTCGTCTCATAGACTCCTATAGCCTCGCTGCTGAAAGGGATGTTAAACTCTAAATCACCTCAACGCAACTCCACTAATATCAGTCATGCTCACTGTGATGGTCACTGGCATACAGCACCGTAACTTAGATTTTTTCTGGCGGTTCAAGCATTAATACGCGTATTTGGGGCCCCTAGAAAACGGTATTTTTCTAATTCTTATGCCCCTCTTTACATTTTTCTCTTACTCTTTGTGGGCCCCGGAGCCTGTAGGCCCTCCCACACGGCAAAGTCTGTGGGGCAGTTAATTACGCTCCTGGGCCCGTCCCATGCATGACCAATTAATTAAGCTGACAATATTGACAAATCTCAAAGCCTAAAAATAAATATTATTTCTAGGGTCCCTAATAGTAGACAATTTTTACTGAAATGGCCCCACGACTCATTTTTGCTTTATTTACCTTTTGTGTGTTGTTATGTTTATGTATTGTATTGAACTTGTTTGAAGCTTCATTTATAATTTAATGTTCGTATCGTATGTGGAGTAAAAATGATCTTACTCCATTTTTGCCTTAAAATGGGCCGTCCTCGAATGGCAAGGAGCTTCCCCGGGGGAGACAGTTGCCTCCTGCCCCGCTGCCCCGCCCGACAAGTTACGGCCTTGCTGGCATGAATCGTGCTCTATCATGGTTTCCATACTTCGTTGCAGCTGTACCAGGAGTTGTCCCTCTCCTGTTTTTGTGGAGGCCATTTACCGTCTAAGTCTTTGTAGAGGCCATTTACCGTCCTAACCCGATATAATGAAAGGCGCCGTTTGAGAAGTCCAACGTGGCTCGGTGGTTTCCCTGGTTCGATATCCGGTCAAGTAAATTTATGTTGAATAACATCGTGTCCGTGGGTTTTCTCAGGGTACTGCCACTTCCTTCCCAATTCTCATTACACGAAATCTTCCATCATCGTTCACTTGCCTTAACAATCCTTCTCCTTTAGCCAAAAGGGTTTAATAGTGGGACGTTAAACTAAAATATTTAATTTTCATTTTGAGAAGTTCAAAATGCACAGTAACCGATGGAATTAGCATCTGCAATTTTAACGAATAGACCTATATCTTCGAATGGAATACCATGAACACCATTTGTAACTGCTGCAACCAGCAGAAGGTCAGGTATATTTTCACTGTGTAACTGAAGTTTTGTCCTGTGAGGCTACACACTATCAGTATCACCGCCAACAAAGCTGGTATTTTGTCTGTGTAAACTAGTATAGGAAAAACAACGTAGATTTTGACCTCTTATTTCGACTTTATGAATCTTAAGATACGTTCTGTAGAAAAGCCAGTAGAAACACCATAAAATTTCATGAAACTTCTTTACATTGGCCCACAGTTAAATTCAGAAATCTGTAGGCAATGGCAAGAATTTTTCCACGGGTCAGAATTACGTAGATCAATGCTTCGCCCATCGTCACAACAAATTCCCAATAGTCTTCATTTAAGTGTCACTTGTACAGCCTACTGCTCTTGTTCTTTACCTCTGCTATACACTATTATATTGCCTTGTATGTACGATAACCTGCGGATAGTTTCCAACCTCAGTTTCTGATGGATTGTACAATTTACTGATAATTGTAGGGCCTACCACATATAATTGTTTGACCTTAACACGCCCGGGTCATGGATTCTCACAGGCTGATATATTTCAGAAGTTCTTTACCACAGAAAGGTCTTGTCAGTTTCACTGATGCCATCTTTGAGTGCGATTTCATCGCTAATGCGGATTGTGAAGCAGGCTGTTGTGCATAATATTTATTTATATTACTAACTCAGGACCGTCCTATCGCAAATCCATTATACCTATACTGTTATACTACAAGAAAAATGCTAGATTTTACATGAGAAAAAACATAACTACTCTTCCCAGAAGCATTTTTTCCTGCAGGATTTTACACATCTTTGTTCTGTTACACAACAGATGAGAGATTCGATATGTGTGTGTACATGATTGTTGGTCTGTGAAACCCAGTTTTACATGTGTTGCTGTCTACAAGTTATTCAGATAGAAACGGATCAGCCTGTGTAAGAATGATACAAGAAAGAGTTATAAAACTCGCAATATTTTCACAACTCGAATAGCAAGCATTGTTCTGAGATATTTATTTTTGTAATTCTACTTCAATTTGGAAAAGATCCCAGCTCGCGCTGTGTGGACAAACACCGTGCTCGTGGATTTTCTCGGGGTTATCGCGTTTCCTCCCACTTTCTTCATTCCACCATTTCATTCAATTCTCATAATCGTCGCCTCCTTTAGCCTAACCGGTATAACCGTAGGACGTAAAACTTAAAGATTTCATTTTCATTTATTTCATGAATGAGGCTTACAAGAAAGGTCTAAAAGGTGTAAGGAAAACAAGCCTTTGGATCAAATTCTATTACAAATAAATACAGACTTTTCAAAATTGTGTATACACTGTTAGATAATAATTCCTCAAACTTTAAGAAATGATTCCTCAGGACAAAAGCGTGAAAAAATTAAATAGTTGTATGTACTAAAAAATGTTCAAAATGCGTCGATTCCAAAGCTAACAAGTCGAATATTTGTCTGAACAATACTAAAACGAGTCATAACTCTCAAACAAAATGTCTGGTTACGATAAGATAAAGATAATGATCAATTACTTTGACAAGTAGAGTACAAGGATTCTTTCTAAGGATTCTTTGATGGTCAGTGGTTACATTACTTCTTGATCTTGGATGCCGAACGTTCATATACTTTTGTTAGCTTTCCCTCCTAACTCTTGTGCTTTCTGGTATATCTGCTGCGCCGTTGAAGTTCCGTTATTTCTTCACATATCTGCTCCATGTAAATTTCTTTGGCTTTGTCTGTTTCTCTTCTCAATTCATTATTCAGCCTTCTGTATTCATTGATGTCCGTGTTTTTTGCCCTTCTGCATTCTTCCATCTTTTTAAGCATTGCTTCAGTTATCCATGATTTTCTCGGTGCTCTTTCCATCCTGCCAATGTTATTGTGGACATATCGCCCATTGCACAGAATTTTTCTTCAGTCTCTTCTTTCACATCATCGTCGATATTTTTTAGTCGCTCTAAGTTCCATTTTTTATTTCTCCTCCCATTTTTCTTGATCGCCTTTAAACAGGTTTAAACTTCCGCCACCAGGAAATTGTGATCCGAATCAATGTCCGCTCCTGGCAGTGTCTTCACGTCCCGTACACTATTCCTGAAACGTTGCTTCCCAAGAATGTAATCGATTTGGTAGCGTTTCTTATCTCCTGGACTTCTCCACGCGTATAGCTTGGTTTTTCTTTTCTTAAACCACGTATTCATCACCATCATATCATGTTGCCTACTGAAGTCGAAACACCGTATGCGTGAGTTTCCTCGGGGTTCTCCCGTTTCTTCCCACTTTCTTAATTCCACCATTTCATTCATTCCTCATCATCACCGTCTCCTTTGTCCTAACCGGCATAACCGTGGGACGTAAAACTCAAAGATTTCATTTCATTTTTACAGAAGTCGATAAGCATTTGACCTCGTTCGTTTCTTCTACCTAGCCCAAATGGTCCCACTACCTTATTCGCAGCTCCTTCCCCTAGTACGCTGTTGAAGTTTTCCATTACTATGGCGTTGACCTTACCTCTTCCTTCCTGATGCAATATGTCACTGATCTGATCATACATTACTTCAACTTCATTATCATCACGGTCGGTTATTGGCATATATACTTGTATTATCACAATATCCACTGGTTTTGCATGTAGTTTTACAAACATCAAGCGGTCGCTGCAATATTCCACTTTGGTTACACTTCTTGCTACTTCGTTCTTCATTGCTATCGCGACACCATTCTCGGCCTTATCGCCACCCGAATAGTATATTCTGTAATTTCTCTATACTATCTCATCTTTCTCTGGCCATCTCACTTCGCTCAAGCCCACTATATCCACTTTACATTTGTCCATTTCCACTTTTAAATTTTGAAGTTTTCCCTCACGTCTTAGAGTTCATACGTTCCAGTTTCCAATGCTGAAATGAAAGTTATTGTTTTCTCGTCTGATGATTCTTCCCGGAGTAATCCCCACCCGGAGATCCGAACGGGGGACTATTTTACCTCCGGATTTTTTTTTACCTCAGGAAGAACCATCATATTTATTTATTCCCCTCCTTCGTCCCTTCTGGGAAAAAGATAATGTGGTAGTATTCCCATTTCATTTCCACATCTCCATGCCGTTGACCATCTAGTGGTTCATCCGCCTTTTAGGACAATTTCCCCTCCTAAGGACAAGAAGGTGCTCTGACACTCCACCCGCTCATCCGCCCTCCAAGAAGGCCGTTGGCACTTGGTAGAAGCTGACTCCTTACCCCAGGAATCAGTCGGTCCCCACCTACGTTAGCCGCCAAAGACGTTGCCCGCATTCTCCCACGAGGACGAGTAGAATCTTTAAATTATATATTAAACTCCAAATGCAGCTTCTGTTGAGGTTTCTCAAGATGGTAGTTTCCTGACTACCCTATTAGCGGATAGATCGTGACGCTGGAATCTGTAAGCTACAATAAACAATGTTGAGTTCGATCACGAATGTCGTTTCTTCGGATCTCCTTCCGTTCTCGATATACAGAGTACTTTAGACATCAAACTGATAGATAAATCGAATTTAGAAACGTCTTTTTTTTTTTTTTTTTTTTATGGAGTCATGTATATGAGTGTGTGTATGTATACAAACTCGCATATTTATATACACTTCTTCATAGCAGATTCCAGAATCTGAATATATTTCATGTTTAGAATGAAATGTTATTTGTAAATTTAATTTACTTCAAAGTCTTAAGTGAACACCAAACAAGTTCACTTGCAATTGATGTGTGGTGTATACATTAAGGCATGTACGAAATGGTATCAATACTTTCCAACTGTATTTCGCAACAACTCAACGATCTTCACATCATATATCTTTCTTATAACTTATCTCTAATAATAAATAAAAAAGAAAGTTAAGTTTTATGTTTGGCAACACTGGTTTATGTGCGTATTAGTCGTTGCACGTATTAGGAAAGCCATCGCGTGTTGAATTGGTCATTTATCAGCTTGGCGACCGTGATTGTAGCAATAAACTTCGGATTGGAAGTGCCGCTCTTCGGTTCCTGTGGCCAACCACATTCATCAGGATCCAAGTTGCTTCCCATATATTCAATGGTGGGGGAGGGAGGACGAAGAGGGGGATAAATTGCGTAAACGTTCCAGTTACATACCGCGTATCTTCGTTTTTCTTTCTCTGTGGAAAGGGAAAGAAATATTCGAAAGGACGGGAAATTGAAGTATACCATTTCCTCAGATTTGATTTTTGAAGTCTGCCCGGCAGAAAGATATTCAACGCAAAAGAAAAAATGTGTCACCAAATGCACTTTTACTTGTATCAAGCACTCAATTATTCTATTCGTTATTTATTCTTATTGGTCTTGTTTAAGCAGTTATGCTATTTCTTTCCTAAGAATTCCCAAGAAGACATTTGCTTCTTTCTATGATCAGTATATACTTACGTAATAAGGACATGTAATATCCGCAAGGTTCTAGAGAGATATAAATTATCCTACGAGGTGCAATCAAGTTATAGCATCTCTATTTTTCTCTCAAGACTAATAACAGATAGACACACCTGCTATTTGTTTTACAATACGTGAACACTCGTTGTCAATGCGTAACAATGTATGGCAACACCGTGTGACACATAGAACTCTAACGGCAGCGGTGAGAGTGATAACTGTTTCCGATACGAAATTCGTCGTTTTCTCCGTTTGCGTGGTGTGACACCACTTGAAATCTTATCGCCAGTTGAGTGAGATATGTGATGATGGAATCATGGATATGTCTAATATGCGTTCGTGGGTGCGACAGTTCAAACAAGGCAGAATGTCGTGTGACAACAAACCAAGGCAATCTTGGCCTCATACAAGCCTGCCTGACATGATGAACTGACAAGTAAACCTTACGTTTGAGTGAATCGAGTTGCTGACTGAGACACATATGAGAAAAAAGTATTAAATGTGGTCAGTATTTCAGTGAAGTTGTAGGTGCGAAGCTCCAGGGGTTTAGGAGATACAGCTACCAGAACATCACATGAAGTACATAATAGTCTTCATACAGTTGGAGGTAAAAGCCCTGTAAGACCTCTTCTAACGACAAAAGGTGAATAACAAATATATGGGTACATATTAGGACTAGGGGGAAGTCATATAGTAAGAGTATACCTGACGGCGGCCATCTTGAAATCCGCCATTTTGAATTAAGGTTAAGTTTTTAAAATAGGAATAGGATCATGTGATACATGATTTAGGGCCCAAATTTAATCAGATGAACAATGGTGACATTAATTTTGATTTACGTGCAATTGGTAAAAAGTTACAAGGAAATTAAATATTGTTGCAGAATATGTATTAGTCCTTTACTCCATCTTGTAAATTTTGTGTTAATGATAATAATTAAATAAAAAGCATGTTGATAAATATTAGGTCTATGGTAAGAGTTGTCTTGATGGCGGCCATGTTGAAATCCGCCATTTTGAATCAGACAAAAGTTTTAAACAAAACGCATAACAGTGACACCTTATTAATAGCAAATTTTACCATAAATCCAACGGTATAACTATTTTTGCTTTATCATTAACCAGCATTTGTTATCGCATAAACAAGTTGCTAATTTAAGGAAAAATGACCAAAGTGGAATTGAGTCATAATTGAACTTGGGTGTTTCTTCCAGAAAAGTCCTCAATTAGTACAATCAATATGTAGTTCAGAAAAGAGTGCATGACTTGCACAAACATTGTAACGCCACCATTGTATTTCTTATTAACTTCTAGCCCGAAGTCATCTATTGCATTACTCTATTCCCATTTAATTTTGTGCTGGTTAATGATAAAGGAAAAATGGTTATACCGTTGGATTTATGGTAAAATTTGCTATTAATAAGATGTCACTGTAACGCGTTTTCTTTAAAACTTTTGTCTGATTCAAAATGGCGGATTTCAACATGGCCGCCATCAAGGCAACTCTTACCATAGACCTAATATTTATCCACATGCTTTTTATTTAATTATTATCATTAACACAACATTTTTTAAGGTGGGGTAAAGGACTAATACATATTCTGCAACAATATTTAATTTCCCTGTAACTTTTTACCAATTGCACGAAAATCAAAATTAACGTCACCATTGTTCATCTGATTAAATTTGCGTTTTAAATCATGTATCACATGACCCTATTCCTATTTTAAAAACTTAACCTTAATTCAAAATGGCGGATTTCAAGATGGCCGCCGTCAGGTATACTCTTTCTATATGACTTCCCCCTAGTCCTAATATGTACCCATATATTTGTTATTCACCTTTTGTCGTTAGAAGAGATCTTACAGGGCTTTTACCTCCAACTGTATGAAGACTATTATGTACTTCCATGTGATGTTCTGGTAGCTGTATCTCCTAAACCCCTGGAGCTTCGCACCTACAACTTCACTGAAATACTGACCACATTTAATACTACTTTCTCATATGTGTTTCAGTCAGCAACTCGATTCACCCAAACGTAAGGTTTACTTGTGAGAAAGTTGTCATGGAGGATCGCCGAATGAGTATGGAATACATCGCCTCCAAAGGAGACATTTTCATGGGATCTGTGCATACTATCAGACTGGCTAGTTTGAGACCTTGATAGTCGTGATTTGTTGTCACGCTATGTTCTGCCCTCTTTGAACTGTCTCATCCACGAACGCACATTAGGCATATCCATGACACCATCTTACTCAACTGTCGATGAATTTCAAGCAGTGTCACACCACGCAAATGTAGAAAACGAATGATTACATCCTGTTCTTGTAATGAAAAAGTCGTCATTTTAGGAGTATATCTAAAACAGTCGTCACTCTCACCGTTGCTGCTAGAGCCTATGTGTTGTACGGTATTGCCATCTCTGCCACGCATCGACAACGGATGCTAGCGTATCTCCAAATAAACGGCATATTTCTATCAGTTACCAGTCCTGAGGAAAAAAATGGAGGTGTTATAACTTGAGTGCACCTCGTATTTCTTATTTATCTACTTCTACAAATTTCTGGAAGAAACAGTCACATAATGTGTCCTTTTACATTATGAGTGAACGAAATAGGAACTAGGAGGAAGCAGATTCGTAGGTAGGATTCCCAATGGGATTCACTCCTCCGGAACTTTCATTTGTGTGTTGATGTGTTTATATATGAATGTAAGGTGAGCTCAAATTAGACCCCCAAAAATATGTTTGTGTCCTTTGCCATTACGAAAGAATAACAATAAGAAGGACTTAAAGAGTTCTAAAAGTAAGAAAGAAAGTGGCTGGGTGGAATGAGGAACAAATAAAGAAGTGTTAAGGAAAGCCGAGAGGAAAAGTAACAATACTGAAACTCATTAAAACTAGAAAAATTGGTTGCTGAAGTCAATACGTCGAAAGAAAAAAATACTCTGGTCAATGTAAGCAAAATTGTGGCAGAATGAAAAAGATGGATAAAGAAGATTACATTTGGTGGAATACACTGAAGAGGAAATTATAATGCTAAAACAGAAATATTTGTGAGATTGTAGCTACTAATTTTATGGAACTGACCTACCATTATAATTTTAATAGGTGTTATAAAATCATTTTCTTCTTTACTTTCATAAAAATAACACTCGTATATGTACGTACTTTTACCTTACATAGAAAAATAATTACCCTGTTACACTTCTTTTACGCCATTATTTTGGCAACACTTGTGCTTTCCTTCTATCTACCAGCTTTATCTCTTTCCTTCTTCCTTCCTTCCTTCTTTCCACTCTAGTCGTGCAAAATGTCCTACTGAACAGTATACGTAGACATAGAACCAGAAACAGCAGCGCCTCTGGTAGCTGGAGAAGACATTGATGAATTTTCGGGATCGCCGCTCGGGCGATGAAAAAACTATTCGCTGGCGAAGAAGAAAAGGGTTTTAAAAAAAGAAGGAAAGAAAGAAAAACTACTAGTACCTACTACCACTGTTCGCTCCAACGGTTAAATTGTCGTCTTTCGGATGTCGAGGGCGGGGATATAGGGTAGTTGACTGGAATTGGAGGTACCGTGGAAAACGGGGAGTAGAAGGAAGCTAGTGACAAAAAAAATAGAGGGACTACTGGAGGACAATTAACTACCAACTCAACTGTTTTCTTGCATGAAAGCCTTTTTCCCTGCACTTCACCTGTTACAAGCATTACTAACAGCTCTACCGTAATTTAATATGAAGTACGATATGTCACTTTTTTCTTCTTCTTCTGTGTACTATATATATACAGTCCTTTTTTTATTTCGAAAAAAGATGGAGGAAATGTCTTTGATACACTTTCTGTTTCTTTTTCTTCTACAATCTTGTTTCTTTTTTCTTTCTGTTGTCTGGGAGGAAACAATTTCCTGTGCTTAATTGCAAGTTGTTTCAATTTTCTTCTCGGCTCCGTGCAGAAGAAAATGTCTTAAGAAGATAAATTATAAAGACAATGTAAATGAAATTAGAAATTTTCGGTTAACAGTATTCAACAGTGTCTGTGTTCTACTAATGTACATTAAATAATTTACTTTATGTTTATTTATTTAATTTTTTAACTCAGTATTTGATTTGATTCTGTTTCCTTTTAGCGAACTGAAAAGTAGTTTGTACACTCATTTTTTTTTAAATTTTTATATCTTTATACTTTGCATATATGTTGATGATATTTCTATATTGACATTATTATACTTCTCTCTGTGAAGATCTCACATACATAATACTAGTTCCGCCTACCGCTTCGCTGGACACAAATAAGGTTCAATTAGATTTATATATTTGTTGCTCATAAAATCATGTTTTCACACTCACGTGTACAGACCAAAAGACGGACAAGAAGCATACGTACACTCTAAAAACGGAATTGTTAATATAGCGTAAGCAAGAATTATGACTCGGAGTACAATATTATATTGTTAAAAAACTCTAGCTGGGTCAACAATAATTATGGTTGTCCTAGACATATTTATGATATTAACAACTATGCCAATTATTGTACTTGCAACTATACAGCTGCTATATAGTTGGAAATACCGTATAGAATGGTTGTCGAGACCATCACAAGATTTATTA
Source organism: Thermobia domestica (assembly GCF_964235325.1). Classification (NCBI taxonomy): domain Eukaryota; kingdom Metazoa; phylum Arthropoda; class Insecta; order Zygentoma; family Lepismatidae; genus Thermobia; species Thermobia domestica. Next base: position 99,355,636 of record NC_137461.1, read on the forward strand.
TGGCTGTTCCAACAATATAAGACATCAAGGTCCGTCGACCCTACTGTTCCTTCCCTCTTTTAAGGTCGCGTCATAACTACCCTTCTTTGAAAACCGAAGATGTAGTAAAATCGTGACGTCACCGCGGGAGCAGAGGCAGCTTTCGCCCAAGGTCCTTCTCATTCACCCATGCTTGTTAGTTTGATTTTTGCAGGAAAGCGAATTCTTGTTTTCTTGTATTGAGAAAAATTAATTACTGTAGTGTTCGTGTTAGCTTATAAGCATGTCGAATTGTACGATAAGTACTTGTCGCAATCATAGTAGAAATATTAAGGGTTCCGAAGTTATTTATCAGGTATTTCCCTCTGATTCTCTGTGGAAAGTTTGGCAAGATTAATGCTGTCGGGAAGACACCTTTATAGTTAAAAGCGCCAGCATCTATTCCGATCATTTTATTCCCGAAGCTTATAAACGTGATTTAAAACGTGAATTTCTAAATATTCCACTCAAGAATAAGTTTAAACCGATGTTGTGCCTTCACTGAACTTATCAGTGTCATACGGAACCGTGTTCCTGTAAATAATGAAAGAAATAAGTGTACGAAAGCTAGTGTTTAGAGTAAAAACAAATCAGGCATTTGGGTACAGTCAGATGAAATAACTATTACGACCGGAACAAAAAATAACTTTATGTTCCGTTTGTTCTGTAGAGAGTGAGGGGCATGAATTAAAGAAAGAGCTTTCCTTTTTGCGTGAAGAGAACGAGAAACTAAAATTTAATCTTTAAGTTTTACGTCGCATGGTTATGCCGACTGGTCTAAAGGATACCGTGATGATGAGAAATGAATGAAATAGTGGAATAAAGAAAGTGGGGGAAACAGGAGAACCCCGAGAAAACCCACGCACACGGTGTTTGGCGCGCAGGGATCGAACCAAGGACGCATGCACCAGAAATGAACGCTCTATCATTGAGCCACCGCGGCCCAACGAAAAACTAAACTCTGTCAGTATGTACAAAGCCAAAATAATAATCTATATTTACAAACGAAGTTAAAAGAATTGGAAAGCAAATATAATAAAGAATTAATTTCAAAGACCGGTTCTAAAATATAATATTGTGATAGTTTCAATCGAGTGGTTAATAAGCGGTGGTGGATATATTACGAGAAAGTTTTATACAGGGCCAAGTAAATATGCTAATAAATGGCAAGAAAAAACTAAGATGGACTGATTAAGATATTATTCGTGCATTAACACAACGCGCCACAATGATAAATTATACAATCATCTGCGGTTGCATGTTCTAATCCGCGTACCCAATATGTCAACACTTCGACATTGCATGCAAAAATAACCATTTTCTTGTGGTATTCTTACACCAGTTTTGAAAATTTTGATGGAGCAAGGGCGCTAGTTAAAGAGTGTGAAGAAATTTTCAGTGCTTATATTTGATGAAATGAATGTTAATGGGCGCGTGTCCTATGACGAACAGGTTTACTTAATTTTGGAATAATACAGAACTGTCCAGGGGCAATGATTCGAGGCTTGATAGATGTGTGGAAACAGTCAATGTATGAAGATTCCGATAAGACTATGAGTAAAAACTTAAACTTCGAAATCATATCGAAAGTTGAAGTCTTAGGATTAAACATAGTTGCAATTCTCTCCAAGTTGAATGGTGGCAATGTGAGGCTATTGGTCTCATTTTACCTTCTTCCCGGTGGATGGAAGCAACAAAAAATAAGATGTATTTTGAAAATTTTACAAAAAAAAAAAAAAAAAAAACGAAAACAAAAGAATGTGATTGGCCGACCATTTGATTTCCTAAGAAAGACACTTCTATGTTGAAACTATCCGACAAGGCTAGGACATTCTTCAGAATTTGGTTTTTGAATAGAAAAACACGGGAACTTCGGAAGAAGGATGCTTTTAAGATAGTGGATGCAAAGCTATTATTCAAGTGTTGCACAATCCTAAAGTAAGTACGTATTGTATGTGTATGTAGTCTATTTTTATTGCATTTTAATTTTTTTTCCTTTGGAAATCGCTATGGCCCATGGCGGAACGTTGGCTTAGCCTACGATATTTGTCCCTGCTTCACCGCGGTGACGTCACACTACAGCTGGAGAAAGTGGCTACGCAGAAACAGATAGTTATGAAGGGACCTGTAAAAGCGCGGAACAGTAGGGTCGACGGACCTTGTATAAGACATATTGCTTTAACCATACTTAAAATGTCAAAAGGTTTATTTGGTGCTGCGCTTACCATAAGCTTCGAACTCAAAGAGCATCCTGAGGGTAGTATTGTCTCTCTAAACACACTATAATGCTGCAAGAGCAAGCAAAAAAGATAGTGGGACAACTCATCTCATGTTATCATTATTTATAAATTTGCAATACTCCTTATATATATCTGAAATATCTCATAAGTAACAGTGATAATCTAACTTGGTCGTACATTTTTATTATAAGCAAAGCTTTATCAGATATTTTTTTAAAATATACAACGGAAGGTAAAAACGTGTTATATTTCTTGTAATCATTTTGAAGCAAATGTTATGAAGTGAACTTTTGGACAGCATTTACAAGAGTAAGTTCTGCCATCTAATGTGCTTATTTGTAATAGAAACATGGCTCATTATGTTATAGTCATTTACATGCCAGAAAATGCAAAAACTTCCGTAAATAAACTTTCCTTTACATTTCTCTATTAGTTCATGTAGAGTCCGTATTCTTAATAAATGCTTGCTATTCCTTTGGACATATACACAATTGGTAAGACTCTTCGTACTTGAAATTGCAAATGGCGTCTTTGCCCGTGTTTCAAGTTGGTCAGCGCATGCGCGACACGGAATGACACATACAACCATGTATATTGTTCATGCAACTATGTGTATTATGCGTGCAACTATAAAAGCAACAACAATATGGTATGTTTTATGTACCACAAAAGAATTTCCTCACATAATTCTGGTAACATAGGAAGTAATGGTAATATTGTTTACGTAACAAGAAATATGTTTCCAACGGCCATACCATGTTTAACTACATTTTTATGGTTCTCACAATCCTACTCGTTTTTAGAGTGTACACTCATGTCCAAAATGATTGTCGCATATCTATAACTCCCTTCTTGTAAGAATATAATTTGATAATGATTTTGCAGGATACTTCTAATACTGATACTATGTGTATAATCGGGAAATGTATATTTGTGACAAATTTCATACGAAAAGAATTATAAATACGAAAATTAGAATGAGTAAAACAAAACGTTGCTAAATGGACAAGAAAGTTTTATTTTCGTTTTATTGTTCTTATTTATTGCTCTTTTGACATGAAATTTTCCACATGCATGTCTTTGCCAATTATACACATATTAACATTATAAGAACCGGACGAATCCGTTCTCTAATATATTTCTACAACAACATATTTATAGACATGTGACAATAATTTTGGACATGAGTGTACATATGTGATTTGAGAGGAACACCAATTCATATCCCACTAACCTGTGTTGACGCAAACCTCACTACAGTGGGTACTAGTACCATTTGATTATGAAATTTTGGAAGATGTTACGATCAAGGTTGACTCTGTGATTTCGATTAGATTATGTTATTGTTTATAATTAATGAAGTGTGTAACTTCTTTTAGATTGTATCCTAATAAATATTTAACGTGCAAATAAAGGTAGTTAAAAAAACATGTTTGTCTTCAAAGACCATTACTGTTGGTTCGATTTCTATAAGTGACGACGAGGATTTCTTCTAAAAGTAATTTAAAAAATGGCAGAATCAACTTTGCTCGTAACATCTTCCAAACTTCATAATTAAATGATATTAATCCTTGCCAAATTACCCATACTTACACATACTCCCCCTTTTTTAAGTCAACCATATCCTACACGCATCATTCCCATCCATCTCCTTCTTTCTTCTTTTCTCCCTCTTAGATTTGTTGCCCAGCCATTTTTTCCATGCTTTTTCCTCACTATCATGCCTTACATGTTTCTTATTGTAACCATATTCTACGTTCTGTTTCTATTATTTTAATTACTTTGTTTAGTACAGACTTCTTGCTTTTTTATGGACTTGGTATCGATAATCTTTTCCTTCTACCAGCTAAATTTTGGAAATACAGGTTTTGAGCTCTTCTTGCCACTTGAGATACGTCGATCAAGTCACGTCCTAAAGTATGGGCAATTCCGTTTGCTTTTGTCACCATCATTCATAACTCTTTAACTTTTGCTCTCAGAGTTATTGATACTCCAGCTATAATAATTTTATATTATGTTGCTTTCAATTCATATTCCTTAAATTTCTCTAAATACTTTGGGACAACAGTTATAGTTGCTCCAGCATCCAATTTAAAATTTAAAAATTGTTTGCACATTGTACGGGTACCTTACAGCACTCATTCATTCCCGTTAATTCCTGTTTGAGATCCAGTGAGTCCTATCTGAATAAACCTAATGCCACATCTACATTCTCTTCGTCCATTCCTTCCCTTGAATTTATTCTTCGAATATTTTCGTATCTTATCCTCGGTAAATTTGTTGGTCAATCTGTTGTCTTCGTTTATTAAAACTAATTCTACTGATGATCCATTGTCCGTACTCGCCTCAGAATACGCTCTGATACAAGAAAGCCACTATAAATCCTTCTTCCAATTAGGCACTTAATCACACAGTTAATCTATGAACCTCGACTCCATAGAGTTGCTATAAGCCTATGAGAAATTTAAAAGATAAGGCATTAGATGTGAAAATCATGGCCCTGTATCATGGAAAGGATAACCATGTTGATAGGCTCTGGGTTTTCACATGTTGAGGAGCATGGTTTGAGAAAGTGTGTTAAGAATATTGCTCATTCTAGTTTTGTTACATAAAAATAACAATGATCTTAATAATAACAAGTGTTTGCTTTCGTCATATTTCACATTAGTATACGTGTAAGGAGTATGTGTGTACGTGTTTGGCACCGTTAGGAAGAGAAAAGCACAACAGTATGCTATTTTGTTGGCAGAGTGTTTTCCTTTATATACAGTGTAATTATAAATGGTTCATGGGGTTTTAAAGTGAAATATGTCGAAAACGATTAACATAATATGTTTGTGCTGATGATGAAAGGAAAGAACATATTTGAAAGTTTAATTTCTCATGTCCGTTTTCTTTGTGGGGGGTGGGGGCTCGTGACAACAGTCGGCAGCACAAACCTAGTTTCTAAAATAGCATTGATGCTGAAGAAAGTACATGTAACCTGCGTTATGGAATATAGGAAGTGTGTCTTTTTCTTAATCCTGTAGGTACGTAGTTTGCAACTGCATCGCCAGATCATCAAAGCATGTTAAGATAATATCGACAGTTTAGTCATTGTTTGCCTATATACATGGGCGGCGACTAGGGGGGCAAGAGGGAGCAGTTTCCCCCCTTCACTTTTTGAAGTGACGCCCTAATTTATATATAATTTCATTTGGAAATATAAACAGGGTATCCACACAATTTGGTGAAAAGATCTCTGACTTTTCCCTGACTTTCCATGACGAAAGTTCCATATTTTCCTGACTCCTGAATAACTTAAAAATATAGAAAAAACAAAGAAACCCCAGCCTCCACACTCCACAAAGTTTTCCTTGTTCTATTCCACTTCTGTTTCTTTCTTTTTCAATTTTCTTTCCAAAGGAATGTAAATTTACAAACATGTGCATTAGGTCGTTATTGATTAGGACTACATATTACACAAAATGTAAAGTTACAAACGAAAGTGTGCAGTATACAGAGTACTTAAGATATGAAAACATTACACATTATAATACCAATTACACAGCATTATAATATTGCCTATAGTAATAAACAGTTCATACATGATTTTACTGATTATTAAAAAAAAAAAAATCACACACACACACACATTATGTAACACATACTTTTGCTGGTGCAGTTGTTAAATGCAACAAATTTAGAAATTTGTTTTCACACTTTCTCGCATAGTTTTCTTCTCATTGATCTGAAAATCCTTGTCTTCGCAGGTTAATTTTCTTTTCTTCCTCTAGCTCCTTTAGCTGTTGCTGAATCTTCCGTTTCTCTCTCCTCTTCTCGTCTCCAACATTTATTTCTCTTTTCTTTTCCAAATACACCTGATATTGTCTCATTGAACTTCTCACTGAATTTATCGTACCTCTTGTAATTATTAATCCTGATGATCCACTTATTCTCATCACAGAATCATATATGATCCGTTGAGCAACCAGAGATTCTTCTTGTAAGTTGTCAACAATGAGAATTTTATTTATTGTGAAACTACTTTCAAAAAATGCGTTTCCGTGAAAGAAGATAAAACACATTTCATAACTGACCACAAGTCAACGAAGTTCTTCCCTTTTCCTAAGAATAAGTAAAAAAAAACTCATGAAGTCCAATACTATCTCTATCATTGGCTATGAATTCATTCGAGTGTTCCTTAAATTCTTCAGTCTGAGCTTTCACTGTGAACTGGAGATACTATTTCTTCGCGTTCTCAGCCACTTGTCGAGATATCCTCTTGGCACCATGCAATTCTTCTAGAACAGCGTCTACCCTTTTGAGCAAATATGCCAGGATGTAGTTAGATGTGTTTTTCGCAGAAAATTAGTTTCAACGACAGATACTATTTCTTCGCGTTCTCAGCCACTTGTCGAGATATCCTCTTGGCACCATGCAATTCTTCTAGAACAGCGTCTACCCTTTTGAGCAAATATGCCAGGATGTAGTTAGATGTGTTTTTCGCAGAAAATTAGTTTCAACGACTATATCAGAGAACATTGACTCCCTCAATATCATCATTGAGAACACCATATTTTTCATCCAGTAACAGTAAAGAAATCAACCCTATTTCATAAATTCAGTAATTGAACAATGGACCTAAATCGATTTTCCCCTGACTTTCCCTGACCAATCTACCATTTCCCTAACTTCACCTCATACATTTTTACTTCCCTGACCTTTCCCTGACTTTTACTTATTTTCCAGAATATGGACACTCTGGTAAAGGTTTTGTATGTATTACTGTTTCATAGAAAGAAATGGTGCCATATGATATTTGCCGTTGCGTGAGTACGTATTGGTTATTTGTCTATCCATGGAGTTAAGAAAGCTACAGCAATTGCGTTTTAATTGCAATTCAAAGCAATTAATATTGCAATTGCATATTTCTTTAAATGTCATAGCATATGCTTGCAGTACTTACTGTATTTCATTTTCTAAGACTAAAAACATTCATTTAATGGCATGTGTTGAATTAAAAGTATAAATTGTTCATTAATTCCCAGTTTGAATTTAACTTATGCAAAACTACCATCACTATTAATTACTATGATTAATATTATCCCTTCAATTTATTTGTTTTGCAAATTTATTACATAATCTGATCACAGAATTTTCCAGAGAGAATTTTAAGATGTTCATGAGCAAGAACTCAAATTTCTTCTTACACTTTCGTTGTTTAAGAGTATAAAGGGCTAGTACCTACCTGTATTCCCCTTATGAATTTACCTAATAAAATAGAAATACGATATCGGTATTTTAAGTGAAAAAAATACTATCCTATTAGTTATACAACCTTTTATCAAACAGTGTTAGAAACAACCAGGGAATCTAACATTGATATATAATTGTTCAGATCATGCCTTGCCCCCCCCCCACTTCTAACGTCCAACCGCCGCCACTGCCTATATGGGTCATTCTATTTCAAATGGGACTTTTGATGTAACTGATATGTTAATAGGCAGATAGAAATCAAAACACGTTGAAATTGTATAATGAACTCAGTAATATTTTTATAATTTTATTTAAAAAATATTGATGTCAAAGTAGGTTATATGTAACCACCGTGCGTTGTAACCACTTACAGTTTTACTTGAATAACACGGAATTACTAAAAAAGTACTGTTTTATTCGCCAAGTATTAGACGACTTTTTTTAAAAATATGAACATGAATAAATAGATGGAAACAATGAAAACAAAGCTCTTTTTTCTCATGCTATTAAAAGTAGCATTTTTTCTGTATCCAGTTTTTTTGTCACCTCCGTGCGAATGCATTTTGAAAAAGTATATGTTCACCATATTTTCCAATTCATTTTCATCGTAGTCTCAGGACTTGTTAGTCTATGGAACTTTCCAAGGAAGGCTCCAGTTAAACGAGGTAAGTTTGTTGGTGATGGTTGTTGCTTTTTATTAGTCTGAAATTGCACTTGTTATAATTTTGTTCAACACAACCGGTCAACTCCGATGGAACTTATAAAAAGGTATTTATAGATGATAATTTGATTTAGTTGGATCATGATGTTACTTTTTAAGAATTAATGCTGAAAATAAGGTTGAATAATATCTAAACTTAGGGATATATCTTAATCGTGCCATAATGGCGGAATTTATCACCTCCGTACTTATAAAGTAATGTCACCTCCGTTCATTACTATGTGCATGGAGGGGATGTGATGTGCACGGAGTGACATTTTGCAATGAAGCTGGGAAACTTACGGCTTGCACACCAATAGTAGCATGTGTAATTATTCTTATAGGCATGCATAATGAATCTAAATGGAGTAACTCGGAAAAATATGATTTTTTAAATTAAATAGAATGATTTAATTTTTCTAAAACTATTACTGTTTTAATATCCATTCAAATACGAAACTTGTTTGACATTCAAGGACTGAAAATCAAAATTTTTGCAAACTTTCCGACGCAATACTACTTGTATCTGCTATACAGAACAAACTTTCTAGATGATGTCGAATTTTATTACATCTGTTATGAACTTGTTTATATTTTTTAATATTGAATGTACTGTGTCATCCCCGTTGTAACATTGCAATTATCTATCTGTTTATCTCTTTTAATATTTACGTAGATAGAAATTAAATTATAAGGCACAACGGAAATTAAACACCGCATTGTATATCACAAAAACATTAACAAATCTTTAACGAAGAATATATCTTAATATATTATATATATATATATATATATATATATATATATATATATATATACCCAGTTTTCTCTATTGTTGATGCATTACTTTTGCCTAAACTTTTTTTGATTAAATGCAAATCAATAATAATTTTGTATTCTAAACAAATTGCTTTAATGAAATCGAATTTTTCACTGTTGCCTAAAGCTTATTTTACACGATGAAATTATCCACGTAATATTACATGCAATAGCATTTTCCTAATTCCAGCAAATATTGCCACTTGTGGATGATGGTACATATTCATTTGTACCTGACAGAGTCCTACCCACTGAATTGTCACTGACAAATTGACAAGTGGCGTTACTTGTTGTCACTCGTCAATCTGCCTGTGACAGCGTAGAGAAGGGAACTGGGCTACGTACAAATGAATATACCAACTTCCACCGGTGGCGACATCTGATGGAATTAGGGAAATGTAATCGCATGTAATATTGCCTGTAGAATTGCATCGTGTAAAATGGGCTTCAAGCAAAAAGAACTTCAGGCAATACGTAGGATTGATTTTATCTGTGGACCATGACGAGTTCGAAGTAAAGCATACGAGGAAGTCTTGGAAAAAGACACTTACCTTCCCAGTTTGTGATGACATTTCGTATGTGGAGAAAAAGGTTTTGTTGCCAGTTTGAAATGGCCTGTTATAACCAGTCGAGAGTAACATGTCTTTAATGAGGACTTGTCTCATTTTCAAATCCTGTATTGAAACTTTAAAATTGGAAGATGTGATTCTTTATTTGAATTTTCGTATTTTAAGTGCTATCAATTCAAGCTCCTCAATCGAACGAAATTTTACAGTTTCTCTGTAATATCTTAAAAATAGAATAAAATGGATCGAAAAGTGGAAACGCCGTATATTAAAGAAGAGTATTTTGCATGAGATATCATTATCACGACTCAACTATTTGTTCAAGCTTTGCGAACATTTACAGATACGACATTTATTTTTGCGTTAAATAATGGCTGCAAAACGAAAGTGCATAAGTGAATCATGATAACGGTATTTCATGCAAAATATTGTCTAGTACAATGAGTTTCCACTTTTTGATTAATTTTATCCATTTTGAAGATATTACACAAAAACTGTAAAATTAGAGGAAGTTTAATTTCGTCAAAATGAGGCCTCTTAACTAGCTATATTTTTAATGCGCACATCGTATTCCTTCTTATTATAATAAACAGTTATTAAGAATAGCATATGTTAAACAAAATACTGTACTTCATTTGAATGCTAATGTTAACAATTGGGTTCTGGGCATTGGCAATCATGTATGCACATGTACAATACTAATGTTATATTATGTAACACTACTTTTTAAAAAAATCGTTACAAACTTTTACTTTTCAATTGGATATAGATGGTCTTGTCACCTTCGTTCATGTGGTGTCACATCCATGCTGGTATAAAGTCTTCTCCATTCAATTAGCTGTCACTTCCGTTCCGAGTACTTTTAAAATTTACTAACATTTCTCAAAATGTTGGTTCTCGTGTTGAACCACTATATTTATGTTATTATAAGTCATTATAGCGAACAGAAAAATCTTCTTCTTTTTCTTCTTGTTCACCTCAATCATAGGTTGGTGGGCAACATGGAAATTTTTAAAACTTTTCTCTCGCTTGGGAAAGCTGTTTTATACTTTGATAAGGCCTCTTCTTCGTAACTGCGTCTAGATATTCTATCCTTGGTCTTCCTCTTCCTAGTTTTCCTTCTGCCTTACCTTCTATCAGCTTGGTATTCCAATCGGAGTGCCGAATAAGATGGCCAAGCATGCTGTTTCTTCTTTACCCTAATCTTCATGATCTGTCGTCCTTCGTTAGCTTCCCTTAGTACGTCGTCATTCCTTTTCCTTTCGGTCCATGATATGCACAGCATTCTGCGCCAACACCACATTTCAAATGCTTCCAGCTTGGATATTTCAGCTTTTCTCAATGTCCACGTCCCTGATCCGTAAAGTGCCACGTTCCATATCACGGTCTTAATAAATCGTTTACGAACCTCCAATGACACATTTCTTACTGTTAGTAGTCCTCTTTTCCTATAGAATGCTTGTTTAGCCTCCGCTATTCCGGAACTTACGTCTTTTTCATTTCTTCTGTCCGAGGATATTTGACTTCCTAAATAGGGTAACGTCTTAACGTCTTCGATTTTCTCTCCATCTAGCCATACGTTTGCCTTTTCCTATCCTGCTCTTGTGCACTTTATCATTTTGGTTTTCTTCTTACTTATCTTCATTTTGCATATTTTTTCCAGTTGGTCATTCAAGTTTGAAAGTGTTCCTGCAAGTCATTTTCGTTCTCCGCTATCAATGTTATGTCATCAGCAAACCTCATTGTGCTGAAAACCTGGCCATTTACTTTTACGCCTTTCTTGGTTTTATTAAAGAATTCTTTCATAGCCTCTTCTATATAAACGTTGAACAGGAGAAGTGAAAGTCCACATCATTGCCTTACTCCTTTACTTATTCTTGCTTCCTTCTGATCTCTTCCTATAACAGCGGTTCCTATAAAGTTGGTATATTATTCTTCTGTTTCTGAAATCCACTTTCAGATTCTTCAATGTTCTGAATATGATATTCCAATCTACGTTGTCAAAAGCTTTCTCTATATCTACAAATGCTATCACAATTGGTTTGTTTATTCTGATGTGTTGCTCCATTATCAACCGTAGACTCAGTATTGCTTCCCTTGTCCCTCTTTTCCTACTGAATCCAAACTGATCCTCGGATAGCTGTTCGTCGATATTTCCTTCCATCCTTGCTGCGATAATTTTGCTCAGTATTTTTGATGCATGGGAATGCAAACTTGACGTACTGTGTTCTTCGCATTTCCGTGCGCCTTTTCTCTTACGGATGAGCACCAATGTGCTTTTCTCGAAGTATCTTGGTATTTTTCCCGAGATGTACATTTCATTAATAACATTAATTAGTTTCTTTTTTGTTGCTATTCCGAGATTCTTAATCACTTCCTTTGGTATTTGATCTATTCCTGGAGCTTTACCATATTGCATTTTCTCCAAAGCATTGTCAAATTCGCACTGTAAAATTGATGGTCCTAATTCATTCTCATCGACGTCTTCTTCCTTCTCTATCTCTTCTTCGTTCTCTCTGTGTCATTTGTAGAGTTTTTCAATATATTCCTTCCATTTTCTTGTTAATTGCTTCTCATCTATTAGCGTTGTCCCGTTCTTGTCTATAATAATGTCTGTGCGTTTCTTTTTCTCACCGAATTGTTTTCTAACCTTTCTATATACCGTTTCTGTATTGTCTTTGACAATATTTTCCTCAATTTCTTTGCACAAGTTGTTTATCCAGTTTTCTATGGCCTTCTTTACTTCTCTGTTGATGTGATTTTTGCACCTTCTGTATTCCTCTTCTTTGTTTGCTATCTTGAACTGTCTTCTTTGCTCCATCATTTTCAATATTTCTGTAATCCAAGGTCTATATTGGGTTCTCGTTTGTCTTCGTATGTGCTCGTCGGCAGCTTTTGTAATCCCTGCTTTCATGGCTTCCCATTTCAAGTCGATGTCATCACCTACTAAATCTACCTTAGATGTCTCTTTGTCTGTCGCATTTGCAAATTCCCAAGTTTGATTGTGTTCCATCGTTGTTTGGTGCTACCACTCTTTTCCTCTTCAGTCGGAGTTCGCTCTTCATCAAAACTAAATTATCGTCTCTGAGTCAAGGTCTGCTCCTGGGTAACTCTTACTGCTCTTCACTTGATTTCTAAATGCTTGTCGGACCAATATGTTTGTCTATTTGGTATCTTTCTTTGTCTACTGGTCTTGTCCATGTGCATCTTAGTGGTTGTTCGAAGAGAGTGTTCATTACAGTCAGATTATGTCTTTTGCAGAACTCAACTAATCGACTAATATAGAAAATAATAATTTTGAACAGTGTAAAAATTTCGTTTTTCAAACCCTCAAAAACTCCTTTTCAAATAGAATGACCCATATAAAGGTTTAAAAAAAAAACACAGTACATTCAAGTGTTTCTCATGAAACAGAGCGGTGAATTACGCCAAACTAGACTACTACATAGATCTGTGTCGCGTGGCGAAAGGAAATTACACTGAATACTTGTTACAGCATGTCTGAAACTTGGGAATTTCTGTATATTTTCGTGAATCATCATTACTGTATAATACACATTTCTTTAAATACAGTTCTTTCAAATTCAATGAATCATTTATAATCATACTACGCACAACATAAATAAATAACAGTTTCTTTCATCAAAATTATCAACTATTATTAGCAAGAAATTACCCAATTTTCAGTGGCAATTGAGTTCGTTTTCATTATTACCAGTATTATTATCTCCTAGAAAACTTTATCCGAAAATTTATTCCCAATCTAGTTGGACTATATTTTAACTAAACAGAAATACAAATTTAAGAGTTAATGGTAGGTTTAGGCTATTACTTCTGTAATGTGATAGCTCAGTATATTACTTGCTTTAAAGAAAATAAAAATCTATGCTTTAACTCATTAACCATACATAATTATCATACGTACTTTCGCGTTACTAATGTCTTGAAAAAAATTAATGAAGGTATATTTCAATATCAGATTCACCAAAATAAGTATCATGGTTATAGTATAGGGTAATTGTTTTGGTTTACACATTAATTGTTTGTTTATTGACTTTCTTGAGAACTGCTCGTGATCTTTTTGTTCAGCTCAATAAGATCTATCGATTTGCATTTGTTTCATCTTTGCACATCTTTGCTTCTTGCGTTAAACACTAGTAAAATCTGAGAACTTTTTACACATTTAAGTAATATCTTAGAACATTTTTACATATTTAAATAATATCTGAGAACTTTTTACATATTTAAGTAATATTGGAGAACTTTTTACATATTTAAGTAATATCTAAGAACTTTTTACATATATATAGGTAATACCTGAGAACTTTTTACATATTTAAGTAATGTATTAGAACTTTTTACATATTTAAGTAACATCTTAGAACTTTTTACATATTAAAGCGTTAAGTGTGATACAAATTAAATAATATACATGTTCTACATGTTTGTATTAACATAATATAATCTTCATTGCTTTTCTTTATCGATTCTACTTTTTATAACAAGTCTTTTACAGTAATGTGATTGGTATCACTAAACACACAGAGAGAAAAAAAAAACATTACACATCACTTAGTAATTCCTACAGTTTATTTGAAAACATTGTAAAATGAAAATGCATTTATAGGCAAAAAGTATTCATACAATGGATACTTCCAAACACAATTACATTTTTTTTATTTTTATTGCTATTTTAGTAAAGAGATAATGACTGAAATCCACTCATTAATTCAGTCGATAATGAATGTAATTATCGTTAACTAGTCCATGATAAATTATTTAGAGAGCACTCACAGAATTTGGAAATGTTAAAATAAAACAAGATTTGAGTTTACTAGAAAAAAGTATTTGCATTAAAAAATAATTAAAATGGAAAATATCATATTTTAAACGATTAGTTTTTGTTATGGCTCTGTGACCACATTGAAAATGTATTTTTTTTTTGTTATTCCTCTCTGTCTCCTCTGAAAAAATAATGTATTAAAAAACTCTCTTCATTTCATTCTATCAATGGCAAGTCCATATTAACTTACGATTCCATGTGAACTGAAAATGAGTTCACATAATTAGGTTTATTCGTTAGAGTTGAAAACAAATACAAAATCGCAATAGAGAACGATCAATTTTTTGTTAAATATATATATATATATATATATATATATATATATATATATATATATATATATATATATATATATATATATATATATATATAATTGTCTGAATACAGAATTGCACAAATGAAATGTCGAATTTATTTGCATTTTTACATGGCAATTTTAATATTCTGAACAGCATACTTAACACAGAGTAAGCAAAATATATTGTATATTGAAATTTAAGTTAATATAGCGGCATAAGCAAAATTTCGCAAGGTAATGAAGTAGTTACTATAACGTTCTACAATTATTATCTGGTCAAATGTATATACAGGGTTCGGAACAGCAACGAAAAGTTGGGGAACAATTTGTCACATGAAAATATGAAAAATATATTGGCAAACTTAGTCAACCAAGTGCATGAATTTAGTGTTGGGTAAGAAACCATAGTAATTACATTTTGTAATCAGATTCCAATTACGTACCACTGAATATGGAATGTATGGCAGTTTTCAGATCCTGATTAACCATTTATCATTTCTACCAGATCGCAAGATTAGAAAACGAGAATGAAGGTTGGGTGAGAAAACACAGTGATCACATTTTGTAATCAGATTCCATTAATGTGACACTAGATATATAATGTCAGTTTCTGGTTAACCGTTTATCGTTTGTAACAAATGTCATGACTTTTCTGCTATGTATTCGAAATCCTGTATTCCATATCTACTGAAACATTAATGGAATGTCGACTCGTAAAGAAGCGCTGTCTGAAGTTCTTTTACCCGATTCTGATCTGCAACTTTGTTCTCGAGATATTACCCTTTATTTTATCGTCCCGAGAAATTTAAAGTGGGATATACTTCCAAAGTACTGCATTTGTGCACTCATATTGACGTTTTCATAATTTTTCCTTCATTGGTCCTAAGAGTGGATTTCATTTCAGTCTTATTTTTCTACTTAAACTGAAACTAATAAAAATTAACAGCTTTTGGTCTCAATATTCATTCCTACATTGTAATAGTTGTATGAGATAACGAGGAACCGTTTTGATAAGTATTCAGAATCCAAAAAACAGGTTCTATCTCTGATCTTAAAATCCTCTATTATAATAGGAATTTATAGATTTATTTCTTCCGGATTCAGTACTAAATTCACATAGTTTAGTAGTTTACTGTATTTTCGCAATCTGAAGCAAAACTCAGTTGTTATAATGAGTAAGAACTAGGGAGAAAATAAGAATATAGGAAATATAATGAGAATTAACAAAACCCAGCAAGATCGAAAGAATTAGAATAGTATTAAGATACTGAAAGAACTACAGTAAGGAAGACATAGGTTAAAGTTATGAAAGTAGACGAAAGTTTATATTGCAATGTAATTTTAACTCATCAATGTATATTAAAAACTTTTAAAATTAAAAAAAAACAGGCTAAGGTTCCGTAGACGCATTTTCAAAAAAATAAAATCTAAAAATAAAAATAAAAATGTCAAAATACAAAAACAAAATAAAAAACTTATACAGGTAAAAAGCCAAAGACAAGGTATTTAAACTAAAGAAATGGTAAACAAAGGGCCAGTCAATTAATCAGTCAGAACGGGCATCATAAGTCAACCTTAAATTAAATCCTTGTCAGCATGAACCTCAGCCTTTACCATCAAACTTTCCTGTAAATACTGCAATGTAAAAAAAAAAATTAAAATGACATTGCAATACTTCATTAATTATGCTAAAAAACAACACACAAAAAATTCATGCATAAAGGTCTTCCTCCATAACAGGTATAACTTGTTAAAATTTATAAATTCTATATTTATTAATTTATAACCCTTTCTCTATGTAACTTATTTCAATAATAATCGAGATGCATCTGAAGTAATATTATCTTTCTACCAAAAATAACAATAAGCAATATCATATAATAATTTATTCAAATTAGCAACAAATCTCTTTTTTAAAAGTTACAAAACAATATACCGGATCCTGCATAATTTTCTCTAACTTTATTTCTTTGTTCAATAATTGCTTATGTAATTTTGATATCAGCCGCGCCTATCCTTGTTGAGTATGCAAGAGTACACAATCTGTACCGCTGAATAGTAAAGTATTCGAACACCCATGGAAACATTTATGAGACTAAGTAGGATTGACAATCTTATTATCTTCTAGACAGAAGACTCAAGACAGAAATATTGAGAAACTATACCGTGGTACCTCAGCATGTAATCTTAAGAGAGTCTCGTATTGCTTGGATGACCTTTTCTCAATGTCGACCTTCACATGACATCGATTCCAGAAGGATAGTGCTTCCTACTTCAATGTGTATGCGGCACTGTCTCTGCATGAGCTTAAACGACTTAAGATAGATAGGGAAAGGATTCAAGCCCCCCCCCCCCTTGCCTCATGTGCTCATGGGTTCCCGGATTTGGGTTTAACTCTGCCGGGCTGTGGAATTCAAAAACTTGTGCTCCGGTTCTGGCAGGACTCGAGCACCATACAGTCAGATGATGAAAGACTTCTGCTCGTTATGGGTTTCCCCTGCACCAATAGTATAACTGGGAGACAGGTTATCGTTCTGGTCGTCAAATTCGAACATCCCATTATCCGTAAGGTTTAAGAAAACACTCAGGCGTGAGATCTACTACTGTGCTTTTAGTAGAGGCTTCACTTTGGATCTTTCCTACTAGTGTTAGATTGGTAGGAGAACTTCGATCCTCGGCGAATCAGGAGTATGCTGATCGGTCACCATATTTCCCATTACAAGAATTTGAATGTAAAGAAATTCAATATGCATGTAATGGTTGTGTAACCAATGGAGAGCAGTGAGGTTATAAGTATTGACGAATTGACTGTGGTTAAATACAGGGAAGGGCAATGTCTTAGCATCCCTTCAAAACCACAAAAGACCAAACTTAAATACGAGCCATATTACATAACACTTCTGACACAAGTGACATCCAATCACCTGACCATGTTTGAAGTCCGTGAGTTCCGCGGAGCGCCTCATTCTGCTTTTTCACGATGTCTAATGACTACTGAGGTTGCTGATAATAAGTACCTGGCAGTAGATGGCAGCAGCCGTATGCACCTAACATAAAAAAACGTATGTTTTGGGGGGTGTCCGGATACTTTTGATCACATAGTGTATACGTGGGTCGTTCAATATATGTTTTCCTAAACTGTAAAATATTTACTTTTTAAGATTCATTTGTAAACTATGCATACATGTGTAGGAGGGTCCTTCCTCACCTCTCCACATAATCCCCATTGAGATGCAGGCATTTGCCTCACAGTTGCACCAATTTATCCAAACCTTTTGCAAAAACTCAGGGCTCTGTTTATTTAGCAGTCTCCTTATATTCCGCTTCACAAGAAGAATCAGATTGCTTATGTCGAATTGCGTTTTCCTGAAGAAGAGTTCAGGTTTGACAAAGCAACCTGGTCTCCTGTCAACTGGTGTATTCTTCTCGACAATAACGACCGCATCAACTCCGCACGCAAACAAGATACAAAAATTGAAGAATTTGGTTGAGAACTACTGTCTCTTTCTCCATACAGCTTCGATTTAACGCCCTAGAGCCCTGATTTTAGACAAATTGTGCAGCGGTGAGACAAATGCCTGAATCTCAGGCGGGATTATGTAAAGGAGTGAGGAAGGATTCCACTACACATCTATGTAAAGTTTATAAAAGTATCTTAAATGTTTTTTTACAACTTAGGGAAACATATATTGAACGACCCACATATGATAACTTACAAAATAAAACCCATTTCATCTGAGTTAGAAGAAATTATATTTTCTTAAATAAACACTTAACATAAATTAGTTTCTCTATGTCGTCTCATTCAATCTCATCCTCTCTCTCTCTCTCTCTCTCTCTCTCTGTTTCTTTCTTTCTTTCTTTCTTTCTTTCCTGTATTTTCGGCAACTTCTTGTGTTAGAAAAGTTTGTTCTTCTGGCTGAGCGCTGTCTACTGTGACGTATGAGTCAAGGAAAGTTCTGAAGTGTGAAATCCAAGTTCGAACAGAGAAATTTGTACTTTAGCTTCACCTTAAGCTTTACTTTTGTTTTCAGCATTTCTTTTGCTTCTAAACGTAGATTTCCTGTTGTTTTTAATGTTTCTTTTTTTTTTTCGAAGCCAACCAAAATCTGTGGGATGAAAGAAAGAAATAGTTATATATATATATATATATATATATATATATATATATATATATATATATATATATATATAAAAGAAAGGTACAAAAGAAAAAACAGAATTGAAGATGGGAACAAATAAAAGTTTAAGATATTAACCTGAGAAACAAGAAGTGACGATACAAAATGTTACTAACTCTTGAAGAAGTTCCCAACTTGTTAGTGGTTCCATCTCACTGTCAGTAATAAAATTGTTGGAAAAATTAACTGTAACTTATACAGCCGAGTTTCCCAAACTGTGCTCCGTGGTTGCGTTACAGGGGTGGGGCAAAATATTAGGAAAGTTTTACTGAAATAACACATACATTAGAAATGCCGTAAGTATGACGAACTTATTTGGTTTTTGATTGGAGCGACCGAAATGCAGGTCTCAAGACATCGTGGAGTTGAAAAAGAAGACTGTTCGCCTAGGGTTTAAAGAGGCTTAAGCTGTGAGAGATTGTGTCGTGTTAAAATAATCATACAGCAAATAAATAAAATTAAATAAATAAAATCAGTCTCGTTTCCGAATTGTCGCACTTGCTATAGGCTGTATAGCTATGCATATTGTGAATTTCCTTTATGTGGCCCAAGCAGGTAAACAGAAGAAATAAATAGGCTTTTTCATCGAGACATGCAAATAGATTTGAATAATGTCAATGTTTGCTACTAAAGTTTTCCTACGAGCTGAGACGAGACAAAAAGGACGTTTTCTAGTCTCGTCTCAATTCCTGAAGAGTTCTTCCTCGTTTTATCGTGATTCTCGAATACATTTTTCGTTTCATCTCGTTTCGTAAATATATTTACAAAGTTTGTGTCTTTTTTTTTCTTAATTTCATCTTGAAGTTATCAGAATACTTCCACGTCACGAGGGGCCCACAAAAACACTGATATAACATTTAAACCAAATTTGTTATTGGAGTATATAGATTTCATTTGATTTGAGTTTAGAATTTCTTTCAGCAGCAAGGCTATATCAGACGTGCACTTACAACCTAACGTAGGATCCGAACCACATAAGCTACCGTCGGGAATCGAACCTGAGTCTTCCACACTAACCGCTTAGCCTACAGAGAGTTCTTATTGCTGTATATTGTGAAATAACTTGTGCATCTTAAAACGTTCATAAATGGTTTTCATTATTTTCGTTCAACCGTTTTAGCTATTTATAGTTTTGGTATTATGAATCATGTAACACTTGGGTGAACTAATGTTGTTCACGAGATTTGTTAGATGTCTCGTCTGATGCGCAACATTATCCACTACCCAAACGTTTGCAGCTTCATTAATACCTGTCTAAGAATTCCTGTATTAATAGATATGGCCTTCTTCCATAGTATTCCATGTCTTCTCCACCTCTATCTTATTAGTCCTTTCTAACCCACAAGTTTTCTGATTATATTCGTTTAGATGTTTCAAGTTGATTGAATATTCATACTGTTCATATAATAAACATCTATAAATATTGGTAGTGACATCTTGTTATCATTGTCATCATTTAGGAGAATAAGACGAATAATATTCATCTGCTCTTAAGAAATTGGAATGAAATTTTATGGATAGAAGCCTACTAGGCCAAGATCTACCAAGATGCAAACTTTGATTCCGATCGAATAAGTTCGGTTGAAATCATACGACATTACAAGTAGCCTATATATAGATACATTTATTATTATTATTATTATTATTATTATTATTATTATTATTATTATTATTATTATTATTATTATTATTATTATTATTATTATTATTATGGAAGTTTAAAGAAAAAGGAGGGGCGAGCTTGTCAGACATAAGGGTGGATCTTAATCTTACCCCTCTCTTTGACAGGCGTCGGCTCTTTGATTTGAAATTTTTTCATGTAATTCTGCATGGGGATTTTGTTCTGGAGAACTTTTTTTCTTTAAAGTTCCTCACAGAAATATTAGGAGATTTGTTCTGTTTATTAGTAAATATCTAACTAGGTCTTCTATATATAAAAGTATAGAAACAGCTAATAACTTTTATCCAGTTCTAGATTTGCTTCATAAGAAATTCAAGAAGGTGCGTGAATTATTTTTTAATTTTTTAAATACATTGTATGGATTTGTTTTATATATATATTGTATTATTTTAAAGCCAAAATTGTAAAAAAAAAAATTAATTATGAACAGATACACATGTTTCTTATTTTTATTATATTTCTGGATGTCATTCAGTAAAGTTTGTAGGGGCCATTTAAAGATTCTTTTACTTTTTTGTTACGTTTTTTTATTGTTCTCTTCTCTTCATTTTCCTATCATCTTTTCTTTTCCTCTATGTTTAACTCCTTCTTTACTACGTATATAGTATTAAATAATAATAATAATAATAATAATAATAATAATAATAAAAAGAAATTGGTCATGGATTTTGTATTTCTGTCATATGATTTTTATGCTTATTTTTTTCGTAATTATTATTATTAGCCTTGTTAATCTGTGTATTTTACCGAAGCGTTCAACTTACAAATATTTATTTTCATATTGTATTAACAGCTACAAAGTGTATTTTTGATTTTTTTCTTTTATTATTTTGTAAACAGTTACAGCTACATGGTTAATGATAATCCAATTTTGAATTTTACTTTGTATACTAATCCTATATACTATACCTTTTATATATATATATATATATATATATATATATATATATATATATATATATATATATATATATGCATGTTAATCATGCTTCTTTTTCACTATTGTTTTGTTGTTGTTGTTGTTGTATTTCCAGTTTGTAACACATACCGCATGTTTTTTGTTATTTTTTTCAATAAATACTTTATCTTTTTTATTCATTTTTGTATAATCAGTTGTATAATGTTATTCTATTTGCATGCGCCCTATGTAAAACTTTGTTTTCTTTCTTGTACTTCTGGCTGTATTGCTGTTTGCTTCTAATAAACATATTTCAAAGATTTCAAAGAATATTATTATTATTATTATTATTATTATTATTATTATTATTATTATTATTATTATTATTATTATTATTATTATTATAACAAAAGGCCAAATGCTGAAACCTTAAAAAAACACCATTAGTCCCAGAACCTGCCAAAAGGCAGAATAACGTTACTTAATAATAATAATAATAATAATAATGGAATATTATTTAATTCATCTAGCAACTCTCCGGACGACTAAAACAACTAAAACTTCATGCTATAATGCATTGGGAAAGTTCTATTGTGTTTAAATAATAAGTTCGTGACTTAGAACTACTGTATATCTAATACTTACAGCATAATTAGCACTTGATTCGGGAAAAGTTATTTAGTCTTCTAAAACATTTTATACTGTACTGGAGAAACTTCAGTATAAAGATATATAGCAAAGCACTGTGCTATATTTATGGAAGTGAGCTTTAACGATGCTTCAGTCATTCGAGTGGATTGACATTCGAGTAGATTTCGTCTATCCAAATGTTCGTCCATCTATGACATGATAACTTTTACGAAACATCTATGATCTTAATAAAGCTTGGAATATGCACTTCTTTAATTTGCAGAAATAGTTTATTATTTGGGGTTGCAATCCATCGAGTATAAGAGGTATAAGCCACCCAGGGACGTATACAGGAAGTGGGTCTTCCAGTCCGGACTTCCCTTCAAAATCTAGACTGTAAATTGAGTCTACAAGCTATTTCTTCCATCTTATTATCTCTATAATCTTCCAATACACCTGACAATAATTAGTCAGGTTTCTCCCTCAACGAGTCACTTTCGAACTTCACATCTCTCCAGAACTGGTAGTTCATGGCTGAATGAGCTTTCTTTTTTAATACACATCAGCATTGCAATCTTATGTCTTACGATAACATATTATTATTATTATTATTATTATTATTATTATTATTATTATTATTATTATTATTATTATTATTATTATTATTATTAAAGTATTCTGCCTTTTTGCAAGTCCAGGAATTTTTCTTTTTCATTATTTTTAGCATGAAAATGTTTCTTTTACATTTCTCGATCTTCAGCTTCCTCTTTTAACTCCCAATATTTTCTTCTATTCTTCAAATCATCGATCAGTTGTGTTATTCCTATTCGTCGCTTTCCTTCCGTATTTCCTTCTATGTCAGTATAAAGAAGACAATTTCTTCGCAAGATGTGTCCAATCCAATTGGCCTTCCTACGAAGGGTGCTGGCTAAATACGCCTATCCGTTTTAAAACATCTTCGTTTGTTATTTTTTCCTGTCCATTTTATCTTCTCCATTTTCCTCCAACATCACATTTCGAAACTCTCTAAATCTCTCTTCCATAACTTAGTAATCCTACTCTCTGAACCATACAGTACAATACTCCATATATAACATTTAATCAACTTCTTCCGTATTTCCTTGTTAGCTATGGCAATTCTTGACCTGATTTCTTTGATACCGTAAGTGTCTTTCGTTAACACACTTCCTAGGTACTTGAAATTATCAACCTCTTCAAGTTCTCTTTGTTCGGCTTTTACCGGTAAGGGAACGTTTCCACAGGGTATTTTCGTGACTTTTCGATTTGTTGATGTTGATTTCCATTCCATACAGTTTCCCGGTGTCAACTATTTGGTCTATTATCTCCTGGAGTTCTTCCTCAGTTCTAGCTATATTAACCGTATCATCTGCATAGCTGATCTTGAAATCTGCAATTTCCATTAATATATACAATGTCCTTGACGTTTCGGGGAGAAATCAAATCAAAGACGAAACTCAAGTCATTACAGTTCCAGTTCATTTCAAACCAAAAAAAAAATGCATATCAATCAATGAGCTAAAAAAAAATCACTCAGGTATTGAATACTCTTTCGCTAACCAAATACACTCCCATTGGAAATCAATCGTTGATTTTCAATATTAAAAATGAAAATACTACCTAGCCATTATTTTAAAGGTAACATTAACTAGTAACATTATCATTAACTAATGGTGAAAAGACTGAAATATGAATTGCTGAAAAAAGGAGAAACTGTAATGCAGCCTGTATAAGCTACTTTTTAGAAATTACTGAAGATCCATAAAGTTTACAACCATTAAAGTTGTAACAGCTGAACCGAAACGTACCTGTATGCTACTATACCAATACTCCGCCGGGGTAATTACCATGTCTGTACATTCGTATATAGCTGATTAAATATGAATGTTGTGGTCTAAGCAATGCGATGACCACAAACCACGTGAATGGTGTCCTTACAGTACGAAATGGATATGGTATCACAAACTTTTATGTCGACAGACTATATTCTCATTCAACCTTAATATTTCTCATTTTAGTTTCCAGAGTTGCCATGGATTCATAGGCTTACTACGTAAATCATAAAGGTAGCAAAGCTTTTTCACATATATCGATATGCAAATGACGGATGAAGCGGTAATTTTGTTTCATTTATGATTTTATAGGATAATCAACTGCATGAAAATAATAATAATGTTTATAAATATGATAGCTTTTCAAAGAAAACTAACGGATAGCTCTCTTTACATACAGCTGTGAATACAATTTGAACTTTGTTTAAATGTTTTTTTTTTCCTTTAAAACTTCTATCTATATATATAAAAGAGAACGTACAAAATCCTTTGTCCGCTCATCACGCTAATACGGCTGAACCAATTTCTTTCATTTTTGGGGGGTTATTAGGATTTGGACCCTAGATGGTTTTTATCATATCACTTTAATTTTTAATTACCAGTGTCTTGAGATAATTGACCATTCAAGTGTCCATAACGTACAAATCCTTTGTTATTAGTTCATCATAGGTAAAAATAAAGTATTTATATGCAACCCGCATGACCGTGTCACTCGGCGGGTTAACATAAATGACAGGCGATATACAGCGGAAAATAGCTTGAATCTTCTGTTTAAAATTTTTTAATTGATTTGCTTATTTTTACAGACACTTTTACAATATGCCAGCACCGGGATGACCGCAGCGAAGCGGGGCGGGTTAACATAAATGACAGGCGATATAATGTTAAGATTTACTGCAATCTTCTATGGTTTTTATCATATCACTTGAAAGCGAAAAAGTAAAAATTATCTAAGTAACAAAGTTTATTGCGTTCCGGGGTGACCGCAGCGAAGCGGGGTGAACGCTGCTAGTTCTCCATAAATGAGAGGAGAATCTATAGGGTGGGACAGAAACACATTCTCATTTTCAAATACCAATAACATGTAAGTATGAAAATAGTATGGTATCTCTATATAATTATATTCACTATAGTAGGCTGTATCGTTTTTATTCTATCTTTTCAGAGGATTTCATATCTACATAGGCGAACTAAACTAGACTGATGCACCATGGCGTAGTAGGTAGTTCAACACTGTGCTTACATGGCTGAAGACTGATTTAAGAATAGTAATTTACTTGTGCAAACCAGCGTGATTTTCGGGAAAAGTTTGCCTCTCCGCAATATGAACATGCCTCGAACCGTAAATTTATCAAGTGAGAAACTAAATTTTCCTGTATTGAAACAGTTAACGCAAGGACGATCACAGACAGTATGATCGCTACAAAACGTTGTAAAAATATAAGTAAAGTACAAAAATAAAAATTAAAAGTTATTTACAGAAATGTAGTCCTGATTGAGGAGTTCCTGTGGGAATACTCGGTTGAAAAAGAGTAAAAACTTATTCAGAAAAGCCATCCTGAGTGAGGTTTTTCTCTCATTCACACCAGACAAATGCCGGGATGGTACCATCAGATAAGTTTCAGGGCACTTCTTTCCTTGCTCCTTCCCCGGATAGTGTGCTGGCAGGGGAATGTCATTCCTCATACATGACAGGCTTAAGGCCATAGATGCCGGAAATGTCCGGAAATATGTATAAATAGATAAATAGATTGAGGAGTTTATTATTCGAGATACATAAATCTCATTTAAATACAGTAACTCACCCTCACTATTGAAATTTATATTCTTTATTAGGAGTGTAATTAATTGGTAGTGGTAAAAACCCTCTGGTAGTGGTAATACTGCAAATCCTATGGAAGCACAGATTAATCTATTTTGAAGATTGATGTAATTACGATTTTAAACTAATCACTCTCTTGATGTCAAAGTATCTTCTTTAAATTTGAGAGAAAACCTTAGGCTCATTTAAAGTCTATTACAGTGGTTTGGCGTTATGATTTATCTACAACTTATGGCGCTATATATATATATATATATATATATATATATATATATATATATATATATATATATATATATATATATATATATATATATATATATATATATATATATATATTGTTGTTATTCTCGGTCCAGTTTGGTTTGTGTCTTTTTTTAGTCTGTCTGCCTAGTTTCCTCTCTAACATATAATTTTGATGTCTTGTGGTGAGTTAGATGTAACACGTTTAGAATTGCAAAGACTTATGACAGTTGTCCATAAATATGTATAAATAAGAAGTTACTTAAAATCTAGGTTGACCCTATATACTGTAAGTTGTGATTAGTGAAAGAAAATATGATTTAACTATCTGAATTTCAAATTCATTCACGTCTTTATGTTAATTATTTGATTCCAAATTATCGTCTCTCGCCGTTATTATGACACAGAAACTTTAAAGAAATTCCTCTAACACAAGTATAAAATCAATTTAAATTTCCGGGGTTTCTTTAAAATTTTAACAACATTGAAATAATACGACAGGCATTTGTAAGACATTCACAACGATCGGCACGTAAATATACTGCACCGTTCCAGATCAGTAACCATAGTCTTCGACCAATTTAGCACCAGAATCTTAATTGCCATCCATACAAAATGATTGCGGTACAGAAGTTGAAAGATATAGACATGAGACATCACCTAACATGAACGAACAGTTGTTTGATATCGTATTCCAAATTGTGATTGTTTTCTGCGGAGATATACTAATGCTAAAGTGTTTCCGCACAAGCTACGAAACCTAGAAGAACTGATGGATTTGATCCTTCATGAAATTGCAGCTGCACCATTAGACAACTGTAATGCAGTGTGTACTTCGAAAACTGAATAAGAACTTGGAAGAACAGAGGTTGTGATTTAAACGGTGAATGCAACCAAGTGTGTAATACGTATGAAATATTGTAGTAAATGTAATTGTAATAAAGAAATTAAATCTTTCAGTTTAACGTCATACATTTATGCCCGTTGGGCTAAGGGAGACAGATGATTAAGGAAAGTGAATGATGATGGAAGAATTGGTGGAATGATAGTGTGGGAGCACCCCAAGGAAACCCGCGGACCAATGTTTCCCACCACAAACTTAATTGACCGGGGACCCGACTCACCAGAGGTAATCGCTGTACCATTGAATTACCATGTCCCCCGTAAATATAATTGTACACTGATACTATACCTATCTCCCATACTTGGTATTTAATTAGTATTTGAAAATGAGAAGTTATTTTGCGTCAGCTTGTGTGAGACAGTAAAGGGTTTGAATCTCGGATAGTACGTAGCAACACTGGATAACATTAAATTATGAGGAGTTCGGAAAATGGCCTACATTCATGAACTATAGGTAACATTGAAATTTATGGGCTCTCACAAGAAAAATTTCTATCTACACCACTGTTGGTTCGATTGAAGAAGTTGACGTTGCTTCTAGCATCAAGGCTATATAAGACATGGAACTACAGCTTAATTTGGGAGCCGAACCACATGAGCTTACACTGGGAATCGAACGTGTCTCTTACGCCGGAGATGCATCCGGTAACCACATAACGACGTAGGATCTTAGGTCACTGTTTCCTGAAATATTGTAATGTCATTGAACAAATTACTGCAATTACATTGAAACGTCTAAGTGCCAAGTTTGTAGTACAAAGCTTTCTAGTGCTAAATATGGTTATATGCATATTTAAGTACAGTATGTACAGTACACATTTTGTAATGAGAGAAAGTAATTTTTATATTATGGTTAACCAGAGAATATCTTAAGCGTAGCTTCCTTTGAATTGCACAGAAACTTTTTGGGTCCATGTAATAAATAGACAATTGTTTACAACGAAAAGTGATATGGACTGATGGGTAGAAAAGTAACTTCTTCGCGGAAGCAGTTAAGTTTCTGCATATATCCACTTTACATTGTCTTTCCCAACCGAGAAGGGAGTATCTTAGCCGACCATTATCCTCTGGCTGGTTGGTTTTAGTTTCCCATCCTCTCTACTTGGCCTTTCACCACGAGCGAGGGTATGTATGTCACCCTCTCCAAACGTTCTCGAGGTAGAAACTTTCTTCGACAACCTCCGTTTCACCCACTTCGCCTTCGTCTTAACGTCTAAAGTGTAGACCTGGAGAAGTGATTGATCGCTCTGCAGGAATCGATTTCTCTCTCTCTCTCTCTCTCTCTCTCTCTCTCTCTCTCTCTTCTAGCTTCATAGATGGCCTTGGTTGGTCCCAGCCACTTTCCTTCTTCCATATCTATCTTCCGCTGTCCAATTCTCTACGACTACAAATCTTCCCCAAGTCGCTGAAAAGTCGGCCAAACTCAAGGAGAAAAAGATGGAAGGAAGGAAAATAACAAAAGATGGGGAAAAAAGAAGGGTTACGCCCTTATATCTTGTCTAAACATTCTACGAGAAAATGTAAGGAAAAAGTGAAATAGAATCTTTCTCTCTCCTCTTTCACACCACATACACTCACACACATACACATACACATACACACAGTTACATAAACGAACACATGCACTTATGTATAGGCATATATGGAACAGAAAGTTTTAGTAAGCTCTTGTTGGAAACATGTTTGGATCGAGAGCTGGAGACGTTTGAGAATTAGTCAGTGCAAGTACCAAAATGAATGAAGTTCTCATTATACGAATTAGCACCAGGACCATCCATAGCTTTTGAAAGATATGCTCTCAGTAACCAAAAACTAAAACATCTTCTTTCAATCTGCTTCAAGAACCAAAGCAAACAATATACGCGTATATAATTCGAAGCACTTGGAGATTTTTCTTGGTAGCTTGGCTAGGTTTCAAAGGAATCGTAAATGTGCAAGTGATATTATTATTATTATTATTATTATTATTATTATTATTATTATTATTATTATTATTATTATTATTATTATTATTATTATTATTATTATTTTATAATTTGGACAGATTTCGAAGAAATAGTGTAAGTTAGAGAGCGTAGTGTCTTAATTAAAATTATTACAAAAAGAAAATGTTTGCAACTAGGACAAGCTTTGACGAAATCATAAATGTGCAAACTGGAAGCTAGACTACACCTTAGGCGTAACAGATCAGCGATAAGAACAAAAATGACTTCAAATAGGGCACATATTAATTTACGAAAAACAAATAATGGGATAATTACAGTGCAGAGCCCTTGAAACTTACTATACCTCAAAAAGAGAGAAATAAATCTCATTTTTGACATGGACATGAATTACATTTGGACTATATCAAAAATCAATAATAATAACAAACACTGTATTCTTCAAAGTGCTAGTATATACTCTCATGTCCAAAATTATTATCGCATGTCTATAAATATGTTGTTATAGGAATACAATTTGATAACTAATTCGTCCGGTATTTCTTATAATGTTAGTATGTGTATAATCGACAAAGACATGTATGTGGAAAATTTCATGTCAAAAGAGCTGTAAATAAGAATAATAAAACGAAAATATAACTTTCTTGTCCATTTAGCAACATTTTGTTTTAGTCATTCTAATTTTCGTATTTATAATTCTTTTCCCATGAAATTTACCACAAATACATATTTCCCGATTATTCACATAGTATTAGTATTAAAAGTACCCTGCAAAATAATTATCAAATTATATTCTTACAAGAAGGCAGTTATAGATATGCGACAATCATTTTGGACATAAGTATACATCTGAAATATATTTCAGATGACAACGTATCTCATAGTTCACTAAAGTAGATCGTTTTTTCTACAAATTTCGGAATATAGTTAATAATTTATAAAGGAATTCTAATAAATTTCTTTAGACAAAAACATAAAAATGTGCATCAATAGATATATTTGCCCTTATCTGATAACATAAAATATGTAGTATTTTGTATAAAATATTGTTTTATTTTCATAAAAAAGGAGATCGTTTGAAGGTATACCATTTGCTAGCGTATTTCCTTTGTTTTATTTTTATTAACAAAAGTTATTTCAATTTAAAATCAATTTACAGAGTGTGGTTTTGATTTATTGTCATCAATGATATAATTCAATTGTGTTATGCTGTATAGAAAATCATCTTTGATTTATTGTTATTAATTTAATGTATCAACTAATAATAATAATACAAAAAATAAGCTAAGTATCTGGGAGAAATGGATCGATGTTGGAGTAAATTCATACATGTACATATCATCGGGGAATACATAAATCATTTGAGTTCCAATGTTATGTGAAGGCTAGAACGGGCATCAAAGTGCATTGTTGTCATCAAAAGACTGTGTAATCAAGTCTGATAGGGTATATGAGGTGTATCCTACGTGCACTTGTGTTATCTCTCACGTGACAATATACTGATATCATTTTTGGACAGAACAAAGCTCGTCCACACACGGCATCGTCGTCTATGAACTACCTGCATGATGTTGAAGTACTTCTTCAGCCGGCAAGATCCCCCGATTTGTCTCCGATAAAATATACGAGAGATCAGTTTGGACATCACATTCATCCCAATGACAGTATTCAGAAAATCGAGGGCTAGTTAGAACAGTCGTGGGCCAACTTGCCTCAGAAGAGGACACAGCATCTATCTAGGTATACGACATCCTTCCCACCGAATCGCTGCATGCGTACAACAACGAGATGATAATGAAATGAAATTACATAATTATGTGGTGACAATAAACTCTGGTGAGCGTTCTCAATATCACAGACCATTGTAACTGTAATAGCTTGTATACCCGCCGAAATTGCAAAATTACGCTGTATGTACAGTCCGCAGCAAAAAACTTGCAACATGAGCATGTAAGTTTATTATGACACTAGGCCTAACAGCGCAGGGAATCAACATAACAACTAAGTGACACGAATCACGCCAGGAGAAACCTCGGCGTCCTCCCGTGCACACTTATTTTGGAGCAAAAGACTTTGTCGTTTCACAATAAACTTACATGCTCATGTTGAAGTTTTTTTGCTGCGGACTGTACATGTACGAAATTATGTTGACATTCGACTATTCCTTCCAGGTGCTTAGCTCTTTTGCCAATCAGTGTAATAATAATAATAATAATGTGGTGTTTGATTTGGTGTTAATGATTTATAATTGTTGTTAATTATTTGATGATTTACAGTAATTATTTAATTGTTAATTATTACAATAATAATAATAATAATAATAATAATAATAATAATAATTTTCTCATAATTTGTATATATTTCAAGCAAGACTTCTGCATATAATTCTAGTGCATTATTACTTTTTACCAGTTTTGTCCTTAGTGGAACAATTCTTGTTCAATGGTTACAGTATTTTGTGATTGCACGGTTGCTTCTTTATTACACCATTCGTAATACTATGCAGTATAAAGTAATAACGTAATTAACTATTATATTTTGACTCATTGTAAATCACTTAATTGTTTAAAATGTCGCTTTTATATATTTTTTAAATACTTCCAACAACACCGACAACCCTTCCGACCATACAAAAACTCGATGTTATTATTATTTTTTTTAAAAAAAAAAAAGCTTTAAAACGAAGAGTTACAGGAATATAGAAAAAATATAACATTTAATGTTTAGTAGTCAAACATAACGCCTGTGAAATTCCCGAAAATTAAATTGTAATTAGTTCTATTCATAATATAACAATTCATTTCTGTCAGTAACTTGTCTACTTGGTTCAGAGTTACCAACCTAAGAGAACAAAACTATCCATTTTAGTCTTTAAAATAATTGTAATTACTAAAATTATCGTATGTTCATTATATACTTGATAATTGTAGAAAGAAGTATAATATTAATGATAATAGCAATAAAATATAATAAATTTATTTAGAAATCTTCAGTCTCGAACTCACTGCGTCACTGTTCTCACCATTTTATTAATGCTACTCTGTACGACAACAATATTTCCATCCCATGTAATCGTAATTTCATTTAAAGAACGGATGCAGGGTTGCCATTTGCCAACTTTCAAATCATTATAGATTTAATATATAGCATTATGGCTTAAATTATTGTATATTACGATAAATTATCGTATGGTTGACAAATCGGAATTGCTCGCTCTTCATTCCCGCCCTTTCCGCCCAGAGGGCGCGCCTCAGATTGGAAACAAATGCTCTAAGGTAATGTTTCATTATTCAGATACGTAGTATGTGTTTTACGGAGTGTTTTCATTTATTTCAACCTGAAAAATTGAAAGACAAAACGTTATAAAACTTTTTTTCTTTGCTTTTACAAAATAGTATTTAAAAAATCTTGAATATTATGTCTATGAGCTAACAATACACCATTTACTTTCTTACCCTATCGTTCAATGATAATAAACTTCTCGATTAACAAATTTTAGATTATAAAACTAAGTAAGTATAGAATGTTGCATTTGACAATATTAAAAAGATATGAAAATATTTTTGAAAATTAATTTCATCTTTGATTTATAACTGCAGTACAAAGAAATATCACAATCTACAGTAAAAAAGGTTTTTAAGAAAACAATTCTGCCTTCCTCGCCTCACAAGATAAACTAATTCACACGGGATGACGCCAGACAAAGAGATGTTGTCGTGAAAGAAGGAATGGCGGATGTAATATGTCATTCACACATAATATCTCAATTGAGTGCTGACAGATCCTATGGAAGCCAGGGAAGACCATATATTTCAACTTTGATCCTGCCACATTAACATGATGTTTGTTATAATAATGAATGACAGATAGATGCATTAATGTACGCTTGGCTAAACAGGTAATTGGAGAATTAATGCTATTTACACACGTAGTCCAATATTTGGATAATGCGCATCACGGTACGTACGGTAGAGTAAAAACCGTTACGCAGAAGGGCAAATAGGTCTCAAGGCAAAGAATGATACGCACACACACACACACATACATATATATATATATATATATATATATATATATATATATATATATATATATATATATATATATATATATATATATACAGTGGTGGCGTAAGGCAAACTGGGGCCCGGGGCAAGTGAAGTAGATCGGACAATCATGATTTACACACTGCTATTTTTGACATTCATTGCATAATCATTCTTTGCATACTTCTTCTCCCTCCTTTTCTTTTCATGTGTTTAAACCCTCTTAATTTAGGGTATATAAAAATAAATAGGGGTGACATTCAGCATCCATGTCTATTTTTGTAATGTTCAGAACCGTCTTCAAGCTGGAATCGAAAAATAAAACCGGACCAGGGTTATTATTGTATGCTTTTTCTTCTTTTTTTATTCATTTTTAAACAAGGGACATTATAGAAAAAGGATTAGAGATACAAATATAACGAAAACTACAACCCACGACAGAAATAACGTAATCTTAAGAACAAACAAAACGTAACAACAAAGAATCCAGAATTTACCCTACACGTAAATTATACTAGAACGATAAATATTCCTTTTTATTCAAGTTCTAGCCCTAATTCGTTAATCTATCTCAATGAACTATATCATTGTACGTACCAACTAACGTCGATTTATTCTTTCCTTTATACATATATTATGGATCAATAACAACCATACCATTTTTTGTGTACGTATCCTCTCAATAATAATGTTTTTTCCATGACAACATGTCCTATCAATAACAACGTTCTTTCTTTTTAATTATATATAAGCTATATGCTTAATTATTGCGCCTCTGATCAATGTTGATAATATAGGTACAGATTAATTATAATAGGGATATATAGGGATATATCGCTGTAAATGTCGCCCAGAACGGGAATTCCGTAACAGTATTACAGTGAAGGAAAGAACCCTGGATATTTTCAAAACACTCACTTTTTGAATAGCCCTCGTACTAATTATTATTACATCAATCCTCGTATTAATTATTATTATTACATCAATATAAATATTTTTCTTTTCTCTTCTTTCTCCATATATATATATCAATTCATTTATAATAACATTTTTCTTTTATTACTAATTACGTATCATAAAACGTCGATTCATTACAAATATCATTTATGGGTCTATTCAAAATTATAACTAATTGATGACTTACGCAGAGTTACTAGTTAGTTGTTCCTCTTTTACATTGAACGATAACATCCATATACAAACAACATTATTTATAATTAAGATCGTCATCTTATCAAAACAACAACAAGATCAGAAGGCAATAATTACATTTAAAGGCTTCAATTTAAAATCAATGTCATAGATTTCAAGTTAACATAATCAAATCTCTTTTGAACATGTAAAGTAAAATAAAGGTAAACATAACACTCAAAGTTAATACAAAGATAAAATAAATTAATCACATCATAACATGTTGCAGAAATATAAAGTCCAAATGAAGTATTCATAACACAACTCGTAACATCTGAGAGAATAAATTAAGAATTGGTATCCAAATTTAATTTAGTTAACATATCAGGGTTGAAATTTTAACCAGCTTTAGCCGTTTATCTGCTCCAGCTTTTCATATCTAAATTATATTTATCATCAATATTATTCACAAATAAATTAATAGACGAATTTTGCATTGAATAACCGTGGGAACCTTCGGCTGGTATGGGATTAACCCCAACCATATCAGCGAGTTTTAGTTCAAATTATGATTAACAAATGGGTCAATCAAAGTACATTGAACACCACAATCTTGGTTATTTTCTCTTGATCCATTTCCCGTTTCATTTATTACTTCGGTCCTATTCCGACAGTTTCTGCCATCTCGAGATCTCCAATTGCATCTGTTTTGAGTTACACCGGTATGCATGACATTGTTACTGTAATTGCGTCTTCCACGAAAGTTTCTCCCGTTCGTCCAACTGTTCCTCGGATTATTATAATTCGTTCCATTTCTACCGCTAAAATTGAATCTTCCATTGGCTCCAGTTCCAGTACGTATAACAGATCTCTCACTAACTCCAATGCCAGTATTGTCACGTGATCTCTCATCGCTGCGAAGATTTTCGGTATTTTCATTAGTTATATTCAAGTTTCTGACGGCAATCGGATTCGATGGATTACGATTACTCCCATTAGGATTCGGGAATTGATTCTCAAAGTTTTGAACTAAAATTATGAGATGATTGAAGTTTACGCATTGAGCCGACAACAGAATTTGTTGTAATTTATACGGCAATAAAATGCGTACGGAAGCGATTATTCTGGATTCGGGCTGAAACGGATTGACGAGTTTAAGTTCATTATATGCATTGATTGTAAAATCCGTAAGAGATTTATCGACCCGAGGTGAATAGTGTCGAGTTCGCACCATCGCATCACGGTTAGCTAACAAGAAATCATTTTCGTAATTAGCCAACAAGGCCCGTTTAAATTCTTCGTAGGATTTTATATGGTCGCGAATAGCCTTAAACCACAAGGAACAAGGAGGAAGTAACAGATGTGGTAACAACTTCATAAATTTAGATTGATCTACACCCATAATTTCACACTCTGCTTCAAATTTTTCTAAAAATGAGCTTGCAGTTTCGTCACACTTACCGCTGAATTTAGTCATGGCCTTAATTTCACTGACCTTAACATTTATTTTGCTATAGTTATGTTTTTGTTGGCGTTGATAATGGTCTGGAACCCTTTCGCACTTATTTATCTCCTTTCTTCTTTTGCGATCTGGACTTTGGAATCGCCTACTGTGGTTTTCCACAACTAAACCATCATCAGTAGAACTCTTAGAAGAAGATATCCCGTCAGTTTCTATTAATGGAGTTCTCGGGCGGTGATGCAATGTTTCCTGTTGATGATGCATTGTTTCCTGTTGATTGGGAGTACCCAAAGCCTCCTTATACATAGGATTATTGTAGTCACATTCCCTCTCTTGTAACGATCTGATTTCCTCTTGTATGTTGGATATCAGTATGCTATGTGAATTGACCTGGGCAGTAATATTCACTATCTGATTTTTTTGTTGGGCTGTCGTCGATTCCATGTTTTCAACGACTTTCTTTATCGACTCGGTTTCTAGAGTTAGTTGATCCTGTCTATCTTGCCATTTATTACTAAATTGTTGAAACCTGGTATCAACTTCTCGTGTCATATCATTTGTAATTTTGATGGTAACTTCATCAGCTAATACTTGCAAATTTTCTTTCAAATTGTGTTGCAAGCGGTCAAAATTTTCTTGCACACCTTGTACTTTATCTGCAAGAGATTTATGCTGCACTAGTATCTGTTCTAGCTTTTCATCGTTCAGTTTTTGTTGTTGATCAAATTTCTGTTCTAACTTTTTATCTAGCTTTTCATCTAGCTTTTCATCGTACAATTTTTGTTGTTGATCAAATTTCTGTTCTAGCTTTTTATCTAGCTTTTCATCATTCAATTTTTGCTGTTGATCAAATTTAGCATCTAGTAGTTGACTAATCGTATCAATAAGATTAGAATGAGAACGTTCGGACACAGTTACGGCATTTCCAGATATGGTTTCATTTGAAATACTGGGTACTTCTTCAATCTCGGAATTCTGCATATTAGCAATTCTTTGTATTCTCTTCCCACTTCTCAAAGTAGTGAAACTCATAAAAGTTATATATATGTATACACATAAACTCAGTTCTTACTATCCTTCAGAACTAAAGGTTTTCAGTATAGTCCCGGGTTTCGGCACCAGATAGAACGATAAATATTCCTTTTTATTCAAGTTCTAGCCCTAATTCGTTAATCTATCTCAATGAACTATATCATTGTACGTACCAACTAACGTCGATTTATTCTTTCCTTTATACATATATTATGGATCAATAACAACCATACCATTTTTTGTGTACGTATCCTCTCAATAATAATGTTTTTTCCATGACAACATGTCCTATCAATAACAACGTTCTTTCTTTTTAATTATATATAAGCTATATGCTTAATTATTGCGCCTCTGATCAATGTTGATAATATAGGTACAGATTAATTATAATAGGGATATATAGGGATATATCGCTGTAATACTATCCTAATCTACTGTAAATGCTTGCTGTAATTAGGTGGAATAGTGGAAGTAATGCTCCTAATAATACATTTTTAGAGTTACTCGTAAATTTACGTACAAAATGTAACAATGAGCTGATATTGAAAAAAAATGCAAATAATAATATACAGTAACCGATGCAATTTTTAAATGTAAGCTCTAAGTTTTCTAGAATATTTTTGTTCGGTTCTCGTCTTTCGTGTTTCTCCTGTGCAATTTCTCATATGGTTAAGTTTATTCATAGTTTTTCATCTGTTTGAGTTTACGCTGCATGGGTTTTATTTGAT
Source organism: Thermobia domestica (assembly GCF_964235325.1). Taxonomy (NCBI): domain Eukaryota; kingdom Metazoa; phylum Arthropoda; class Insecta; order Zygentoma; family Lepismatidae; genus Thermobia; species Thermobia domestica. Next base: position 99,392,908 of record NC_137461.1, read on the forward strand.
TAGATTTTTCTCCTACAATTAGCTCCATTCACTTTAGCATTCGGTTTCCTCCAGTGATCATACCAGATACTTAAACACTTTTTTTTAATACCGAATTACAGTGAAACCTCTACTAACGGACACCTCTATAAAGCGGACACCTCCCATAACGGACATATTTTGTAATCCCCAAACACTGTAATAGGAAAAAACATAGTCGCAAACCTCTCTAAAGCGGACACTCTCTAGTACGGACACGGACAGTCTTTCTTGTCTTTTATAGGTATTATGTACCTCCTATTACGGACACTTTCTCTAGAAACAAGTTGAAAGGTACAGTAAAAATACACTTTTAGTAATTCATACTCATGTCACCAAGGAAGAACATGAGGGTGTAGCAACATTTTGCCTCCTTAATGGTCTGTTCAGCCACCCTGAGGAAGGGTCTCTATTTCACAACACCCTTATGTCCTTTGCTTGCATTCCACTCCCACCCAACCTGTTCAGAAACAAAAGTTATTGAAAGTTGCTCACTGTTTGGGATGACACATCATTCTACTGTCCCGCTGGAATCTCTAACAAGCAGAAGACAAGTTTGGTATTTTTGACCAGGGGTACGCATATTGTCTTTAAAAAAGTCATTACTGGACTGCAATTAACTCACAAATTAAAGCAACACCGAAAACGTAGTAAGTAGCGATAAGTGTAAAGTGCAGAGAATTATAACATCTTATTCCCATGTTGTGCCTCGAACATAGGGAATTGGATGACGCAAGATAATGTAGGTACAGTAACATTTTTTTAATATCCATAAATACGTGATTCATGCACAAATAGTTTTTTTCTAATTGCAATACCTTGTTTATTAATTTACGTAAGAAAATATTGAAACATCTCTAAGGCGGACACCTCTCTATAGCGGACAGTTTTTGATTCCCCACGGCTGTCCGCTTTAGAGAGGTTTCACTGTATCAGTAAATAATGGCTAGAATAGATTTCTCTCCTGCGTGTCTTCTTCATTTATATTTATAAGGTTTCTCTCCATTGATAATATACGATCCATTTAGACCCACTGCTTTTACCGAAATATCACTGAAAAGTTAAGCAGGATGTTTCCCTCCGCTTTGTCTTTTTTACTATTGTCTCCAGATTTCACATTTGTTTTATGATTACATTATTTTGTATTTAATAATTCAGTCATGTTTATATTCTGTCAGTTATGACTGTTTCCATTACCCTTACTAATAACACATTTAGAATATAAGAAAAATTCCTAAATATATTGAATATAAGAAAAATTCCAGAATATATTGAATAACCGGAGATATATCATATATTAAATATGTGAGCGTAAAATGAGGAGCAGTGATTCCATGGTCATGTCAGCCCTCACACACGAAAATGACGTCCCTTGGCGATCACACTGCCATTGGAAATTGGAAAGGAAGAAACAAGTGGGTAAGGAAGGAAGCGACCTGGGACAATTATCTTAGGCACCGTCACGGTATTCGCCTAAAGTGAAAGGAAAACGCAGGAAAATCTCACTCAAGATAGCTGGCCTGAAACAGCTGTTATAACTTTTCGACCGAGTGACCCTACCAGAAATCTAACCCCGGGACCACTCGCACCAAAGACGAGAAGGTTTGCTGCTACACTACGTGGGGCAACTTGTAACGAAACTTGCTCTTTTATACTATAGTGATTTTATATGATATTTTATTTATGTATTATTTTTGGGGGGGAGGGAATGCATCTTTTATATCCAGATGTGGAATCCTGAGCATAGAATACGATGTCTGCTTGTTTTAGGTAATGAGAATATTTAAATTTAGTTTTTACTGGATTCTGCAGCACTGTTGTAAAATAAATACACCGCGCAAAAGTTCGTCTTATAGTCGAGTAAATACAGGATATGACATTTTAACAGAATTAAATACAAAACTATTTAAAAAGTTCATTACTTAGTGAAAATTAAATTTTGTTTTATATGATTGTAATATTTGTCAATCATACTTTAATTTAAGTAGCGTAACATTCATGTATGATGCAAATTCATTTTGAAAAACAAACGGAAATTTAACTAGACATGGAGTAGAAAACTTAAAAAATCGCATAACCACAATTACGGTTCATTTAAATAAAACAATAAATAAGTAAATAAATCCCCATATAAATCAATGGGCTAAAATTAAAGATGGCGAAGGTACTCACCACCGTTAATATAGTTAGGTTAGAAATTGCTCTGAAATGACTCGAGTCTAGTAGAGTTTTCAACTCTGGAAAGTAAAAATTACTAGCAGCCGCTCATAATCCTCAAAACAGATGAACAATAATTATACTCACAGTGATGATTCCAGGAGGTGAACGGAGGGATATCCCTCCACCTTAAAGCCACAAAGTTCCCTCTCAGGGCCATATATCTTGTTCAATGTAGCTTACCAGTATTTTCGTAATGTTACTTTTCACTCACACAGTGTATTGAAATTCCTCTCCGGAGAAAATCTTCTTAAATCGCCACTGGTACTGACTATTTTGTGATTAATTCTTGTTTTAAACCTTATAATATACTGTATAGTTCAGCCTGGTATAAATACTAGCTAGTTGACAATTCTATGTTCTAATCCCATAATCATCATTATCATAGGTATTCTGCCAGCATTGGCAGATCACTTCTAGCACCTGAGAAGCTTCCATTTCCACGGTCTTGCGTTAGTCTCTTCGTTCCCACGTACGATTTTCTGTTTTGATATTGTCCATTAATTGTAGTCTCCTAAGCCCCCCCATCTCTTTCCTGCCACCATACCCTCTAGCACGTCCCTCATGATTCTGTTCCTTCTTATCCAATGTTCCAACCAGTTTCTCTTCTTCTTCTTAATAATGTCTACAGAGGTTGTTCAGTCTATATTTGGCCAATTTCGACTTACCTATAAATTTAAAAGAATCCATGGCGCCAGGTCCGTAAGTGCTCGATGTGTTTCTCTTGGTTCCTAACAATAGTCCAACAGCGTAATTTCCACTGTAGTAGGCTACCCTGAAGAACTGGGAGGGGAACCTTGTCCCATTCATTTTGCACAGCTTTCCAAAGTCCTTCCGCAGTTGTCACACGCGCTTTTCCAAAGCCCGCTTAAGCAAATCCAAATCCACAATAGTCCATAGGACTTACATCTGGAGATTTAACAGGTACCTCATTGAAAGGTTCACCTGTATACCAATTGCCTCCTCCATCTCCCTGTAGAATGCGAAGGACGATCGTGAGGTATGTGATGAGGCCTTGTCAATCTGAACGCGCACCAGATTGGCACCCTTTACGTACATTGTTGTAATCTCATGCTCTAGATAGACCACATGATATGTTCCTGAAAATACTTCAAATTTACGAGTATTTTGCAGTTCTTCGCCACCCTACGAATCTTCAGTTTTTCTCGTAGTAAACAGTAGTCAGTAACGACCATGAACCCTTTTGGGAAGGATTCTTTACAGACACGAACCCACCTTCTGAAGTTCTTGAAGCCTTTGTCTCGGTACATGATGGCTGTCGGTTTGCCGCAGTCGGAAAGGTAAATCCATCCTTCATCGAGCGTTACGACGTACATCCAATTTTGTTTTGCCAGATGCCGTTCGTACAGCTTCCGGGCGTTACACTTTCGTTTCTTTTGGTGGGCACCCGTGAGAAAATGGCCGCGAGCTTTCATGACTTTTTCCAGCTTGAGTTGATGGTGTAACGTCGGGCTTACAGTTCCCAAAGACACGTCAAGACGATTAGCCATACACCATTTTTGTTGGCGAATTTTCTTGCATTGCCATTTTGCGAAGTTTCATCTGCATGGTGGAGGTGGCCTTGGTGTATTCCGGCTTCCTAGGCAGCTTCGTTGGTGATCCAAGTTGTGGAGTTTCGTTGTCCTTGTACTTTTTAATAACATTTTTTTATTCCACTTAAACTGATGTTGCAACCATTCTTCTTGCACTGTTTTCTAATGACAGTAACACTAAAGTGGGCGTCATAAAGAGCCGCAACATAGCCTTCCCAAAACCGGCTTAGTTTGGGCGGCATTTTGGTCACAAAGCGGAAACCCTCACACTTGGAAACAAATTTAACACAACACTTGCAACAATTGTCCTGTTTTGTGCGTTATTGTCATCCGCGCGGAAAAACAACTCCGTTCCCAGGAAGCCACTGCACAACAGTACAGGACGCCACGAGCCATGTCGGGTGAGTCCGATCTGCCCGGGAAGGGGAAGGAACGAAATCGGCCAAACGTACGCTGAACAACCTCTGTAAAATTGTTCTTTTCTCCTCCACCATTTCTAACCCCTCTCCTTCGTTTTCCGCTCGACTCAGCTAATTCTCTCCATTTTTATTCACATCCACATTTCTAAAGTTTTCACTCGTTTTCATCATTTTTGGGTAATATCCAAGTTTCTGACCCATACAGAACAATATTCTATATAAAGCATTTTATGAGTCTTTCGAGTAGACGTTAAATCGAATTTCAATCTCTGTCATATCAAGTAGTAAAATAATGTTTCCTCCATTTAATCATGGTATAATAAAAATATTCTTTTACAAGACTGGCTATAAAGTTTCAGCATAATTTCATCATGCTAATAAGAATCTAATAGCTTTGGTCCCATGACACTACTTCAATAGGGCTTGATCTAACAATACAAAAACCAAATGTGATTTTACGGTACTCATGCTAAATAGATTAACGTTTCGGTGACGCAAATACAAAACTTTGTGTTGACTTGCTTGTCTCTGCGTGTGCCTGTTTCTTCAAATAAAACTTTTCTCTCCATCCTTCTAAACTGTAAGTTTGTTCTGTGTGACGATAATCCGGTAACAGGTTTACTTATTGTCTAACTCAAACGAATGACCCCCCCCCCTCCTCCCCCGTATGCGCATTAAGTTTCTGGGCCAACTTCAACAACACATTAATACGTACATGTATATACACACATACATGCTCATATGCATACGTATTAACACAAGCTGGTGCTAATCTTGTAGGTTCATAATTATTTCATATACACATACATATATATATGTATATATATATATATATATATATATATATATATATATATATATATATATATATATATATATATATATATATATATATATATATATATATCTGTTCAAACAGCTTATCTGGTAGTACGAAGTGCTCGTCCTACCACTGATCTCTCATCCATTTCACACGGGTCTCTTAAGACCAGTCAATGCTGTCTCTTCTCCCTCCATTCCCTTTACTCTCTTGAGGATTGTGGTGCAGAAGGACCGTGATTGAGTTCCATCCATTGTCCGAGTGTCATTTGTCAGTCCATTTTCCAACAACCACTACTGCATCACATCAAGTATTTATTCTTTTTTCTTTGCTATATGTTGGAAATACAATGGTGTTAAGTGATTCTCTTTTCTTGTGAACTCTAGATTAGAAAGCTGATTATGTATGCTACAGATATATCTAACTACAATTCAAAACGTTACCTTTTGTTTGAGTCTTGTTTCTTCTTTATTAAACTATAGCAACGTTATTTAAATTCAATACAAATTCACCATAAGTAGCCTTAAAATATTGAACCTCCTAGCCAGAGTAAAAATTTACATGTAAATAGAAATTAAAACAATTTTTCTCCTTAAGATCAACGAAAGCTCTAAAAAAAATTCTACACTATACTGTGACGACTGACCTTGATTGCGGGATAAAACATTCTTCTTAGATTATAAAAAATTCTTCATGCATATGCTTAACATTTAACACGTAGGCCTAAACTTTTAGTTTAAAGTATATATTTAACAGGTCTTTGATATATATTTTCCCTTGAACTATTGTTCTAAATGGCGATTTGCAAATATTTTGCTAAAATTTGACTAGTTGAAAACAAACTCTAATTCTCATAACTTATGAACCAAAAATCTGCATAGCAAAATGTTTCACTTACTTACTAAGCACATCAAATTCTACCTTCATGTTAAAATTTTGTTAAAATTGGATGCGTTATGTAGATCAAGAAAGATGTATTCCAGCGCTGTTCTTGAGACTATTAAACAAAATCAAAGAAACAGGAAAAAACAAATGAAGGACGAAAACTGGAATGTTCTCTTTAAAATAGAATTATGTATAATCTTGAGTAGATCTATAAGCATGGTGATCGGAAAGATACTAAAAATTATAGACCTATTTTAATCTCCTCCTTTCCTCCCCTTTAAATGTTTCTTCATTTGTTATCGTAAGATTATATACACACATTTTATTTAACTAGTTGGCAACACTTCTGCGCTACAGAGTGCATTGTTACAAACGCTGCAAAGCTTCCTGGAAAAGATTTTACGCCTGTATATTTCTTGTCTGTGATTGAGATGTAGTTTGAGAAGCAGATTATAATGATAAGAGTTTTAATGGAAGATAAACCAGAAAGGGGAAGAAGGAGCATGTGTCATATTAAAGAAGACAGTTCTTAATTCAAAAACAAGATTAGTTAAACAGCATGATACGTAAAATCTCTCACTAAGAAGACGCACACGATAGTCTTAACGCCAAAACGGAGATCACGTGAACACCATAGTAGAATACATGAAAACAACTCACTTCGTGGCAAGATAACCTGCTAGTGATGGTAAGAAAACTTATGTTGATTATACTGTGTTGGATTTGGAGAACCAGCCAAAGGCAAATATAGCATTTGTCACGGTATTGTAAGTATGAATGATGAGCGAGACAGTGAGACATATGCGATTTTGGTCACGTGATGAGTGCCAACATAACTCGTCTCCCGCATACAATTCCCATACCTTGAATTTGGATAGTCTTCAAAACAGCTGATTGTTGCATAGCAGACGCGACCCTTTCTTTTCATTTTTTTTTAAACTAAAGTTTTTCCAGTGTGCAAACCATCTAAATATCATTTTCTTCTTTTTTGTGTGAAATACGTCTGGCAAAGAAGCAAAATTTCCAATTATACACGCTCAACTTTACTGTAGAACTCTTCTGAGTCCAAGTGACTACAAATTTATTGCGTAGACGGTTACGTCACACCGTGTCTTGGCCAATAAACAACATATATTTATATCAAATGAAGTAACATAGATGTCTTTTAAAATAAATAATACTGAAAGTTTTGTATTGTTACAGTGTCTCTACATCAAAGGTAAATTTATTTTAGCTTGGAGAACACCATTCAACTTCAACATAGACTAAAATAAGAATTAAAAGTTTCGAAATAATTTGTAGAATTTGGCTCCAGAAATTCAAAATTTAATTAAACAACTTCTATGACAAAACTTTAACAAATTCATTCGCCACAAAAACATGTAAAGCTTTTCTTGCCAATCCTGTCCTGTGTTAATTCTTTCTAATCGAGATTGAGATAGCTGAACTCCTTACGGTCGAAATTTATAGTTTTCTTCTACATTCTTCTTAGCACATCAAAGACTTTATTTTTATAAAAGGCTCTCAAACTGCTACACAGCTCTATAAAGTTACCGTACAATACGTCGCGCCAAATCTACAATGTCATACTTGTAAGTGACTTCCTTCGTCGGTGTTAAAGCGTCTCATTTCAGCATCTACGCCAGAGTTTCCCAACCGTGTTTTGACTGACGACATTTTTCGTGAGTGTCCGCGACGTTACAACATTAGAGATGGATAATATCGAGTACTTTTGAGAATCGAGTATGTACAAGATTAACCAGTGAGAGAATCGATTTTGTACCCAGGTCGAACTGTTTTTTTCCACATCTAATAACTTAACCCTACCGTCGGCGTTTTAATACTCAATCAGTTCATTGTTGGTAGACTCTTTGTATCCCACGTTAAGTTATTGTAATCTTGTTAAATATTTGGTTGTTATAAATTTAAATATGTATTGCATTTTATTTGTTAAAGCATGCCATCTTCTGTCTTTTCCATAATCAACACAAATTACTAGAAAATATTTAGAAAAATGTATCCTCGTTTAGAATATGTAGATGCATTTGCACTGTTAACAGCACATGTACATTAGGTAAAATTAAAAATGAACGTTATTACTGCCACGACTGGTAGTCTGTCCCCAAATTCATTTTAACTGATTATTAAGAGTTGTAGGAATCCCATTTTTATTCAATTTTTCTTATAGTGTTTTTTTTAATATTAACATAATTTGTTGAAAATTTCGTATACTTTTCAATGTTTCTAAGTTTTCATTTGGGTCACTTAGTAGTGTTGTGATTTGTCTAATTTAATTTATATGTGGGCGTAGGATAACTTATATGTGGACACACTAATGATCAAATCTTGTTACTCATTGAAATACATATAGTTAGGAATTTTTTTTCTAAGCTATGTAAATTTATATCATTTTAGTATTATAGTATTCTAAATATCCGATTTCTTAAATTGAGATAAATAATTTCAAAAATTATTCCATTAACAAATCCAATGATTATTGAAAATATGCTGATTATATTCATAGTCTTATGTATGTTTATATTCATAAAATTTAATGTAACATTGTCATGGAAAAGGTGTGTGAACCCCTGATTTGAGAAACGTCTGGGGTTAAGAATAAGTTGTTGAAGAAAAAATCAAATGGAAGCCGGTAGAACTTAATTTTTGTTCAGGAAGATTTTTAGCGATTTTGCTAATTTCATTTTTTTTAAAAAAAATGGTACGTTTGACAACTGAAGTGCAAATAATAAATTTCAAAAAAGAAATATTAAACTAAATTTCCGGAAGAAAATTCATTAAATAAAACAATTTGGGAAAATATCTGAAGTGAAAAAAGTCTCATTTCATCAGTGATTTAACTTGTTTAATTTGCTTTTGATTAGTAAATTTTGGGTATTAACGTAAACGTAACCCTTATTTTGGATTAGAAGGTTCTTCAAAATTAAGTTAGAACTAAATATAATATTTTGACACTTTTAACATTACAGTTCAAATTACTTTTACTGGCAGAGGAAGTTGAAATTTTGAAAGCATGGCAAAGGAAACTTAAAATTACTGTGTTTCCGAGCACTACATAATATTTTACTACGTATTTAAACTACTAATATTTTTGCAGAACGGAAGAGTATTGATGAATAAAAACGTTACTTTTTTTACTTTTTTAACTTTTGTTACTTTTGTTAACTTTGTTATTTCAATTCAATTACTTCAAAATTATAATATTGATACAATTTTTCAAACCAGTTTTGTACGGTACAATGTTACGTATTATCGCACATATAGTCCATAGGAAATTAATGTCAATGGAACAAGTACAGTTTAATGGATACTTTTCTCTAAAATGATTATTTGCTGGTGTTTACAAAATTAATTATTATAAATATTAAGAGCTGAATACCTTCCTATTTTGATTCAAGTACAGATGCATGCTCAGTGGCCCACAAAAAATATGAATACATTGTGTATTGATAATTTGAGTTTAATCATAAGTAATGAAATTTGAATTATAGAATAAGAATGATATGTAGCTTTTATTTATGTAGTATGGGCCAATATCAGAGAAATTTAGTGATGTATGTTATAAAATGTGTGAAAAATATGTAAGGCTATTATTATAATTTCGATTTGATATTGCAGTTATGAAAAACAAGTGATATGATAACGAATTAGTATTTCATAAACTATGCATGTAAACACTTAAACTTGTAAAAAAAAAATGTGAAATGCATTTTGTCTTAAATTTGAAGATGTCATAGCTGTTTAAAATCGGTTACAGCGAAAAATATTAAGAAAATCATGAATTGATTTAGATCAGTTGTTACGAGATGTTCATTACATTTTTTTTCCTTTTTAAAACATTCATATACATTTTACTGTGAATAAAGATTAACCCAATCAATACACAATCTAATTTCAGTATTTAGCAAGGTAATGTATTTGCATATTGAAAGTTATTTCGTAAGAATTCATCAGTGCACTTCCAATTATGATTTTTTTTAAAAAGAAAAGTAGCAATAGCAATAACATTCAAAGTCGAACGTGGGACATATTTTTTTAAATTATAATTTTAACAGGTTTGTGAAAAGTCAGATTGCGCTGCCAAAAAAAAAAAAAAAAAAAAAACGAATTCTTATTTTGAGTAAAATTTCATTTCTAGCATTGGTAGGCATATGCCTAACAGCTGCTTTTTAGTAATTTTTAGTTTTTTGGCTGTCCAATTTACATAAATTATTACACTTTGCCAGTGGCGTATTTAGGTGTTTTCCGGGCTTAAGCCACCTTTTCGAAATTTTATTTACAATTTATAGTAAATGAAATATCTTGCAGAATTTTTATATTTCCAGGAATAAATTTGGCAAAGCCCCTCCCAAACGAAATCGCAAATGCGCCACTGCATTTTGCTGTTATGTTAAAACATACGCATTTTAAAGAGTAGGTAGTAAATTCAAGTGAGGTTACAATTATGATGAGCTACAGCGCAATTAAGGTAACTTTTACTCATGCTTCAAACAATACACTAACTACAGTAGTTATTTAAGTAGTATACCAATTGTTCTTTTAAACGATGCCTTGCCAAGCCATCACCGACCGCAAAGTACATTGGATGAAAATAAAGCAGAGAGATTGGTTCGAGAGACCCTTGTCGCAAAAGCGCGCTTGAATGGCATTGTGAGTTCAGTAATGGCAACCCCTGAAAAAAAATAAAACATTTTGTGTGAATTTTTTGCCATTAATTATTCGAAATGAGATAAAGAGAATTTTCGTCGAAATGACAATGTATATGTGGTTTTTCATTATACGTGTAATCATCTACTCGTATAATAAAAAAAATCCATATATTCCGTATCATTATGCCGCATCATCTACATTAACAAAATTCTGTACGAGTGGAAAGCGTTCTGGCAACTTTTAATCTGAAATCTTTTATTTACATTACACAAAGTCCATGCTAGTAAGGAGTGATTTAATCATATGGGATTCTTAAAAATCTAGAATACTCTACCAAGAGACGAAATTTGTGGTCTGGTGGTTTTCTGCCGAAGAGATCTACAACTAATCTCGTTGAATTCATACACTTCATTGCGGAGCAAATTGACAATAGAAATCAAGTTGATGCAATATATACTGATTTCAGTAAAGCTTTTGATACACTGGATCATGATATATTATTGAACAAGCTTATTTCATTCAACTTCACTCTCGAAGCTAGACAATTCCTAATGTCATACCTCTTTCATCGCAGATAACATATAATTTATAAAAATATAACAACTCCAAGTTTCACTGTAATGTCAGGGGTCCCTCAGGGCTCAAACCTTGGTCCATTATTATTCTTAATCTTTATAAATGATCTCCCAAATGTGCTACCAAATTGTACTAAATTATTATTTGCTGATGATGTAAAACTCTATCGAAGAATTTCCCAGCCCTCCGATGCTCTCGCACTACGAGAAGATCTAAGCGCACTACATATTTGGTGTATATGGAACAAACTTAATCTTAACTTTAAAAAATGTAACGTTATTACATTCACTAAGAAAACTAATAATCTCAAATTTAATTACAGTACAAACAAAGAGTGGACACTGTAACTGATTTAGGGGTCACTATTAGCTCCAACTTTTCCTTCAACAAGCATATCAATCGCATTGTTAGTGAAGCCTACAGAAACCTCGGCTTCGTAATCAGACTTGGCTTTGACTTTTCAAATACTAATGTTCTTAAAACCCTGTTCAATAGTTACGTTAGATCCAAACTTGAGTACTTTTCAATCGTATGGCATCCCAACAGTCAGAAAAACAAAACACGTCTTGAAGCGATTCAATCTCGTTTTGTGAGGTACTTAACTTATAAGGAAACCGGACTATATCCTAAATTAGAAAAATATACCGACCTCCTTCGTAAGCACGATATCTCATCTCTCGAAGATAGACGTACCACTCTCTTTTGATTTTCTTAATGAAATTATTACAAAATTATCGACTCTGAGTATTTACTATCCCAGTTAGAAATTCTAACTTAGAATTACGTGTTCCATGTAAACGCACACGCCCTAGAAATATTATTTTTCATTTACCTACTGCTAGAACAAATACGCTATACATGTCACCTATTAGGAGAATGTGTTATATTGTTAACTCTTATGCTGAAAGTAATCCTGAACTTAACATATTTACTATAAATGACCGTTCTCTAAGGACTATTGTGCAATTCTATTGGAGATTCATTACTTAAAATGGCCATATCTATGTGTATTTGTAATTGTGTAAGTGAATTCATGCATGCTCTAACTATATACAAACTGACTAGGTCACTATCATTAGGTAATATACCTGTTGTGATCTATGTACGTGATGTGGGTTGACAGTAAAAGCTTGTTAAATGATGTGTGTTGACGGTTAAACACTGCCCTATGGGCAAACAGTAATAATTATCTGTAATTTATATACAGAGGTTCTTCAGCCTACGTTTGGCCGATTTCGTTCCTTCCCCCTCTCGGGCAGAATGGACTCACTCGACCTGACTCGTAGCATCCTGCAGTGTTGTGCAGTGGCTTCCTGGGAACGGAGTTGTTTTTCCGCGCGGACGACAATAACGCACAAAACAGGACCATTGTTGTGAATGTTGTGCTAAATTTGTCTCCAAGTGTGTGGATTCCCGCTCTGTGACCAAAATGCCGCCCAAACTAAGACGGTTTTGGGAAGGCTATGTTGCGGCTCTTTATGACGCCCACTTTAGTGTTTCTGTCATTAGGAAACAGTGCAAGAAGAATGGTTGCAACATCAGTTTAAGTGGAATAAAAAATGTTATTAAAAAGTACAAGGGCAACGAAGCTCAACCATTTGGATTACCAACGAAGTTGCCTAGGAAGCGGAAATGCACCAAGGCCACCTCCACCTTGCAGAGGAAACTTCGCAAAATGGCAATGCAAGAAAATCCACCAACACAAAGGTGTATGGCTAATCGTCTTGACGTGTCTTTGGGGACTGTGAGCCGGACAGTACACCATCAACTCAAGCTGGAAAAAAATCATGAGAGCTCGCGGCCATCTTCTCACGGATGCCCACCAAAAGGAAGGAAAGTGTAACGCCCGGAAGCTGTACAAACGGCATCTGGCAAAACAAAATTGGATGTACGTCGTAACGCTCGATGAAACATGGATTTACCTTTCCGACTGCGGCAAACCGACAGCCATCATGTACCGAGAGAAAGGCGCCAAGAACTTCAGAAGATGGGTCCGTGTCTGTAAAGAATCCTTTCCAAAAGGGTTCATGATCGTTACTGACTACTGTTACCGAGGTAAACTGAAGATTCGTAGGGTGGCGAAGAACTGCAAAATAAATTCGCAGTATTTTCAGAAGCAGATCATGCGGCCGATCTATGAGCAGGAGACTCCAACAATGTACTGAAATGACGCCAATCAGGTGCGCATTCACATGGACAAGGCCTCATCACATACCTCACGATCGTCCCTCGCATTCTAGAGGGAGATGGAGGAGGCAAGGGATATACAGGTGATACCTTTCAATGAAATACCTGTTAAATCTCCAGATGCAAGTCCTGTGGGCTATTGTGGATTTGGATTGCTTAAGTGGGCTTTGGGAAAACGGCGTGTAACAACTGTGGAAGGACTTTGGAAAACTGTGCAAAGGGAATAGAATAAGATTCCCCTCCCAGCCTATTACAGTGGAAATTACGCTGTCGGGCTATTGTTAGGAACCAAGGGAAACACATCGAGCACTTACGTACCTGGCGGCATGGATTTTTCTAAATTTTTAGGTAAGTCGAAATTGGCCAAATGTAGACTGAACAACCTCTGTACTGTACTGTAGTCGGATTGCTTAGTTAATAAATAATGTCATATGGAACTTACGGTACGGTACTTGCGGAATTTTTACATAAGTGATTACAACCTCATTTACATTTAATACGCCCCTTGTCTTCATAATAAACAGCAAAACACATTTGTGTTCAACATCATTGCTATCCAATTTCAAATAAGGGCGGCCAGGCAGCGAACGTAGTATAGTAAAGATTGTTAACTATTAGGAATTTGCGTCTCTCATAGACTGAAATGATTTGTATTGTAAGCAGATTTGGTTTTTTAAAAGACAGTGAACGACGATTTAATTTCTGCAATAGAGCAGTTTGCTAGTTCAAGAAAAGCTTATTTTTCTCTTCTTTTTTTTAGTTTAGAGCATAACTAAGCTTGTATTTCCGTTTCTTGCACAAATTCTTTATAATAATTTGAAATTAATTTGTTACCGATACCATGTTATAGTGACAAGTTTATGTGATGGAATACTTCGAAACTGCTTTAATGCAATGAAAAACAATGCTGTTCAGTTGCCCCTGTCTTTCAAAAGCATAGGCTAAAGTAGCACCTCTAATCCGAGATTCAAATCCCATGTCATTTGTCACTTCACCACAAGAGCCACCCACTATCCACCTTGAAAAGCAGTCTTTGAAGGCAGAGGAGTTGGGACAACGGATGCAGAGAATCAACTCCCAAGTTTTCACTGCCCAGCCAGAAAGTTGACCACAGTCAACGTCGAAGAAACAAAAACACATCTCTTCTCTGAGAGGTACTCTAGAAGCTTCTGATTTAATAATGATTCTCGTGGGAATCGAAACCTTACTTTCGACTTTCCGAGATAAATGGAGCTCTAATATTCTTGTTTACCATGTCAAGATAAGAGTTAGTGCCTCGAAGTATCTATTTGTAATAGAAAATCATCTCAGTCTGTGCGTGACGCAAATTCCTAACAGTTTACAATCGCCGCTCTTCTACATCTGCTGGCTGCCTATTCCCTTGTCTTTTGTAACGTCTCTACTCACATTTACGGAAGATGGTTTCGGCGTTACTTTCCATAAAACGGGTTTATGCGATACTTTCCATAAAATAGATTTTGTTTAATTATGTAATTAAGCAGTAGCAGACTTATAAGTTAGGTTTTCTTACCATGTTATATTTATTTACCACTATACAGTTTTATCTCCTTACAAACAAACTACCCGAAGACATGTTGAAAGAAAAGTCTCATATATTTTTGAAGACAAAAGTCTGAGATTTCACAGTCCTTCCCACAATGTTCTTTCCCGCGAAGAACTGAACCAAAAATCGGCCCACACAACTGATCGCTATTTCCCGCGTGTAATGGCGTAGGGAAAACTGGTTCTGGTAGGAAATGAGGTTGCACATGAAGAAAAGTAGAGGTGACAACGTAAGGAACAAATATTAACATGGATCCTTAATGTAGAGCAGAAACTATCACTGAATCATGCTATCTGAATATAATGAATTTTATAGAGAAATCCGGAAATAGATTTATATTTTGTGAAAATGTAGCTGGTTCTTACAACGGAACAAAAAGCTAGCAAAATAAAATTATTCGTTTATCAAGGTTTCTGATCGTCCAGTTACGTTCTACTGATTCCAAAGTAACTCCAATGTTCCTCTTCGGTCTCGACAGAGCGTCGATTACCATACACCATTAGATTTGTATTTCACTGTATATAATTAAGATGAACTTTAGCTACCTTTTATTTAAATGTTCAATGTTGTAAAGATACCTTAATATTAAGTCGTAGTTTTGTTAAATAGGTTTAGGTTTCTACTTTATTTTGTACTTTGTTTATTAATTATGTATTTTCCTTCCTTTCTAGGTTCTGTGATGGCAACGTACGTTCTGTGATTACCTAGTTTTAAATTTTGACTTAACAGTAATAAGTACTCCACAATTTCATTCCCATCTAAAGATGGGTGGGCCACAGAAGGTAATGCACTCCTGAAGGTCTCCACAAGCTCGTACTTAATTTTTGTGTATCCTTTCATGAATAGAAAAGTCACTTATTTCCTTCAATCTTTAGTTATCTATTGTTGTAATTTATAGCTCTGGGTAGGATTGCCATTATATGCCTGTATGTATAACCAAGTTTAGGTTACGTCTGAGGTAGTCTTCGTATCGTCTTTTTTCTCGTCCCTCCTAAGTTCAGAGTTTGAAGTGGCAGCTTTTTCTGACATCTGTGGCTTTTAAAAGGATCTCATGGGTATTTGATATTGGTATAAGCTAGTCGTCTGAGATGGTCTCAGGTTTCTTCTTGATTTCGGTTTCATATTGTAGTTGGTTGTAAAAGCAAATGTCTTGCACGACTCTGTAAACTTCCTGAGGCTTCCTCCTTCCTGTCTTCGAATATGTATGAAGATCAAAAAATATGATAAACAATGAATGATGGCACACATATCTAAGGTATTTTTTGTCATTCTAATAGTGAAAGAACGATTGTTTATTGAATTAGGTGGTCTTTTCTATCATGCAATAAATTGGCTTCTGATTTTTAAATTTTATAATTTAAATTTGGATTAATTTTAGTTTTATAGTTATTTCTTAATAAACACATAATTCTAAATATTACATTTTATGGTGACTGAAGAGTTTTCGGAGAGAAAAATTGTTCTCGCTCTCGACCTTTACGTAAATTACAATTCCATTTCGAAAATACACATACAGCCAGCCACAAATACGTATATACTTATAAGATTTATCCTCTAATTTATGGGTTACCTTTTTCGTTAAAGTTGCTCCAGTACTTGTTGGTAATTGGTTTAAATTCAAGAAAATTTATATTATCCTGATAAATTTATGTGTATACACCTTTTAAATAAAATCTTCAGGTGCAAAATAGAACTTTGGTCAACTAAATCATTTAAGTTTTGTAACATTGGAAAACTTTTTTAAACATGAATAAAACAAACAAATTAAATATTAAAAGAGGAAACAAAGCAAACAAATGAAATACTAGAGAACAGAATACATAAAAAAATGGGCATGTTGTGTACTGCGATAGCTAGGTACAGATTGACAGTTACCCATCTTGTTCCCCGCAAGTTACGACCCTGTGTTTCAGGCTAAATCCTCATTCATACAATTCGTATTTTTCAAGAAAATTGGTAAAAACAAATTATTATGTTAACACGAAAATTGATGGTGTACGAAACCTATGCCAACGATTAAGGTGAAAATTATTTTTTAGTTTGACGTCCTTCGTTTATATATAGAGGCTAAAGGAGATACTGCACTGAGAAAAAAAAATGTAGTTGGCTTACTTAAAAAGGTAGGTTACATGCGTAATTCCTGTAGTTTTTGGACTTAACGTACAGCAGACGTATAACTGAAAACTCATGCTTTATAATACTTTTCGTATAAGTGTTAAATCTATACATACTTTCCGTATGAAACAATTTAGGCGGTCAGGATCTCACATACAAATGGACGTATATAGCATATAGCTGAGGAGTGTAACATAAGTTTATGCATGTGATATACGGAAAACTGTTAGATGTCAGACATGATGTAACATCTAAAGGCAATGCGTATGAAGCATATGGATAATATATGCTCCATACTGATTTCTGTAGTAAGCAAGAGGATTCCGTATATTTGTACAATATACCGCTCTCAGGAGAACGGATATTTCTCAGTATGATAAGACGTGGGCGGTTATGGTGGAATGAGGAAAATGGAAGAAAACAGGAGAATCCCTATTCACGGTGTTTGTCCAGCACACTTGGTGGGAGCTGGGATCGAACCAGGGGCCCCGTGTAACAGATTGAGCAGTCTATTACTCGGCGACTGTGGCTCCTAAGGTGAAATTGATACTAAAATATATGCCGATGGTGTGTTTATTTATGAGAGTAGCAACGTATTGTCAATAAGCTATAACAAAAAATTATAATTAAATCTGTGCTTTAATTCTTTAGAAGTTTAGTTTACCAAAACTCCCTTTGTTTGTTCGTCCGTCCGTTCATTGAGACAAAAAAATCTGAAGAACTGTTTGATGAATCACCATCAATGTTGGTCAGTCTGTAGAGGATCAATGGCTAGGAATCGAGTTTCTTGATGGAGGATATGTATCCACCGGAAATGGTAGAAGTAAACCGTTTCCGGTTTTAAATTTGATCGCTATATAGTAAGAGCGGTAATAGATAGCGAAAAGTAGTTTCCTAAAATCAATTAATCGCCAAGAATGTATTCTATCTCCACTCTAATTTTCCTACTAAAACAGCAAGTGGTACAAATCTACCACTTCCGGTTTCAGTATTGCTTCAGAAAATATCATACCATATAAACCAACTCCTTCATGGAGTGTAAACGTGGCACTTCTACTTGTTTAAACTGATAATCTATCAACATAGAGACAAGAGTAACAATAATGAACACATACATCAGAGTAGATTTTTATAAGTATTTTTGGATCAAAAGATCAAATATGTTTCAATCAAAAATTTTCTAGTACGCCTTATAACTGGACCACTACATATAGTGTAGCCAAATCCAAACTATCACTTAACTCACTATGACATGCTTATTCCTTATTTAAAAAAAAAAAAAAAACTCGATTCAGGGGTCGTTGAAAAGTTTTATGGTCCCTGACCCAGAAACTAATTATTGGCCAAGATCCCAATTTTATGATTCATTTTTTTTTTATCATTCCTAAAATTCTTGGTCAAAATGCAATCTTTTGATCCATTTTTTGAATCATTCCTAAAATTCTTTTAGCTCATATATATGCTAGAGAGTAATAGACTAGTACATTATTCTTAAGCATTGGTATTATCCTTAAGTGTGACATACAAGAATTGCTATACTGTTGTTTATTTTATACAATTCACCTGCCGTGCCCACTTGCGCAAATCCCGGGGGGTGAGGGGGGCATGTCCCCTCTAATCTTCGAACTGAGGGGGACTGTCCCCCCCAATAATCCTATTTGAAATGTGTTTTTGGAGAGAAATTTGATTATTTTTGTCCGATTGCCACAAAGGAACGTGAGATGAAATTGATGTCTCCCAGAATAAGCCTCGAATCTGCCCGCCTCCCAATGTTGAAGACAACTCTGATCCTCCACAACATTGTTTTTTCAACTTCATAAATATTTTGGACATCGCAAAAAAAAAAAAAAAAAAGTTTGTGGGAACGGTCTTACCCGTCCAACCCCTATCCTCTTTCCATGTTGAAGAAAGATTTGCGCTGCTGGCCCTGCCTATGGGTGTATGCGTGCTACTACTAGTAAAGTATGTTCCGAAGGATTCGTTAGAAGTAAAGAATGTGATTAAAGATGAGCAAAGGAAGAAGAAGAACATATGATGACGATGTTAAGATGATTCATCCCTACTTGACGGCAAAGAAGGCAGTGAACGATAATGGTATGAATCCAATTTATGGTAATACATCTCCAGTTATTCCCAAATACTGACGATAATGATATTTATGGTAAATGTTCAAATCTTTTACAGATAATTTATATACACAGAGCAATAATATTAGCATCTGGCACGAACTCAAACTATCGACTCGTTTGCAACCTGGAACAATTTACACTTTCAGTGCTTCTGATACTTTTATTAGTGCTTCTTTCTTCAGCACGAAGAAGCACTTGGAGAGATCAATATCCCAGAGGACTCTTCGTTTCCTAATTCCCGTGGGATATTCCTTGCTGGCAGAGCTGTTTCCACTGAGATTCGAATCCCGTGTTATTTGTCAGTCCATCAGATGGCCACCACAAAAGCCTCTCAACGGAGAAGAAAAGGAAAAGAGAGATGTCGAAGAAAATGACACCTCGCACGGACTGTCCACTACGAAAACAACTTTCCCTCTAGAACATTCGCAATTGCTCAAAATGTAGCCTACTAGAGAAACAACAACAGTAAAAAATCTCTCCGATTTCGATTTGACAGTGCTTCATAACAATGCATCGTGCAGGCAAAGTTTAAAGAGGTAACGACAAACAATTATTAAAAATTGAAATCTTCCTATGATTCATTTCTCTACTCCATACTGACTGTGACAGTGTTGCCAGACTTTGTACAATTCTACCCAATTCAGCACCATTTAACAAATACTTGTCACATTTTCAAGAGTATCAGTAAGACTTTTCCTACATCTCATGTTACTCATACTGAGTTGGATTTTAAAAATTATGTTGAACAATCATTCTGTGACATTACATCGCATAACGCTACGAGCATTTTATGGAAAATTGGTAATTCGAACTATGCCGGGAAATAAATTACGCTACTCGGGCGTATCTGTGCCGCACATGAAGGAGACGAAGAAGAAGCAGTGTGGTGGAAATTTTAGCTTGTAATCTTAAAAACAAAAAGAAGCATAATATTCTTCTTACAATCTATTATCCTCCTTCGGTCGTGAAATAAGGGAGAATAAGGTGCAATAATTTATATTTCAAAATTTTAATATGACATGTTGTTTACACACGAATTCGGAGATGATTGATTTATTCCTCGTTTTATATATATATATATATATTTTCGTATGTGGCCATAACGCCGTTTTGGTTTATTGGTCACTTTGAAATAGAGGCGCGTTTGGTTTCCTTACAATACATACCGAAGATGATAACTGTTTCCCTTTTAATTTGCGGAATCTGTTACACTTTCTACGTGCGAGAAAATTTTCATCTACTTCCACGTTGTTTGGGCTCCTCCTATTTGGATGTTATTTTTTTTTAATATTTAAAAAAAAATGAACACTCTTGATTTGGACTCTGCAAAAGGGAGTGGACTGTTCTAGAACTTTACCTCTTTTGAGTTAAAATCATGAGTTCAGCCCTTTTTGCTTCAATTTGGTACTATTTTTCAGTCTACTCCAGAGCTAGGACTGTGACAACACTGGACTGTGAGATTTTTTTTTTTCACTGTGAACAGTTCCTATAATTTACTGCGTAAGGTGAGCTAGAAAATACACCAGAAGTCTTAATGTAAAGTCTCTAATATTATCTCAGTTTTATTGTTTGGTTGGTTGGTGTAAAGTTTAGTGTCCATTTCAGCACCGAGACTATATTAGATCAGGCTTATTCCCAGAAAATTTCATCTGGGGAGGAGAGGTAAGGTAGGGATCTGCACTGGGTAAGTATTTGCTAAAGAACGTGACCTTCATAAGAATGAGGGGGATCTGAATATATAACTTCCTTTGGATATTTTCATTTCTTTATTTTTACACTCTTTTTTATTGTTATTTTAATGTAAGCTATTAATGTATGTTATACAATATTTGTTGTGTTACAGTGTTTGTAGATTTCCACTAGTTATTGAATGAATTTTATGTAATTGGAAGTCCAGTATAATAATGTAGTTTAATATATATTCCTTCTTTAATGAACTTCTTTCTACACACATATACACATACTCAACAACTATCAAACCTGGTCAATCTTACTAAGGTTTCACAGCGTTTTACTTTAGTTTCACTAGATGAATGATGGAATCTTTAAACACATAATTTCTGGTCATACTGTTACATTTGACCCGCCCTACTCGCTAGTCTACAGGCAGCAATGCGGTATAGTCAAGTGGCCTGAACCTTAAGGGAAAGCCCGTTGGAGTCTCGAGTCCCTCTGAAGAGCATGGGCGTTTCTAACCGTTCTCGAAGTTTCCATGTTCGTGCATCTGTTGTATTGGATTAAGTAGAAAAGATAAAAAGTAGATGAGCATGAAGATAAATTTCCCGTTGAGGCATTTTTTTTTTTTTTTTTTTTTAAGATGGAGCTACAAAGCGTGTCTTTGGTGAACGAGATCCCGAGTATGATGGCAGAGCAACAGTGTCATTATAGCACCAGATTCCATTTTTAGTTCTAGTCGTAAGCATACGGGAACTTATAACATCACTCCAGATGTGTCTACGTGAGTTTCTGTGTGTACAGGTAGTCTATTGTATAAGGAATAAGGATCGCTAAATTTGGCAATCGAAATCGGCCAGGGACTGGCTCGACTCGGCAATAGAGTCTGTGTTCTACAGCTTTGCACACTGGGAGCTTCTGAGATCGATTCACCTGTATTATGCAATTTTATTTGTTCGTTTTCAAAAAAGGGGCGAAGTTTAATTTTTTAAAAAATATATCTATCTATAATTCTCAAAAATCATGTTCTAAACATAAAGTATTGAAAAGATACCGGTACTTTTCCTTAGTATTCAAAGAGAAACTTTGTTTGCATACGAACATAAAATAGAATCGAAACTTCTCTACTTTAGAAAGGTCAGCCAGCCACAATTAGATTTGTATATACATAGAGGTTAGAAAGGTGTACCGCTGGACAATCAGTATATAACCACTAACTGTTCCTAACGGTTTTATCATAGCTCTTGGATCCAATTGACAATATTAACGCTGCATTCAAATTTAGGTCGCTAGGCAAAACTTTACTTAATGCTACGTAGAACATTGACATTAATTCAGTGGATATATTTTAGATAGAAATAGGAATGGAAACTGCATTGAGAATGTAAGTTAAACTTTACCTAAATTAAGCTGTTTCACTGTTACATCACATCAGCAATGTAAATATATTTTCAGGATAGTATGTTCAGCTCCCGCTTAATTATCAGATTTAACTTCTCTTTGATTGCAACAATGTAAATGAAAATTAGCAATCTTTTGTTATTTTAATCTTGATATGTCAGATTCCTGGATAAATTTAAACATTTTAGTGTAGGAAATTTCTCTATTTTATTTTTCCATTTTAGTTCAATTATTTAACTAGGTTGTTTTATTCAACTACACTGCCTTAGATTTAATTTCGATCAATATTTATTTGATTTATTCATATTTTTCCCTTAATGAAGTACTTTTAAATAGAGACCATTAGTGTATATTAATTTATTTGTTGACATGCTTCGCACATACATTCTTTATTATCAGTCACACAATCACCCAATCGAACATCAATCATGCACATTATTATTGAAAAATTATTTAATAATTTTTAAGTACACGATACTTCGGCTTGTAAACTGTAAGGTGCGAGAGGTCCCGGGCTTGATTCCTAATGGGGACTCTCGGTCGGAAAGGTGTAACAGCTTTTTCAGGCTAGCTATCCTGAGTTTTTCTCGGGTTTTCCTCATTCCAAAACTAAACCACTTGGTGTGACAGCTCGATTTATGGACCTGCGCCGCTCCACGCCATCTGTTAGCGACTGGTTAGCGGAACTACGTCCAACCTAGTGGTCAGCGCGCCGCATCGCCCTATCGCTAACCAGGATATCACGAGCTTCTAGACCAAGTTGCCGTCACGTGTTTTATTCACGTGACTGCCAAGTTTTGCTCACGACGCTTGGTGGACGCCGAAAATTGGGGAAGCACCGGCTGGGAATCGAACCCGGGATCGCGCGGGTATGAATCCAACTCTAACCACTAGACTACAGTGTCCCCGTTTTTCTCATTCACACCAGCAAATGCTGGGATGGTACATAAGATAATGTCCCATCAGGATCCTGCCGCCTACAGACGGACAATTTGTCCATGCCGACCAGATGTCGCGGTCGGATTGCCGGCGCCGAACACCTGCGCCTTTCCGCGCGATTTTCGACCGCGACGAATAGTTGCCTTGCCGAGTAGTCGGCAAACAGACGGAAATGAGCATTAAATGCGTCGGCGCCGCCGTCGAAAAGAGGCTGGCATAAGGAGTCGGTAGAGGGTCGGAAAGAGGCCTTTCCGACTGTTTTGCCGACTCTGACGGTCGGCAACAGTCGGCAAAGGGCATTTTATTTTAAAAGTTTCGACCGCTTGCCGCCTCGGCAAAAGGTCGGCAACTTTGAATAAGTAGATTGTCGTGCCGCCGCGGACGGGTGCCGGCTGCCTCCGGCGGCCCGCAAACCGCCGACGGCG
This sequence comes from Thermobia domestica, assembly GCF_964235325.1. Classification (NCBI taxonomy): domain Eukaryota; kingdom Metazoa; phylum Arthropoda; class Insecta; order Zygentoma; family Lepismatidae; genus Thermobia; species Thermobia domestica. The sequence continues at coordinate 99,416,498 of NC_137461.1, forward strand.
GCAATCCCTCTTTCTGACCGCGACTTCCTGATGGGGTGGTTCCAGGCCGCTTCCTTCCTTCCCCCATTCCTTTCTTCCTTTTCAATTTCTGGGGCAATGTCATCGTCGATGGACGTCATCCCTCTGTGTGTGAAGACTAACATGGGCAAAGATGCCGAAAGTCTAGAAATTTAATCCTAATCCTGGTAAACTGTAGGTTTCTGAATTGCCTCACTGTTAATAAAGGACATAAATACAAATTAATACAGTTTTGACAATCTTCATTTATAATACGATACTAGTCAGCACAAGCTCATATAAATTTACATCGTAGCAAAGGCATTATCATCAAGGAAGTGCGCTTATCAACTGAAACGCTAACCTACAAACAATAGTCTATTACAGTATTCTGGCCTTTGGTAATTTCTGTTTTATCTACAGAAACGGAAACTGTTGCGTAATGTCAACTGCATTCTCAAAGCCGCTATTTTGTTGTGTATGTCAGCTTGTGTGCACTTTTCGAGTCTGTTCTATTATATACTTACTATCAAGGCACAAACACTGTTGCAACTGGGAAAACATTTACCCAGACAAACTAAATTCAGAATCAGCATTTTACAATCGTCTGTTGTCCTACTTCTTCCCTCCCCTTACCCCCTTCCTTCTTTAACACACTAAAACAAATTATTTTTTTGTTGGAAAAATCGTTTCATTGTTCTTGTTCTAACTGTGTCTGAAAAGTTCCTACTCTCCATCATTTTGTTTTTTATTCCCTCTCTCTCTCTCTCTCTCTCTCTCTCTCTCTCTCTCTCTCCTTTTCCCCCTCTTTCCTTGTATGCTCTTCTAGCCCACACCATTTCCCATTCCACATCTTTTTTCTCTCTCTCTTTCTTTTCTCTTGATTACATTCCTGTATAAACAGGCTGTTGAAACACTTGGGGTAAACACAAAGCTTTACATTTTGGCAAAAAGTTTCAAAACAGACTTTGGCACTAGTGAGTATGTTTGAGTACATTTACTAGTTTATTTAAATTCTGTTTAGTTTTTTTTATTTATTTATTTTTTCGTCCGTAAATATAAATTGCAGTGGACGAAACGGAAACAGAAATAAATACAAAATTAATAGAATAATCTAAAAGGAAGTTTTGAAATGCGTATGGGTTTTGGAAACTAGCGTTTTTTTTTTTTTTTTTTTTTTTTGTTTTTTTTTTTTATCATTGTCAAACAGATATTAATTGTAACTCCACTTAAAACAACTCCAAGTTCCTTTCAGGTAAAGTACGTAAAATTCTTTCTGAGAACACTAAAGATCTATAGTCACATGAGCGGTGTAATTTTGAAGCCATCCACTTCACTTTTACACTTTTACAGCGAATATGCTTGTTACACTGTTCAACAAATTTTGATCGAAAGTATGTAAATTCTTTGAAATTGCGATTTTTAAATTCATTTAAGCATAATATGAAAGGAAATGATAATAGAAGAATTTTCTTAGCTCAGGTTGTGAAAAAAACGCCCTTGTACAACAGTAGCTGTATATATACAAATGTATTAATATTTATAGAACATTTAAGCAAAATCCTTATAAAAACCTACATTACACTTTTTTTTATCTGTTTCACTGTGATGTGATAAGCTGGGGAGTTAAGAAGTACCCTAACCTATAGCTTTCTATACCCTTGTACTTCCTTTTTCAAAATTGCGCAAATACCAGTTTCACAGCGATACAGAAAATAAAGTAACCGTTGTCAAATTAAACATTAACAATTCCGTAATAAAAATCAGTATTAACATCAAAACATGAAAATATGTGCAAATACCTTTTTGTGCAAGAACTACGCTGCAATGTAGACAAAAGTTTCAAGTGATCCCTTGTACAGGATTATGTTTATTTTATTTTGAGCGTCTTCCCTTGGCTTGCCTTTTGTAGGTTACATCTGGAGCATCCCTTGCAATAGTCCAACAGTAGTCGACCAATATGTTAGAACTCCACTTTCCCTCTTATCTCTTCTCCATGGCTGCAATATCTTGATGGAAACGCTCACCAAGTTCGTCACTTACTGCTCCACAATCTTCGGGAAAGAAGTCTAGATGTGAATGAAGAAAGTGGAGTTTCAGAGACATATTGCAACCAAGATTTTCGTAGCACAATAACAACTTTGCTACCAGTTGTTTGTAATTTGTTGTTCGGTGTCTTCCCAAGAACTGTGAACAAACACTCTTCAAGCTTTCCCACGCAGCTTACTCCTCACCTTGGAGAATTTCGTCGAACTTGTGATCTTTGAATAGTTGCCTAATCTGTGGCCCTATGAAAACACCCTCTTTAACTTTGGCATCACTTAATCGAGGGAATTGTCCTCTTAGGTACTTATAGACCTCATCCTCTTGGTTCATGCTCTTAACAAAACTTTTCATAAGACCTAATTTAATATGTAGAGGGGGAAGCAAAATTCGGTTATGATCTACCAGTGGTTCATGCTGCACATTTTTCACTCCCGGCTGAAGAGTTTCTCTGGTACTCCAATCACTTTTGCGGTAATGAGATCCACGATCTCTACTGTCCCATTCACATATAAAGCAACAATACTTTGTATACCCTAACTGCATACCTAGCAACAGTGCTATTACTTTAAGGTCACCACAAATGAGCCACTGAAAATCGTAATATTTAATGGCTTGAAGTAAACGTTTCAAGTTTTCATAAGATTCCTTCATATGAACTGCGTAACCTACAGGAATTGAAGGAAGTTCATTTCCAATATGTAAAAGCACTGCCTTTAAACTCACCTTGGACGAATCTATAAAGAGCCTCCACTCCGTAGGTTCGTAATTAATTGTAAGTGCCCTCATGAGACCATTTACATATGTACATGCCACAAGTGTATCTTCCATAGTAAAAAATGAAGTGAACATCTTCTCCCTATTCCGATACACTGAAATATTTACTTTTTCCTGCAATAAATTCCATTGCTTTAAGCGTGACGCTAAAATTTCGGCTTTGCTTTTCGAGAGGTCCAAGTCTCTGATTAAATCACTTAGTTCCTCTTGAGTAAGTCTATGTGGTTCACATGGAGGTTCTTCTACAACAAACGTAGGGTCCTTGGAAGTACTTGATTCAGGAGCTTCAACTTCTTGATCATCATCAGAAAAAAGATCGTATTCTTTAGGTGGGTCAGGAACAGGTAGTCCTTCTCCATGTGGAACAGGGCGCATTGCAGAAGGAATGTTAGGATAGATCAAGGCCCGCTTCTTCTTCGTGGAAATTCCCTTCTTGACGGAAGGAACCATACAAAAATAACAGTCTCTGATGTGGTCGCTTGGCTCCCTCCAAATCATGGGCACTGCAAAAGGCATTGAGCGCCCCTTCCCATTAATCCAATTTCTTAGATTGCTGGCACAAGTGTTACACACAATGTGGGCGGCATTTTTGTTTATTGAAATCCTCAAAATGTCACTTGAAATAGGTCCGACAACTATTTAAAAATATACATTCGAAATACCAGTATTTTTGCGTACTTGAAGTTGTATTTTTATGTCCTGCACTACACAAACGTCACACCCAAAACGCTGATAACTGCACTAAACCTGTCTTTTCTAACAATAGCAGAACACTACTGAGATAAGGAACAGAATGAAACCAAGCGTTCATATAGTTTCTCCAGTGTTGCCGGATCAGTGTAACATTTTACCCCGAACGAAGCGAATATATTTATTTTTAAAGCGTTATTATTAGGCATGCCTGTAAAACGAAAAGTAGAGCTAATATTCGAAAATAACTTTCAAATTCGTGATCAGCACCACAAAATCAATAAGAATTAGCTGATTTTGTTCAATTTACATTTTCGTTGTTGAACAGTGTTATTAACCCCTGGAATCCCAGCCCTGTAGATAGAGTGCAGAACCTCACGACCATGTTAAAGGGAGAACATTAGGCAAAAAAATAGCGCAAACAAATCATCAATCATATTGGTTGTTAATTCACTCTCCTGCTTTCTTTGGAACATAATCTGACGAACTATTACCCTTTTCTTCCCCAATAATCGTGCCGCTTTTGTGATACAAAGTACACAAGAACAAAAACACACGTCTCTAAATAGCAGGGGTTCGTACTCTCAGCAACAGATGGCATAATGATCTTGCTTTGCTCATTGCTTGCAAAGGTCATGTGCTCTAATGATGTCACAGAAACATGTTGACTACGGTCCTCTCCGACCAGAATCATTTGTACGTTTTCGTGGCCATTACCACGCAAGAATATTTCCTCTTCAGCCGTTAGAACCAGCTACGCACGGGCCGTACCTAGTGGTAGCCAAGCGGTTAATGTATTACTTGTGTCTCTTAGCGGTGGCTGTGGAATTAAAAAAACACTGAAGAAGTATTATGCTCCGTTAATTATGGATAGTTACGTTGAGTGTTTTTCCTACTAAAAAGATTACTTTATTCTACGGACGTTTAACATATTTTCTGACATATTCTCGTCATTTCTATATTACATCTTGTTTTTAGTATCAACAGCAGAAATCAAAGTTACCAAAACATGACATTAAAAAATATCACTAAATGACTCCAGTATCAGGTGAAAAATCGCTTTAAAAAATAGAAGCATTAATTCTTAAGAGAAATTACGCTATAAATTACTTACATTATACTATTTCTATAAACACTACTTATTCTAGCTTCGGAACTACCTATAACATCCAAATAAAATCTTAATATAGCAAACACTTATTACAAATAGTGTATGAGATTATGTCTCTGGTAAATGCAATAATATTACATGGCTCTACATGTGCTTGCAACATCACGTGCTGACTATCAACACACTTCAGACAGCAACCACGAAGAAGAAAGACATCGTCAACGATCGGAAAGTGAATTAATGCAAGCAGCAATATTTCCGGATAAAAGGATCCAACGCCAAAACACAGCAGAAGGCATCAATCTTCACCGATTGATCATCTACCACTCTCTATAACGCCTAGTCTCTGAGAGATCCTCTTGCTAAGAAGCCTGGTCTCTGCAAACATCTCAGCACTCTCTAGGACGCCTGATCTCTCAGAGGTACACACGGAAAAGAAAGTATTTGATAGTTGACAAATTTTCTGTTGCCAATAACTCGGGAACAAATGAATTAATTTGAATCTTTTTGTTGTTATTTTTAGAATAGTTATAATTTGATAACTTGCAAAAATCGGTACTGTAATAGGTTAATTTATTGTTGAGTTATTAAGGAAACCATTTTGTCAACTGAAGAATACTTTCTTTCGTGACTGTACCTACCTATACCTTGGGCACAAAAGCCTTGATTCCTGTCGCCTTAAGATGCTTGGTCATGGGTCTCCTACAAATTTACCAAGATATATATATAGAGAGAGAGAAACAATTATTTTATCTATAATATTTATTACTACAGTGTATAAGAGAAACTTCTATAATAAAAAGTGATTGGCAAAAGTTCAAATTCCCGTGTACCATTTTTTTTAGCTCTACTCTAAAAGACAGAATTTTATAATATATTCTGAAACTGTAACACAGATTAATAATAATAAGGGTTTCATTTGGTCGAATTATAAATGCACAAAAGTTGAAAATCCACAAGGAAATAATCTAACATCCACTTAACTTTACGCTTTTGCAGGCAATCTGCTTGTTATTGATGTTATTAATTGTGGGTCATACCGGAAGCTGTGAAATTAAAGAACAATCAAAGTTGGAATTGTTCACCATAAGGGAGCAAGAAGTAACAGAAAACAAAGATGGTATTGTGGAGAGATGGTCACCCTGTAGGAAAACTGACTCGTCGCCGCTTGGGATGATTACAACACAAAAGGAAAAGAAAAAAGAAAGAAATATTAAAATTCTTGTGATAGATTCCAGAAGGACAAGTTGCTCGCAGCAAAAAAAAAAAAAAAAAAAAAAAAAAAATCGCTAGATTTATAAGTCGTGTCGAACTGTCGTTTTAAAAAATCATTCAAATATTAGTCAATTCGAAGAATATGTAGGTATTTGTGCATGTGTGTATGTGTGTGTCTTGGAAGTCGAATTCGCCAGATTTAACGACTTTTTTCCCCAAACTGACTACACTGAGCACAATGAAGACATTGGGCAGCTATAATAAGCATAGCGTTGGAACGTGGGAACTCAGCCCTTTCATTCCCCTTCCCCAATAGGATAATACCAGGACAGTTGACTTACTTTTTGGGAAAAAACGTATTTATCTTAAAATGTGAATCCGCTGAAAAGCAACACATGTCTATATTAAAAATGGGTTATGTGTACTTTTAACTTCATGTATTGTTTACGAGTGAAATCAGCAGTTACTACTTCAGAGAACCAGATCGGTGGCCAGCCCAAAAATGTAGGGGGACCCGATCCAACCATATTATAGTTAATCACCATATTATAGTTCATTTGCAAGCTTACAGTCAAAATTTTAGGGGGGCAGCAAAAATGTTGGGGGGACCCGGCTCCCCTAAACCCCTCGTGGATACGGACCTGCAGAGAACGATAAAATAAACGCTACGATTGGACTATGATATACCAGAGACATGCCTTGTAGCTAAAGGCGAGATATCATAGTGGAAGTATAGATGTCACACATTAACAGAGTATTTTAAATGCTTCTTTTATTGCAATTTAATCATAACGATTATGACAATATATTTTTGTATTTAATAGCAGTTTTGTATAGCCTACTGCTGCAACAGAGAAGGAATAATAATAATAATAATGAAACGAAAGAAAGGAAAGCCTCATTTAAGGTTTACAGGGTTACATTATGAATAAGCAACAGTAGATAGTAGCAGTAAAAAAAAAAAAAAAAAAAAAAAAGTTTGTTCTGAAAAGTTGCAAACATGACAGTTCAATCCTGCAGGTAAAGATTCAACATGTAATTGTAATCCTGACTTACTTAGCTAATCGCATAAGCTTATATTTTCACGAAGAGCTAATTTAGAGGTAGATAAAATGGGAAGTTCAGATAACTACCTCATTTTTCTCTTTGATTGCCTGCCTTTTACAATATATACAAGAATCCATATATCATATAAAGTGCATGACATATGCAACTGACGATTGCAAAAAGTACATTGGACTCAATCATCTCTCTTTTTTACTTTCTTTTTTCTACAAATATGGTAGGTTCAGTGGTTGATCGCTGTAGATTTTAATTTAGTAAACCTCAAAATTTCTTTCTGCATTTTTTTTTTTTTCGTTTACCCCACGTCTTTCTTCTTTCTGTAACCATTCACCTTATTTCTTTTCTTATATTTCAATTTTGGAATTCTGAAGACAAAACAATTCCAAGTTCTCTTCTAGCATGTTTCCTTTGTTAGAATTTCGTAATAAGAGATATTTATAATATTTCTGATTGCGTTATCAATGTTGTTTGTGGTATGAAAAATGTCAGATTTGGTATCGAAGGCCATTTCATAGATGGCAGGTTCGTAAATGGAAGGCAGTTGATAATTGGTTATTGTTGGGAGATTATTTTTGCCATTTTGATTCTAAGTGATCGTAGAAACATCTGATATCGACAACTAATCTTCAGGAATATTGTTTAGACTTACGAGAGACAAGTTCTTAGACTCATGTGAATAATAACCACTGTTTGTATTACCCCTGGTGCTGCTTTCTTCTAAGCATTGTCAATCAAAAAATTCCATTCATATCTATCTATTTTATGTTTCTATCTCTTCGGATCCGCCATTCATGCAGTAGCTTTTTGCAGAAAGTACTATATATACGAGGGGGAACCCAAAAGAAACCGGAATTATTGTGTAAAAGCTATATTTTCAAACTTTTTACAAAACAACCTTATCCCCTTCAAAATACTCTCCATTACAACTACTGCATTTGTTCCACTGGTGCTTCCACTGTTTGGAACATTGTTTGTAGTCATATTGAGAAATGGCCTACAGCTCCTCCCTCGTTTTTTCTTGACCTCTTCAATGTTGTCAAATCGGTGTCCTTTCATGCCTCTTTTCATACGTGGAAATAAGAAAAAGTCGAAGTCGCATAGAGCCAGGTCAGGCGAGTAAAGTGCGTGGGGTAGCAGAACCATGTTATTCTTAGCCAAAAACTGGCGAATAGAGATGGCTGTGTGTGCGGCTGTATTGTCGTGGTGGAAGAATCAGTCTCATGTTTGCCACAAATCGAGTGTTTTTTGACGAACACTGTTGCACAATCTTCTTAACACTTCCAAATAAAAAGTTTTATTGACGGTCTGACCTGGTCACTTAAACTTGCCATCAGAAAAAACGAAACAAGAACACAACAGCGCTAGCAAAACTCTCACTGCAAATGAACACAACAAGGCAGGTCGACAACACAGGCAGCACTGAATTGGCAATGAGTTGCGCTATACATGCCTAGCAACTACAGAAGTTCCGCCCATCACAATGCTATTCCGGTTTCTTTTGGGTATATCCAAGCTTTGCAATGCGTTCTTTTTTTGGATTTCATAACGTCTTTCAGCTTCACGCAAACCTATCTCATAATTTCTCAGTTTACGAACTGCCTCCCTGAGTGCATCCCTAGTCCAGCTTCTTTTTGAACCAGGCCTTCTTTCATAAAATGTAGGCATTTTTTTTTTCTGTCAAATGAGGAATGCTATGCTAAACCTTGTTACGTCCACTTTTCTCTGAAAATGCTTTTTGTCGTTAGAAATGAACTCTTAGATACCTGCCATCTATGATTAAACCATATAGTCTAATACTCATTAGATCTAGGTGGAAAATGGCGTCAAAGTTAGCTTGCTATGCTAAACTCTGGTAATCCCGTAATTGATTTCTTAACAAGAATTTTGGACCTACCTAGCCCTCCGACCAATCATTAAAGTATTGTGAGTCAGTCATTTTTAATTACGCTGTTTCAAGATCGAGTGGATCTTTGATCGAAATTCTACGACGAGTATCTTGAGGAAAATGCTTAGATTTGAATATCTTGTACGTTTTTGCTAATAAAAATCATTTAAAATTGAAGAACGTTTACAAACTCACATCACTTCATCTTAAAACACAATGTAAACAAACAAAACAAAATGGGAGAAATATTTTTTTCAAGGAATTTCCAACTGATTCTGTTATTTTTTATACTAAAAGCTATAAAGTCCAACACAATATGCAAATTTTCTTAGACTGCTGAAGTTCCAACAGCATGCAAGGGTGACAATTAATACATGCTCTTACCAACATTTATCCAGAAATTATATTTTGCCCCTTGTGGAATTTTGATTTTTTCCATAATTCGTCAAGGAATTCCATAGTACAATAGTCCTCAAATAACAAGAACACTTGTAAAATAATAATAATAATAATAATAATAATAATAATAATAATAATAATAATAATAATAATAATAATAATAATAATAATAATAATAATAATAATAATACAGTTTTTTAACTATTGATGAAGCATTTAATATTATGCATTTAGCAACAATGCTTTCAATTCAAATTAGGCATAATACTTTGTCTCCCTCTATTAGCTAGGCCTAATCATAAGAGAAATAATACAAATAAATGTAAAATGCAGATCTAAGAGATGTATTTACGTTCGTACATTTGTTGCTAAAATACTATAACTAGCATCATGTTAGTTAACATTGCCTATCTCAAACGGAAACGTGAAAATGGTGAGGATGTGGCATACATAGCTACGGATAATGTGTCATCTCTCTTGATTTGTCAGTAACAGACGCCACATTGTCATACCGGGGCGCAAAATTTCAGTCATACGCACTCGCCAATCCAAAAATGATGGTCGCCAGTTCCTCTCACGTACAAATTATGAGAGGTCTCCCCTCCACGGTCTTTCCTGTGACAAAGAAAGATTTCACATTTCGTGTTTTCTCTCACTCAGTGACAATTTTCGTGCGAAACAGAAACTGCGCGGACCCATGAGTTTAGCCAGAAACCTTCCCTACTGAACACTAGTCGCCAGCTCTAAATTTCTAGTTGCGAATGACGACCTGGCGCCCTGCGCCCTGCATAGAAATGTGTTTTATTTCAATATGGCTGCCTATATCATAACATGTACGTTAGGATGTCCATTCAACGCTATTATCGTTGTCTCTAATTCTACCATAAAAGTCAACAATAGGAAAATTACAGAGACTCTTACAAAATTTTCCATAATGGAAAATGCCACGTACCTTACTAAAATCCTTATTAAAGTGGAACAACAACCCATGTGGTATCTTCTCTACTGCTCTGAGGCGTCTAATATCTAAGACATCATACAACGATTTTTTTTTAAAAATACGACTTTTTTGATGATGTGACGTCTCTCCCCGCGTGGCATCTGTCCCGGAATTACCCTATTGGAGGAGCCCCTCTCCCTTAGATCCGCTATTGGTAGAATATCTGGGTCTTTACTCACAAGATACTAGTGAAAAGCATGAACTGTTTGTCTTTCATTTATGCGATATTTTAGCGGCTGAGAAAGAAAGCGTCAAAACTTAAGCAGATGGAAGAAATTATCAAGTGTTACTCACTATTCATTGCACTACTTTTAAAATGTATACAATATAGGTGTAGTATAACTTCAGAATTCAAATATATTTAAATGGAAAAATCGTATCATCAGCACAAAAATGTTTAATAAATAAGTTGGAGAAATCTCATTAAAAGTAACTTCAGAAAAAACTTGACGGTACTAAGTACCAATTCGTACCATCAGAATAAAATCACTGATCTCTATTAATATACATAACTGTTGCTTTACTAGTAAGCATATTCACTTTCCGTTAGATAATTTCTAATCCAGGGGAGGATTCAAGACGGACTTCTGGGGACGCGGTGGGTTGTAATACTGCTGCTTAGAGCTACTTTTAACAGCTACGAACTCTACGATGGGTTTTATTTATATATAAAATAAGAAAGTTTCCTCTTCTTGGGGGGCGACGTGAATTCGCCCCTGTCGTAATCAAAGGTAAATGGAGAAATGGAGAAGAGAACCAAGGGGTAAATTCGACGAAATTCTACTAATGTAAAGTGTACGACCGGGCCGGAAATCCAACCCATGTCTCAGGCTTCACTTGCAGCCGGACACCTAATTCCGTTTAATGCTTCTAGTCCGCCATATTCCTGATCAGCCAAACGTATTCTTTTCTAAACTGTCTGGCAACGCATCTATTACAGGCAGGGGCGGATCCAGGACCGACTTCTGGGGGGGCGGTGGGTTGTCATACTGCTGCTTAGAAACTCTGGGATGGGTTATATATATATATATATATATATATATATATATATACACCCTCCATTCCAAAAGAAACCGAACGTTTTAAAAAAACAAAAAAGCAATGTACATTTTGGAACAAATCATTTTTATTAATCAATGTATTCCCCTTCTGCATCGATACACATATTTGCACGCTCCAACAAGTTGTCAAACGACTTCTCCATGTCCTTTATTGGAATTGTCTTTAGGACGGCGGTCGTCGCCTTCCCAATGGCATCAATCGATGCGTGCCACTTTCCTTTAATCGCCAAATGCGGTTTCGGGAACAGATAGAAATCGCACGGAGCGAGATCTGGTGAATAGGGCGGATGATGCAACCGAATAATGTGATTTTTGACCAAAAATTCAGTTACAAGTCGCGAACGATGTGATGGTGCATTATCGTCCAAAGAGTCCAACTGCCGATTTCGCGATATTCGGGCCGAATACGACGAATTCTTGCCAGCAAACTCTTCATGACGCCCAAGTAAAACTCTCCAGTGACTGTCTGTGACGATTTTTTGTTATGTTTGATGAATTCACTCACTTTTTCGATGTTTTCTTCCGATAATCCGGTTCTGGGACGGCCTGATCTTTCGTCATCATCCAGCGTCTCTCTACCCGATTTGAATCGCCTGAACCACTCGTAAACTTGCGTACGGGATAGACACTCATCACCATATGCATTTTGTAGCATTTGGTGCGTTTCACTAAAAGTTTTACCCAGTTTAACACAAAACTCAATTGCAGTTCGTTGTTTGAAGCTCATTTTCCGACCGATGTACACAACACACTGACAGTTGAAACGCAATAACTTTGTTGCCGTGCATCCAAATGTCATGACATTTATACCAGTTGTCAATGAGGGACTACGCCATCTACCGGTAAAATATTACAACAGATGGCACTAGTGGTACTATTTGTTTTCAAACGTTCGGTTTCTTTTGGAATGGAGGGTGTATGTATATATATATATATATATATATATATATATATATATAATAAGAAAGTTTCCTCTTCTGGAGGGTGATCGCCCTCCTCTGGATCCGCCACTGATTACAGGCAGCGGTAGGAATGTTTCATATTATTTATGTTTATATATTTATTCAATTCGTAATTTGTTAATAGATCAATAACCTGTGAATGCTTTTACAAAACTTCTGATTAAAGAATTTATCAGCAAACTAAAATGTCTCTTCGCTGTATACGCCACTGTTGACCAGACCGTGCCAGTTATTTGCTGGCAGTTCTTTGTAGAATAACCAACAGAAAATTTATGTAGACCATTAAATGCATCTTCATTGCTGCACGAAGATTATAAATGTGATGACTCAGCAGGTAAATGAGTATAATAAATTTTATAATTTGGATCGTGTTTTGTTTTACGTTCTTCCATCTGTTGAGTATATGTAGTAATAAAATTTATTAGAAAGTACAAAAATATACATTTTTAAGTAATATAGACTTTATATTATTATTTTTATTGTGTGCAAGTAGAAAAAAAGACATGCACAACAGACAGAAAAATAGTAACTTTATATATACGTGAAATAGTGTGGATACTTTCTATGCAGAGCCGCATGTTTCATTTCTGAACTCTTCGCCAAGATCAACCAACATTCACAGGCATTGGAAGAAGGTAAAAAAGAAAGATTAAAAAAAAGCGTGAGTTATGAGGGAATGAAGATACTAATAATTTTTCCAAGACGTGGTCCCGTAAACATGTGGCTAATAACAGTGAATGTCTATAAAATTAAAGTGTAGATGGTAGTTTCAGAGCTGTTGTGTATCCATAGAAGTTATTTCAGAAAATAACCAGACTTCTTTCATTTAACACTCGCCTATCATTTTTCCAAGAATTTGATTTTATGAGCTTTTTACATTATAAACATTTGATTATTGCTTCATCATGAATTAACATTAAACAGGGTGTTTCTCGTGGAATTATTTATTTCGTTACTGCTACAATCCAGTTCTTAGGCAGTTCGTATTCATATAAGCCTTGTAGTAAGTCATTTATTTATTTCTTATTTTGTTTTGTTTTAAATCGATAGTTGTAGTGCAGCAATACTTATTATGAGAAACAGTTGGTTTTGAGAAATAACTGTTTGTGTAAGACAGTGTGCGTTATTAGAGGTAATTTAAAAAGGTGATTAAATTAAGCTTGTTCGTCACAAAAAAAAAAAAAAAAAAATCGCAATTGAGGAGCGTTTTCTGAAAACTCGATAGAGCACAAAATATCTTTTTTACAAGAATTGCATTTTTATTCTTATTGTACATAACAACCTCTATCGATTTCTGACAAAACGTTCATTATTTAGTATTCTATAAACATGGAACATT
>NC_137461.1:99432541-99618868 GCF_964235325.1 Thermobia domestica
ATTATTATTACTATTATTATTATTATTATTATTATTATTATTATTATTATTATTATTATTATTATTATTATTATTATTATTAACACGAATTGATGAAAAGGAACTACAGAAAATTTTCGGAATTACATAATTTTTAGCATTTTTGCAAGCTTATCTCCATTGTTTATCACATCTCCGGAACAATGTCAGATATCAAATTGCTCTATACTACATTATGATCTTTATATCCATTAAAAAGAATATATGGTTGAACGTAGTATTTTCCAAAGCGGCTTTAAGAAATAAAACATGTTTGATATAATATCGTACGATACTGTACTTTGAACATGAATTCCCCTCATTTAATAGTTTTAACGCATTAATGAAACGATACGGCAATTCGTAATTTTCCATCGACTTCATTTTCTACGAAGTAAAAAAAATAAACATTTTAATTATTGGTTGAAACCAGCATTCGATCCAGTTTTTCCAAAACATCGATGTTAGAAAAAAGTTACAAGTCAGAAACACATTTAATACAAACTGCAAAAACTTTTTTGTATTTTCATGTAGCATAGGCTTCAAGAACAAAATGAAATGTAGGAAAAGACAGATGAAATCAACACTTGGAGAATATATTATCTATTCTTGTACAGTCGTGCATTTGTCTCTTTTTTTTAAAAATAATGTATCTTCCTTTTACCCTTCCCTGCAACTTGTTTTTATTTTAGAGTTGACTGCATGATAAGAGTTAAAGCTGTCTCGTCTCTAGAAGGTGTTGTGGAAAGGATGTCTTGTTTCGGAAAATGTAATATTTCCATTTGGAGGAGTGCTGTCTCGTCTCGTATCACGTCACGAATACTCTGTATCGTCCCGTCTCGTGAGTAACCCTAGTTGCATGAAGATACAAGTTAAAAGGTGTTAACACATACATAATTGAGTGTTTCAGCACAAACCTAAAATTTTGTATATTCAACCAAAGTTAGTAACGAGGCCCTCAATGGTAGGTGATAGATCGCTCACTTTCGGTGTATGAGATTCCAAGTTCGATCCTAGCTCCTACCCAAGTGGGAATTGTGGAGGGAAAGTTTTGTGTATGAGCTTTCTCGGTGTTCTTCCGTTTTCTGCTAATTTCTTCATTTCACAAGTTTGTTCGGTCTCGTCACCACTGTCTCCTTTAGACTCGTCTGGGACGTTCAAGCCAGAAAGAAGGAAAAGAACTTCAAAGATCCTGCGGCATTTAAGACGTATATCATAATTATACTTAGGAAACATCACTATTTTTGCTCAGCGATTGAAGTTGAACACCCTATTCAACAGCGAGCCTGTTTAAGACGGAGATCTACCGTTCAACGTAGACTCTGAATCTCAAGAGCTCCCGCCGGGGCTTTTCCGTCCTAAAGACTCGTATGCTAACTATATACCACAAGGAAGCTCGTTCGTCGTTATATACAATGCTTGAATTCGTTTATCGACATTGCGGGTAAGTAAAATAACGATCAACATGACACATACTTCTAAAGATGCAATAATTCAAAAGGATACATCGTTTTCTTAACCTCTCCCACTGTGGTAACAGTCGTGGAAATAAAACTTTTAAATTAATAATTTTGACAACAACTAAATTAACGACGTATTTTGTGAGATACCTACAAGTAATCTTTCCGAACGTTCGAGTAAAGTATTGAATGTGTCTAACAAGATAAGTACAATGTCAGACATCTGCAAATCCATCAACGACTTCGTTAAAAGAGTTAATATAACATCGTCATACAAATTCACTTAGGATGACAAACTGAGGGATTTAAGAACACAGTTACAAGTGACAACTATAGGGACTATACAATACTTTAAGTGGGCAACGATTTAAAAAAAAATAGAAAATATAATAAATTGTAGTTAGTTTTGAGTTAAAATTAGAAGTCAAAAGTTTACATATTCCGTTCTGAAATACAACTATCAGATTAAAATTATATGAAAAAAAAAAAAAAAAACAAATCCAGTGGAATATTTTCGAACTTGAAACCACTAAACACGGTTTGAGGCCGGAAGAAAGCAAACATTCCCTCAAGGGATGTTTCAGTTAGTTTCTTTGGAGATCATTCAAATGGGATTGAGGGTGAATATCTCTCTCGTTCTCCAGTAATTTGCACCCTGATTGTAAGTATTAGGGTACTCTTTATTTTTCGACTTCTGTTTTTTTTTCTTTTTTTTTTTTAAATCTCACCGCGGATGGTTCCATATCAGACCAAAACAACTCATGAGAAAAATTAGTTCAGTTAAATAATATTACATGGTTCTAAAACCGACCTCAAGTTTCGAATGTATTAACAACACACAATATGAGGCAAAAGTAGCCTACCTTATAAATTTGGAAAGACTAATGTAAGTTAACAACCACATATTATGAAAGTAATACGTATTAAATGTTTATAGATAAGAAGGAAATAACATCAGAGTTAAACGCACCCCAAAACATATCATATGGCACTTTTCAATTAAAAATTTTGCACTTGAACCTAAGATGGAGGACTTCGGGATGGCAACCATTATGGTACTATACAGTAATAAATGCGATTCTACCTTAATTATCCTTATTCAAGATATGATATCACTTCTTCTAACCGTTAGAAACTTACAAGGTACTTTTGCCTCGCATTGTATATTGTAAATCATTGAAAACTTGCGGTCATTTTGGGCACCATTTAATATTATTCAATTGAGCTTATTTTCCTCATGGGTTACTTTGGTATAACATAATATGAAACCATTTTAGGAGGTGAGATTCAAAGAACCTCGGAAGTTGAAAAGTAAGGACCACCCAATGTGAATACAGGGTATTAATGAACTACACCGACAAACTGTAAGAGGTGATTCCTCAGATTAAAAAAAAAAAAAAAAAAAAAGACAAAAAGTTCCTATGGACCTCTGGGAAAAGCGCATAGTTTCAGAGATAGAGCTGTCCAGAATAGCGAAAAAGCCAAATTTGAAGAGGCCCTATTTCGAATTCGAGAAATCGTGGAGTGGTGGTCTTCATCAGCATAAAGGAAGTCATGCATACACAATCCAAAATGCATAATTCATTAATGTCCAATGGGTGTGTAGAGTATTCTCTAAAGGATGAAATTCCCAGACATGATATCAACCAAATATGATCTGATTTATGATTGGTCCAAAGTAGGCAAATGATCAGCCTTTACAGCAGTGAACACAAAATCCTTTGGCGCGATACGGAAGTGTTAAGAATCGTCAACAACACGGACTCTCGTACTCGAGAAAAAGCACGCTGTGATGTTTTCTTTCATATTTATAAGTGAAGAAAACGTGAAATGTACCGTGACGAAATGCACCGCATTGCACGTTATTACGGACACTAAAAAACATGGAGCTGCCGGTTCCTAACACTTTTGACTTCCCTTCGAAGTACTGGATGTCGATTCTTGTCAAGGCTTATCTCCTGCCTACTTTGTACCCTCCTTGAAATCAGAGTATATCTGAAAACTCTATTGAGAACATATTTAAGAATTATACCCTGTACAGAGTACCCTGCAAACCCATTGAAAATTGACGTAATATGTATTTTTGAATTCTGTGTGCGTGACTTCCTTTACGCTGATAAGGATCACTATCCACAGTTTTTGGAATTCGAAATAGGGCCTGTTGGAATTTAGCTTTTCCAGATTTTGGACAGCCCTAGATCTAAAACAATGCACTTTTCGCAATAGATCCATATGAACTTTTTTTCCCATATATATATATATATATATATATATATATATATATATATATATGTGTGTGTGTGTGTGTGTACATGAAGCGAGAGAGAAACTTTTACCTCCTGATGTTATGCTAGTAATTATAAGCTATACAAGATAGTGAAAAGAAAAGTGAGTTATAAAGTGTAAATAAACGTTAGTTTTTTTAAGGAAGTTTACGAACATATACTGTAACCATATACGTAATTGCGCAATCTGGTATCAAACTAGCGCTTTCAGGTCCAGGAAGTCAAAAAATATGTAGAACTCATGGTATTACGAGTAGGGTAATGTAATATCTGCAGGTACATTCTCAAACACGTAGGAAAACAATCCATTTATTATGTGGACCGAAAGCGTTCAATTAAAAATTGACAAATATGGTTCACCCCAGAAAGTGGGCATTAAAGAAATAACGATCATGTCAATAGTGTAAAATACCCAGGTTTGGAAAACTTTCTAATTATGTTTTTTTAAAACTAATTTCATGATGGGGTCCGCGGTGGCTCAGTGGTAGAGCGTTCACCTCTGGTGCTAGGGGGTCCCGTGTTAGATCCCAGTTAACTTTGTGGTGGACAAACACCGTGTGCGTGGGTTTTCTCGGGGTTCTCCCGTTTCCTCCCACTTTCTTCATTCCACCATTTAATTCATTGCTCATCATCACCGTCTCCTTTAACCTAACCGGCATAACCGTGGAACGTAAAACTCATTTCATTTTTTTTAATTTCATGATGCTGAGTCCAATTATGCTATTTAAAAATAATAAATGTAAAAAAATATCTCCAGTCACCTATAGACCTTATGGTATTTGAATGCCTTGGAAAAGAGGTCTAAACGGGCCTATAACGTCCCGTCTAGACCTCATGTGGGTATTTATCTACATCTATTTACGAACGAGACTTAAAATTTGACATTTTTCGGTTACCCATAAACCTTTAGTTGAGGGCAGGGATACACCTACGGAGACAAATTGGGGCTCGACTTCCCACATTACTTCCTGTTCCCCAAATGAAGTTCGACTGTTAGGTCTTTACTTCAACATGTTTATTAAAGCAAATGAATGCTTATAATAGAACAAATAGAAGTGCCCATTCTTCACATGGGAAGAATAAGGTTTAAACGAACATAAAAGTGGAAATTTGAATGTTATAGACACTGCCCCACTTATAGAAACTGCCGAAGTTTTGGAAAGGCTGAAATACGTTTTTGATTAATTTCAATTAAAAGCTTATGTACCAGACTTCTTACCTCTAACTTTAACAAACACTCACATAAAATTTTATTAGTAAAAAATTTGAAATTTGAATATTATAGAAATTATTCCCTTTCCCCAATGTAACCTGAACACTCAAAACATCTATTCTCCTATTTTTGATTAAAAGTTTAAATATCGAATCCCTCTCCTCTATCTCACATTTAGCAGTTTCACAATAAAGAGTCGAAGTTCGTACCCTACTTTCGCTATTTCAGAGCGGAATTTTCTGAAAGCACGGAAATTCAACTTCAGTTAATTTTAATGGAGAGCTCAAATGCCAGGTTTTGTTTTCCTAATGTCAGATACTTCATTCTTTGAAAAAGATTTGAACCCCTTATATACATAATTTTAAAAATGCCTTCTTATGACTTGTTTTCGTGGCGGAGTCACCTGTCCAAATTTTGTTTCTACCTATAAGTATTCCTTTGGTTTATGAGTGAATTACTTATACTACTGTATTTAATAATATTGATGTGAAGAAAAAAATCTAAACAACGTCAACTCATAACAATTATGAATTTCCTAAATTCAATAATTAGTACAACACTGATCAGTGGCATAGCCATAAATATACTATACCAAAGAAAGTACTAATTATTGCGTAACGAAAAAAAAACGCTTACACACACACAGACGTACACGTACACATACAACAAACATTATGTGACGTTTTCGGTTGAAATGTGGGACATATGGTCAGCCAGAGTGCTTCATGGGCTTTTGTGACACGAATTTTAGTATTGTATTTCATCATATAGAGGTGAGGCGAACTTCAGGTGAGACAGATAAGAAAGAAGTTAAATTGTTTCCAGTTTTCTGTAGTTACACAGTATTGAAATACTGATGAACTTTGGTAAATAATAAATTAATCTTCCTGACGCTACAGCCATGAAAGACTATGACTAGCTACATGGCTCACATTCAACTGGATGAGGAGCGACAGTGCATCGGTTCCCAGGCGCCATTATATGTGTTTTTCTAGATCACAGTTCGCCACCTCTTAATTCACTAACAATGAGGTTAAACTAGATCTAAATAATAATATTATTTTTAAAGAAAAATAAACATCCACCTTCTTTTTAAGTGGTATCTACTCGTATCTGCAGATGGTAAATTTTGATGGCTATTGTAACGAAACATTGTTTTAAAACATTAAGACTGTTATATATAACACTGAAATCTTATGTAGGGTTTAAAATATAGCTTATGAGAAGTAAGTTTTTCTTTAAACATCTCATGTAGAGCTTGTTTCTCATGACAAATTATCTGCATAAAAGAGTCTTAACAATTCTAAATAAAAGAGTCAAAAATGAAACACACTACATGAAAGCAGAGTCTATTTCAGTATCACTGTACTAAATGGGAGTGGATTTGGGCCAAACCAACTCTCTGCCTACGTCTTTGATACTGATTATTCATGAATTTTGTTGCCCTCCTTTACCTAACTAGATGCAGACAGTTTACTATCGCATAACTATATGAGAGCGATCTTATCCTTTTCTTCGATTTTTCTCCATTTTTACTTACAAGTGTCGATAGGAGAAAAGAAAGTATGGTGATCGTAAAACGACTAAGATTTTGTTTATATGTCATTTATAACTCTACAATGTTGTACTAATCATTCGTTAGGAAAATGTTTAATAGGGTTCCTATTTATTGTTAATATTTACTATATCGTCAAATATGACACATGCGATTTTACTGACATTACATTAACAAAATTCCATAAATAACTCTACTACTTGCTAATCATTTGTAATTACAAAGTCTACATACGGTAGTCTGTTTTCAGTCTGTTTTCTTCGAACAAAGTTTCGATAAAAAAAGAAAGAAAGAAAAGGAAAGAAAGAAATGTATATTTCACAAATGTTTCAATAATACCTGTAGTATAATATATTTTTGTTTAAGAAATCAGAGCGAAAAAGTTCAGTACGGTGGTCCGTAAGCACTAAATATATACCATGGGAGTGATTGGGTGTAAATAAAGAAAACTAAAGCTTTCCTTTGGTGTAAATAACTTGTATTCCACTTAAAAACTAATAGTTTTATGTGGCTTAGAAAAAAATATACCTTTGTTTACGCAAAATAAGAAGTAACTTATTTCTAAATCTCAAAGATATTTGAATGCCTTTTCAAGCCTTCCAGTTATTGTTTATAGCATAGCAGATTGTCCTGTGAATTTAATCCAAAGTGTATCACATACGAATAGCCGAAAATGTAATATATATAGAAAAGCCAAGAGATCAGGCCCTGATATTCAAACAAACATAGGAGAAGGTGATAAGACTAACACTATATAACTATAAACTATTGCAATAGAACAAGTGTTGGAACTCTGGATAAATAAACAGATCCTATTTACAGCATCAACACTATTGGCATACGCAACGGCCACTGAGGACTTAAGTTGAACAAAATAGCTTAATAAACAAATAAACACAATGCACTATGAAACAAAAGTGTACACCATAAAAGACAATGATAGCACAGCATTTAAATGAATTCTAAGCAAAAAAAATGTTCACTTAAGGCATTCCACCCATTTACCCCCGCACCATGCGCCCAATTACCCCGTGGAGGTATTTGGAAGGAACAAATTTTAACAAAATTTTAACTGCCTCACAGTGTGGATTCAAGATTGCTGCTCTTCACGGCACCATCCTTATGATGTTTTTCAGCAGCATGAAAAATTCTGGCTCAAAACATTAATAGATGAGCAATTTATTGTAACTCAAACCAAAACACATACACACCTGAAACTGGGTTTCAAATACGTCATTTCTCAATCAAATCAGGTTTTGGTTTTTTGTCATTATTACACCCTCTCAAAATTCACCTAAGCTTTTTTTTTTCTAATCAAGATCTACCTACCCAAAATTTGTGTGTTATTAAATTCCATAGAAATATACTGAAATGCAAAATATTTATATAAATTTTTAAAAAGTTTTTCGCCCAATACCCCTTCTACTCTCTCTCTCTCTTTCTCTCTTTCCAAAATATATACCAAAATGATTATTAATATTTAAAAACATGTTTTAGTATACCATTGTACAAAAATGACATATACCTAACTAGTTATATGTATGAATAAATATAATCCATTGAGCTGAACAAAACCACATATTTGAAGGTAAATTCTTATGCGTAGTATCGAGAAAATCGAGAAAAATGCTTTTGTAGGAATGAAAACTATGCGGTTCTTTAACCAATAATAACAGACAGTGTTTAATTTTACTGAAAGAGATAGTTATTGGCTTACGTAATGTATGAGTAGTTTAATGCACTGTTAACTAGCAAATTGTAGATCTTTGTCTTTTTCGAAGTGACACACACGCTCCTTTACACACATAGGATTACTACTTATAACTTAACCTTACAATTCAACTACCGTGTGCCATATGCTTTTATTTTCTATTATACTTACTCATTCTTTAGATTATAATCCAGTTCCCGAAAACGATACTGGGATACTAGTTTCTGATATTCTTTCTAATGTGTTGATTTTAGCCAATCTGAATCAAGGACGTGCATCTCTTAAATTCCAGACAAGACGAAACAGTTGTCTCCCATACAGAGAAAATAAATTAATGGCATCTCCAATCAATCAATAGGCGTGGGAGATTCGAGTTCGATCTTCGGTGGGGGGCTGCGATGGCTCAGTGGTAGAGCGTTCACCTCTGGTGCATGGGGTCACGGGTTCAAATTCTGCTCCCGCTAAGTGAACTTTGTGGTGGACAAACACCGTGTGCATGGGTTTTCTCGGGGTTCTCCCGTTTCCTCCCACTTTCTTCATTCCACCATTTCATTCATTTCTCACAATCACCGTCCCCTTTTGCCTAACCGGCATAACCGTGGGACGTAAAACTCAAAGATTTCATTCTTTTTGATCCCCGGTGGAAATTCATGTGGTTTGGATCCCACAATAAGTTCACGTTTTATGTAGCCTCGATACTCAAAGAGACGCTAAACACAAATCAAATCAAACCAAATCGATAATAGCAGTATCGCGTTTCCTCTAAAATAAGATCGAACCTATTTTTAGGTAACCAAAGGACGCATTCCGATTTTTATCTATTTATACAAATATCGAGGCTTTTATATATCCAAAAGATAAATTCGGGTTTTTATCTATTTATACAAATATAAATATAGCATCTTTCTACATGTATTATGAGTATATCACCAATTTTGAGGTCTGCAACTACTGGGCCAGAGTATGGCTTAGCGTGTTTGCACACGATACCGACAAAATAGGAGGAAGCCCCGATAATATCGGTGTCGGTGTCGGCGTACTTTGCACACGTCGCCGAAAATATCGGTGGAATCCCCGATAATATCGTTGCCGGTGATGAGTGAAGTAAGCGACACACACAATATATTCTGCACTGTTTCCATAAATCTTCTCCATATATGAAAACAAATAAAAGTAATAATAATCGGGAAAATTATTTTTTAAAACAAGGATTACAAAAACTGTTTTGAAGAGGTGTGGAGAACGGTACAAAACTTAGAAAAAATAGGCCTATGCCTAAACATATTTAGATTTAACAGTGCCGTTTTAAATATAAGTCGTAAACATACTATTTTTGTTTCGATGAGAATTGATGCTGCGGTACATTGCAAACTATATTCGTTTTTAATTTTTGTTGAAACACTGTTACATATTGTATGTATGTATATTATTTTGTTTTCCATGCAATTAACACTAATGTCATAGAAGATTAAATTATAAGATTCGAATTAGTGATTTTGTTTTACATTGCTCCATACATACACTGGCGCAAATCCCGGGGGGATGAAGGTAACGTGTTCCCTCCAATCTTGGAACTGGGGAGGTTTCCCCCCCAATAATCCGATTTGAAATGTGTTTTTTGGGGGAGAAATTTGATTATTTGTGTCCGGTCGCCAGAAAGGAAAGTGAGATGAAATTAATGTCCACTCAGAATAAGCCTCGAAAGTGCCCGCCTCCCAATGTTGAAGACAACTCTGCTCCCCTGATCCTCCACAGCATTGTTTCTCGACTGATCTTACCCGTCCCCCTCCCCAATGTTGAAGACAGATTTGCGCTGTTGCATACATACCTGTCGTTCCTCGTTTCTTTTTGTCCATGAACTCAAAATCCTGGGCAAGGCTTGCATAAACTTCTCGCCATGGTTTTTGTTTTCCAATTCTGTCCTTGAAAGAGTCTGTTATCTTATCCCATATGCAAGGTCTACATTACACAAGTTCAATGTGGGTTAAAATATGGAATGGAAGAATTCTTGCCATCTCTACCAGTCACTGTAGCTAAATTGCAGAACTCTATGAGGGGGTTGATCCCGGTACAAAGGGAAGTGGATACATAGTTTTGGTCTTTGTTTTCAATTGTCCTTCCACAAATTCTTTTTAAAAATGGGGAATTTGAGATAGTTTTGGGAGTGAGAAAAAACATTTGCAACAAGTGAAGCATGAAGTCACATCCCTGTTGTTGAGATCGCAATCAAGAAAATGCCAAATGAGTCACTTGTCCTTGAAGCTTTGCAAAGAGTGTTTGATTGTGCTGGTTTCGTTACAAAATAATAATAATCCTATTTTGACTTGTCAACAAATATTCTATTCAATCATTGCTTATTGAGTGGGACCGGGAAAAGTGATCTTGCACACAATTCTGATGAAAATAAAAGGAAGTAATAATAATCAGGATTTTTTCCATATGCTTATGTTCACACAGGCACGTAGCCAGGATTTCGTGAAGAGGGGGGGGGGGGTCCGCGACATGAAATACTGTGGTCATCACACCAGGGGCTTGATCATTCTAAACTATTTTCTGGAACATATATTGGTTCTTTTAGCCAGGATTTCGTAACAGGGGAGGGGAGGATATGAAATTCTGAAGGCCCAGGAGATTGATCAATCTAAACTACTTTATTATCAACATGTATTGGTTTGTTAGGACAATAAAATGATGATATGTTGGTAAGTATTTTAATAAAAAACTCTGAAGAAATCTCGAGTAAAATAATAATAAAAAACGTACTGAAAAAGATTTTACAATATATACGTCCTTCCTCTGTTTATTCAAATATAACAATTTTCCTTTCATTATGACCTCAACTATTATAAAAAGTACATACTCAACAATGTCTTATAAACTACTTTACAATAGCTGCATTCCTTTCTCTGTTGAATTAAATTCTAACAGAGATTTCTTTCCACATAATTTTTTGTTTGTATTATTCCGTCAACTACTGTCGGTTCCAAATGACAGGTTATTAAAGGAGCAGTAGAAAATTGTTCTTGAAATAACATGTTTGATACTGCAAGGATGCGATGACGAAAAATTATGATTAAAAAAATGGCCACACTGTTACACAACGGCACTATGCTTTTGGAAGCTTAAAATCTCCCTGACTAGTAGCAGAATCTGAGAATTCCGTAACTTTTCTTGAAATTTCAAATTCCCTGACTCTTCCAGGATATCTCGCTTACCTCGCCACCATGTATTGCAAGTAATACATATCTCCTAATAAGAAAGAGTAACCAAAAGCTTCCTGTAGTTTTTTTTAACGCTGATCCTTCTTTTTCTCATTTCATTTAGTTTCGTCCTTCCTTATTTTTTTCATTTCCGGTCTCGAAGGGGGGGGGTCCGGACCCTTCGGACCCCCCTTGGCTACGTACCTGGTTCACAGTGTATCAAACTTTGAAAATTACGCTTAAATTAATTTCCAAAATGTATTAAAATTTAAATGCATTAATAGATTTAAAAATATACCATCAAAGAGTGTTGTGTGTGTGAGAAAGAGAGAGAGAGAGAGAGAGAGAGAGAGAAAAAAAGAGTGGAAAATAATCAAGAAATTGGTTATCTAAATTTCCTATATTCTATTTGGTAATAGCTATTTAGAGGGAAACCAGTACTTTTCAGACTTCCCACATTTTATACTTATTTAATAAAAGGAATTAGCTACTCCAAAATAGAGACTGTAAAATATAAAAAGCTGTTCCGAAGTTGTTTATAGGACAAGATAATAATAATATTATTATACAATTGTAATAGAAAAAAATGGAAACAACAAAATTCCAAAGATAAGAACGGAACAAGAATACACAGCGCCTTGTCACTCACTCTCTTCATCTAACACAGTGGCCGGCCGACATTATCGGCCGCATGTGCATCCAATCATAAGAAAACATTGCCCCCGACAAAATCGGGGGCTTGGCCGACAGCATCTACGTGTCGGAGGATCGGTCGATAATGTCGGTGGCGTGTGCAACCTACGATTTGAGTACATTGAAGTCGATTTCACCGCCGACATTATCGGCGCTTCCACCGATATTATCGTTGCTGTGTGCCGTATTCTTGGAGAAGGGCATATATTACTAGCAATCTGACAAGTTATGCCAGGGCTTATTTTCTAGTTGGTTCTTATTTTTATAGAAACACAGTAACAGGAAGAAAAAGGATCCTTATGTGACTTTCTTAATAAAGCCGAAAAGACGTTACCATGTAGGAGCACTTTGTTTTCGGAAGTTTGGTTTCAACAGTTTATAAGACTATGTAAATAAGTTAGGCATAATCAACATATCTTTAAAGATTTATTACTCAATAACCTAGATTTTACCTTTATGTACTATGTATGAAATTATAATATTCAAATATGCACCACTATACATTTCGTAAACTTACATGTTATTACGAAGTATTTTTTTTTTAATATGATTCTGTTAATTTGAATAATTGGCAACTCTAAGAAAGGGTACTATGATGAGAAATTCTGTAGTCACTGGAGCATGAGCAAGCTTAACCACTTCAAAATGAATCATCTATATATTGTGCGTAGGGTACGAGACGCAACGATTTAAAAAAAAAAAAAAAAACTACTAACTAACTCTATTGCCTATGGAACCCGGAGGTTGAATACCGATAAGCAGTCGAAATTTGATTAGACGCAATGAAAGGTTAGGAGGTAGTACTGAAACATAGATGATTAAGAAAAACGAATAGATGAAGTTTACATTTAAAAAATGCATAAATTAAACAAAAGTCAAATGAAGGGCCAGGGGGAAGAACGCTTTCAGTCCAAAAAAAATCGATATCTCCAACACCAATTTTCTAATTTGCTGTAAAAATAAGTTTTTCTTTACATATATACAATATTTACCTTGATATAAACTTGAAACTATTTTTCTAACAATGTAATTAGAATGGTTATTTAATGAATAACTTGCTTTTTTTCCTCTCCTGAAAAATTTCATTAAATGGACTGAAAGCGTTCTTCCCCCTGACCCTTCAAATATTTCAATCTATGCCTTACCTAGAAAGAAGAGGAGATGTAATATTTTCTTGCTTGTAGAACATGTACTCATGAGTCTTATTACAGTATTCAATATAATTTGGAGTAGACACGTTCACCACCCACTTAGGTTCTTGATACAGCCCTAAATTCTCTTCGTTTCCCTCCTATCTCATCGGTATTGAAAGCCATTGCTAGTTTTTTTTTTCTTGTAGGATGACGCGAGAATTCAGGGGTGCATGATGGGCCTAACAGAGAGACAGGTGACCCTGCTATAATCGTTTTGAATCCTAGATCTTGCGGATACAGGTTCAACATGGCAACAAAATATTACAATGAAGGGTAAGGGGGAAAAAGAAGGAATGTCACAAAATTGCATTTTCGAGAAAACGGCGTTTTAATATTGCAAACCGCGTAAGAAGAATAGGGTTTGTTAAATCTTTTGCCCATTTTATATGGACATTTCTACATCTACGCATGCATGGCATATACAGTCAAATAGAACCAAGAGTCACCAACAGATAGGGCAAAGCACCCGAAAAAGCACATACATGGACATTCCTTGTTTTTTCCCCTTACCCTTCAACTTAATTATAATTATTCTATTTTAGCTTCTCACTAATAAGTAAGTTGGGCTTAATTTTACATAAGTGTACTGTAACTACAAAAATTACAGTCTCTACACTAATTCAATTTGTTTAGCTTTACATAGTTTTCAGATTTTTATGTACACAATAGTAATAAAAATAATCAACACTTTAAAAGCAATCAATTTTATACAGATAGATACAATACAGATATTTAAAAATAGAATAAAATGAAATTTCCAGTTTAAAATTCGATAATTTGAAAGTGAATTTTTATGAAAGCTGGAAGGAAACGGGGAAAGCTCTGAGAAAACTCATGGGAAAACGATGTTGCCCACCAGAAATTCATACGATTTGGGATCGAAGGGCCTCTCGGACCAGATGTGAGCTGAGCTACCGCGTTCTCTCCTCCTCCTTCTTAGGTTTGAGCTTCTGATGCACTTTGGCGGTACCTACAAGACCATCGATTTTCTTATGACCGATAGGTTGCTTCTGATGAAATACGTGTACCCGTTTACACGCATCCAATTCTAATAGTTTTCAGAGCTTTACTCATCAGCGGTACCTCTTTTTGTGCCTCTACTTTTTATCTGGAAGGAAGACTTCGATTCTTTCTTCATTTCGTGGATTTATTTTCTTTTTTTCCTTTTTTTTCAACTTGTGAATTTGTCAAATGATAAAGATTGGTCAAATGATATTCTGCGCTAATGATGATTTGCAATTAAATTTAATTTTTTTGTAGACAATATTTTTCTAACAAGGTTAGGAAAGGGGGAAACGAAACTCACCTAAACAATTTATATCTATCCCAATATAATTAATATTATCGTCCGAATTTTTTTTTAGAGATGATCGCAGAAATGTTAACTGAAGTTTATTACTATTGTTATTTTATGAAATAAACTATTCCGATAAATATAGCGAAATAATAACAAATAAGATTTTTTCTGAATCTATCATATATTATTACTATTAATGTACAAATTGTTAACAGTGAGCTTGATTATCAACAGTTATTAAGATTCTACATTTCGCCTTTCGTGAAAATTCTACCCAAAAACCCAAATGCAGGCTTCAATTTATTTACCTAATGTAAGTAGGAGCGAATATGGTAAAAGCGGGATAGACATTTTGTTCCTGACTTCTCAATGTTTTATGGAAAATAGAAATTACTCTAGCGTATTAATATACTGTTGTTAGCAAATTTTAGAATATATTTTCCTCATTAGAAGATATAAAGTTTTTAGAGCAAATGTGGATACAATTTTTCTTTTTCAATGTCACAATTTTATGCACCAAATCTAAGGGAGACGGTGATGATGAGATAGATAATAATGGTGGAGTTGTCCCGCGTAGCGTAGTTGCTAACGCTCTCAGCTTTGTCGCCAAAGGTCCCGAGTTCGATGCCTTGCGGGTGCACTCGATCGAAAAGGTGTAAGAGCTTTTTCAGACGAGTCCTGAGTGAAGTATTTCCTCATTCACATCAAACCGGGATAGTACCTAACTTCCGAGTCCCAGGCCGCTTCCTTCCTACCTTCCTTATTTCTTCGGATAATGTGATCGCCGAGGGACGTTATCCCCACATGTGATGGGTTTAAGGCGTTAGATACCGGTGATGTGGGGAATATGTATAAATAAATAAATAAATAATAGAATGACGAAAGTGAATAAAAACACGAAAACCCTAAAGAACCAAGCATGAGGTGTCTGTATACCACAAAGTCCACTTGGAAGAGCTAGGATCAAACCACGGACTAGAAGCACCAAAGGTGAGCGCTCTACCAATAAGCCACTGCGGCCGCAATGCGACAAATGTAAAGCCTAACATCTGCAAACCTTCATGTACATAAAAAATGATCATGGTGCCCTCGCATCTGAGAGTTTGTCTCTGAAAAGATTATCACTTACTCATCAACGCCGAGGGCATACTTCTTGCTCTTAATTTATGTTAATTAAAACTTGTTTTTAATTTATGTTAGTGAGTGTTCTTGGACATTGAATAAAACAATTTTAAATTATATAATATTTTGAGGAAGGGACATGGACGTTTGGATCTTTCTGGGTAGGTCCTGATATTGACAGGATCTACGAACATGTGGGAAACGAAATAAATAAAATTTGTGTTCCATTTCAAAAAGGAAATAAAAAAAAAAACATTACGGAACAGTTTTGATAGATGTTCGAGTGCTAAGGAGGCAAAAATAACTTTTCCCAATTTTCAAAAAAAATATCCTAAAAATCAATTTTGTAACCTTCAACTTTGAAGGCAGTATATTATAAGTTTGAGTGATATTAGACTTAACTTCATTTATACAATAGGTTGTTGGAGTAAGATTGTTTATTTCAGTTTCTTTTTTCTCGTATTATAATTATGGAGATCTTTTCTATTTATCAGATATAAATTACTACGTATATTACGTCTATGTACATTGTGCACATACATACAAGAATGAAATGAAATCTTTGAGTTTTACGTTCCACGATTATGCCGGTTAGGCTAAAGGAGACGGTGATAATGAGTAATGAATGAAATGGTGGAATGAAGAAAGTGGGAGGAAACGGGACAACCCCGAGGAAACCCACGCAAACGGTGTTTGTCCACCACAAAATCCTCTTGGCGGGGCCTGGGATCGAACCCGGGACCCCAAGCACCAGAGGTGAACGCTCTTTCACTGAGCCACCGCGGCCCTACATACAAGAATGAATTATTATTAGTGACTCAAACAGCAGTAGAGCTCCTTCGTGGTTAAGCGGTTAAGCGGTTGGCGTGGAAGACCCGGGTTCGATTCCCTGCGGTAGCCCATGTGGTTCGGATTCCACGTTAATCTTAAGGCCCATCTCATATAGCTTCGCTGCTGAAAGGAACGTTTAACTCAAAGTCAACTCAACTCAACTCAAATAGCAGTATATTTGATTCCACAAACTAACCCTTTATTTCGGTAGTACATAGCTATTATGGCTTTATTTTGCAATATTGAGACTGAGAATGCTAGATATCATAATTATACAGGTATTAGTATTATAGACCTGGCACTACTCGCCAGTTACCATGTTATTTAAAGCGCATACATTTATTATTTTTCATTGTTGCTTCTGCGTAATTGATGAATCGTCATATGAAAACTACTTTTTGGATGATTCTTCATTTATTTTCCCTTCAACTTTTGGAGACGGTTACACTGTCTCTTCAGTAAAGACGTTCTTCATAGTATTTACTTTCCAATATCGTAGATACTCTATACTATTTTTTAATAGGCTGTATTCTCATTCAAATGAAGACCAAACAAGGAAAGAAACAAATGAATTATCCAAAGTTGAATACATACTACCGAGCAGTTGGTGAACACAATATTTTCTAATGAAAAGAGTCTATAAAATTAGAACAGACTGTTCTATTAAGAAATTTGGTTTTCCAACATTCCTTCATACGTATATTACTCTGTTCGTTTGTGCGTTCATCCGTACGGAAGACGAAAAGAATGAATAAAAATAAGAAAAAAAAATAAAAACTCATTTGCTACTTGATGGATCACCAGGAACTTTGGTCGGGATGTAGTGGTTCTAAAATTAGCAATCGAGTTCGTTGAGGTGATGTTTAAACCGAAAATGATAGAAATTAATCAGTTTCGATTTTAACATTGATCATTATAGGGCTAAAAACAGGGAGTAGATGTCTAGAAACAGTTCCCTGCAACCGATAAAGCGTCTCAAGAATTCATTTTATCTCCCTCCTTAAGTCTCTACTAAAACCAAAAATGATATAAATACATATATGACAATGTCCGTTTCAATATTGATAAACATTGAGCAACGGATAAGATATAGCGAGAAGTGGTTTCTGAAATAGATTTAGTGTTCTAAGAATAGGTACTGTTTTCTGTCTTAACCCTCTTTTCTAACAAGAAGTGGCAGAAGTCAACCACGTCCGGTTTTAACGCTGATCGCTATGGAGTAAAAACGTAAAAGAGGGCGAGAAGCAGTTCCCAGTAGTTTCCTTAATTAAGCGTCCTAATAATATATTTCACTTCCACTCTTAATTTCTCTGTTTCAGCCGAAAGTGGTACATATCTACTACCACTTCGAGTTTCAATATTAATTGAAAAAATCACGCTATAATATCCAAATTCCTTCACGTTGTGTACACGTGACAGTGCTACTTGTTTTTATGTACTGTACACAGGCCTGCAAGGTAAGATATTGAATGTGAAAGATAGTACAATTTTTAATAACTGTATGTGAGAAAATTCCGTTATGTGGAATACAGTGTCGCCCTTCGCATCTTGCTTTCTCCATGCGACGCAGACGTATGCAAAGGAAAACAAATGACGTATTTGATTTAATGGTTCATTTTAAAAAGAAAATACTACTCGTTTCTGATTTCTATAAATATAAAATTATAAGAAAGGAACAAATAACACAGAACTGGATAATACTTAAAAAAAAAAAAAAAAGTTGGTTAGATATATCCGTGATAAATGCAGTTCGATTCTCACATAGAGTCCTTTCAAGTATTCCTAAAAATGTAAGAAATATTCAAATTTTACATAATGGAGTTTACCATATATGAGAAGTTCTTTTCTTTTCTTTTTTTTAAACACACGATTACTCGGAGAAAGATGTGACACATACGTAGCTTGGGATCCCCAGTACTATACTCTAAAGCAAGCAATTATTGATTGGTGTTACCTTTTAAATTTGATCTAGAAAATAGTCCTATCGTTTTTCATTAGATCTGGTGAAAACTTGCCTTTGAGTAAACGAAGAAAAATGGATTAAGAGGTTCAAGAGCCTTATACGAAATAAATAAATAAATAAATAAAATTAGGAGTAAGAGCGTCATAATTGAAGTGACCTCGTAGAATTATGGATTTCCGAAATACTGTTTACTTAGTATTTGAAAATACAATATAATTTGATTTTAATACTTATGCAATCTGCAAAATATCTTACACTAAACATTAAATAAAAAAGTTTTCCATGGATTCGGATTGTAAAAAAATTAAGACGCAATTCTATTATTAGTAGCAAATGTTATTATTATTATTATTTGCTATGGATCAAGTAAGTAAGTGTTTTATTGACGTAAACTTCAATATAGATTACATGCATATTATAAAAGTGGCTTCAAAATATGCTTTCATTAGTAAATGGCTTTATTTATAGGCAAGTTCTACATATTCAGTTTTCAGTGACTGATAGATCCTTTTCAATCAGAGAATTAAGACTACATATTATGTGAGACTAAATTAAGTTCTTTTTTAAAATTTTATTTTGGTGTAGGTAGCTGTGAAAATAGTTAGAACCCGAAATTATCTTTACAGTACGCTTTCTAGGGTTTCCAAATCCACAGTTATATATACACAGTTTGTAATAACATGTAGGATTACGAAATGCACAGTACATATTTGAATATTATAATTTTATATATAGTAAATAAATGGGAACTTATTTTAAACCATTGAATACAGGGATGTACGCATAAACTTATTTCAGAAAGGGTCCAAATTCAATATGACTATATTTTAAACCATTGAATACAGGGATGTACGCATAAACTTATTTCAGAAAGGGTCCAAATTCAATATGACTATAAATTACATTAAAAGTTATCAAGTCACTCCTAAATTTAGACTAAATTTTCGAAAAGTGGGGATTTCGGAGGAATCAGAACTCCAGGAACCACTCGCTGCGAATGTCCCTATTTGGGTAGTAAATCTTTTCAATATACTGATTATTCGAACAACCTTGTAAATTATTGATTTCATTTGAGTTAAGCTACCCTTTCAGCAGCAAGGCAATATGAGACGTGGACCTACCGCTTAACGTGAGATCCGAACTACATGAATTACCATCAGGAATCAAACTCGGATCAACCGCGCCTATTGACTGAGGATGTTATTCAGCTATCTCTTGGCATTAGAAGACAGTTCTTTGGCCTTCTCAGAAATAAATTTAAAAAATGGCTGCCATTGGCTCAGATTGGCTTAAATCAACAAACGCGGAAGAATATCAGAAACTATGGAAAGACAATATTCTTGTCAGGAACTGGATACTGAAGAATGAACAATTATAATAAAAAATAAGAACATGTGACACAGTTGAATTGTAAGGTTGAGTTGCAAGTAATATATGCGTAAAGGAGTGTCTGTGTTACTGTTTGTAAAAGACAAACATTAATAAATAGATCTATAATTTCTTAATTAACCCCTTCAGTGTGGGTGGCGAGTTAACTCGTGTTTTCAAAACGCACCTGCTGTGCGGATGGCGTATATATACGCTTTCATTTTGGTTTGGCTATTTTGTATTGTGCATGGCGAATATACTTGGGCACAGTATGAGTAATGTTATTCCCGACAATATTTAGCGAGTTTGCGCTCACCTAGGAACCCCAAGAGACCAGACAGAAAAATTGGGCTTGATCTGTTGAGGCATTCCCAAATTTTGTGTAACCTAACCATATTATTATTATTATTATTATTATTATTATTATTATTATTATTATTATTATTATTATTATTATTATTATTATTATTATGATAACCATAAATACGACAATGACAAGTTATAGTAGCTAATTACGCACTGAAGGGGTTAAAGAGTTCATTTTACTACTCATGTAATAAGTAATTCAATAACAATTTCTGTCAGAAAATAAAAATCAGTTGTTATTGGAAATAAACGACACAATTTCTAGAGTCGTATATCCTCTTTTCGTTTACCTTGAAAACTACGAATGAGAACTTATCTTTGACATGTGATTTTATTTAGGTCGATATAGTCTATTGATTCATATATTTTATATGAAATACACAATATTACAAAGAAATATATGTTAAAGTTCATGTTAATAATAATTTTGGGATATAAATCTCATTAATCATACTATATACTGTCATCTTGCTAAGGTCGTAATGAAGAGTTTAATAAATGTATATTTCAGTATCACATTCATCTCAATAAGTATCATGTTTCTCCTATATCAATTTTTAAGTTTACAAACTTTCTTTTACAAAAAAAAAAAAAAAAAAAAAAGATATGAGCTTTTTACTTCAGGCATACTATTTTGCCCAGTTCCATTAGATTTTTCGATTGATACTTTACCTTTGGAAACTTTTTTTTTTTTTTTTTTTTTTTTAAAAAAAAAAGGGATATTAATATTTTAAAATTTTGAAGAAAGACACTATTTTGTGCTTCCGTAACAGAGGCGAGCACTAAAAACGGGAGCCAGTGCATCCGAATCCCCATCCGAAACTTCAGAATTATACACATACAGATGGTGATCAGAAAAATAGAAACACCTGAACGAAATTGCAACTTACCAGATTAATATGGTGTCGGGCCACCTTTCGCCTTCAGAACAGCCTTGATGCGACGTGGAATGGAGGCATAGAGGTCGTGAATGGTAGCAAATCGAATTTTACACCATTCCTCGTGCAGGGCATCGGCCAGTTCTGTGAGAGAGGATGGAGGTGGAAATCGTCGCCGGAGTCGTGTTTCCAAGACGGACCACAGATGTTCAATTATGTTGAGATCTGGGGATTGGGCGGGCCAGGGGAGGTGTTGAACTTCATCCTGATGTTCCTCAAACCACGCTGCAACAACGCCAGCTGTGTTAATGGGTGCATTATCATCCTGGAAGATAGCGTCATTGTCCGGGAACAACATCCGGATCATAGGTTGCAAGTGGTCTCCTAAAATTGCGACATAACCGTTGGCAGTGATTCGTCCGCTAAGTGTGACCATAGGACCCAATGAAAACCATGATATGGCGGCCCACAGCATCACCGAGCCGCCGCCATGTTTCACAGTTGGGCGGAGACACTGCAGATCATAAGCTTCTTTGGGCATTATCCACACATAAACACGGCCCGTGGTTGGGAATAGAGTGAGGATGACTCATCTGACCATATCACACGTTTCCAGTCCTCAACTGTCCAAGTTGCATGGTCGTGGCACCATTTGCGGCGTGCGAAAGCGTTATGGTCCCTGATGAGCGGTTTGGCCCGTGCAACATTATCCCGTAAGTTCATGTCATGTAATTCGCGGCGGACTGTGATTGTCGAAACAGAGTGGGGGAGGTGCTGATTGAGTTCCTCCGTCACTTGCTCCGCAGTGGCACGACGGTTCTGCGTGACAATGCGCTTTAATACCCGGCGTGACCTGTCACTCATAATTTTCTTCCGCCCACTGTTCCGCTTCCTCGATGTGGTTTTCCTGTGTGTTGTGTAGGCCGTCATCACCTTCGACACTGTCCCACGCGACACACCTAACACAGTAGCCACTGCCGTCACACTCACTCCACATAACCGCGCATCAACAACTTGCCCTCTTTGAAAATCTGAGAGGTCTCCCATTTTACACTATCTCCGTCTGCTGCAGCCACTGAACACTGCTGTTCCACTGCGCCTGACGTAGTATGGAGACTGACCTAACACACCACCACCAGCGGTCCGGCGCTGCGGGCGCCACGACACCACTGCCAATCCATACATCTGACGTGTTGCCAACTACAGGTGTTTCCATTTTTCTGATCACCATCTGTATTTGCGAGACTGTTGAATACTATGCTCAATAAACGTACGAAAGGAGAAATAAATTTATCAGAGAAATCTAACAAACGGTTTTCTCATAGTTTCCATTTTTCAGATTGTGTAAAATCACAATTGTCAAATTCAATTATTCAGATTAAAACAGTATTTACACAACACAGCGCTATAATATAAACTTTTGGTATCCATCTTGCTATCAATCGTTATGCAATGGGAAGTTGCATCCAGGGTCTAGCCTAACATCCCGTAGGAAACTATATAATACGGAGTTCTACATATTGACGTGAAATATGAATCTTATGAGTTATCACAGA
This sequence comes from Thermobia domestica, assembly GCF_964235325.1. Lineage (NCBI taxonomy): Eukaryota > Metazoa > Arthropoda > Insecta > Zygentoma > Lepismatidae > Thermobia > Thermobia domestica. The sequence continues at coordinate 99,455,251 of NC_137461.1, forward strand.
AGACAAGATTTCTTCTTAGTTAACCACAATAAAATTCTAATTAGTGTGTTATTTAGGTGCGTGAACTTGCCCCCCCCCCCCCCACTTGACGCACTAACGATAAAATTAATGTCAATCGTTAGTGCATCGTTAGTGCTTCTTAGTGCACCAATCCCTAATGTTAGTGCTTCATTAGTCTAGGAGCTATAAGTAAAAACTTTTCGGAGGCCAAGTTCACGATGCCCCCCACTTCAAGCACTAACGAAATACCTAGTGCCATTCATTAGTGCATCGTTAGTGCTTCCTAGTACACTAACCCCTGACGTTAGTGCTTCATTAGTGTAGGCTCTAGAGCCAAAACAATGGTACACGCTGCCTCTCCCACTTCAAGCAATAAGGAAAGAAATAGTGTCGTTCGTTAGTGTATCGTTAGTGCTTCTAGAAAATACTAATAGTTTCGTTAGTGCTTCACTATTAGAGTAGATATAGCCAATTGTAAGTAACGAAACTTTCATAAGAAATGCATGGGGAATTTTTCACTCCGTCAAATTACCGCCAAATTCAAAAGCACTAATGATTTCTATTAGTGCAATCGTTAATGCATCGCTAGTGCTTCTTAGTGCACCAACACTAACGTTAGTGCTTCATTAGTGTACGAACTACAAGTAAAAAACCCTTTGGGCCTAGCGTGAACTTGACCCCCACTTTGAGCACTAACGAAAAGATTAGTGCCATTCGTTAGCTCATCGTTAGTGCTTCTAGAAAATACTAATAGTTCGTTAGTGCTTCACTATTAATGTAGATATAGCCAATTATAAGTTACGAAACTCCCATAAGAAATGCATGGGGAATTTTTCATTGCGTTAAATTACCATGTAGCCACGAGGGAGCTCATATATGAGAATGTGATCAGACTATGGTTCTTCTTATACTCAGGTAAATCCCCAACAGAAATGATTTTCAGGACCCTGGTGGTTCACTGGTAGAGCGATCTCTGCTTTGATCCGAGCTCACACTCAGCTAAGTGGGCCTTGTAGTGAACAAATACCATGCGAGTGGGTTTTCTCGAGGTATCCTGTTTCCTCCTATTTCCATCATTATTGATTTTATGATCACCGTCTCCTTTGCCTTCGGCGCATACACGTGGTACGTTAAACTAAAAAGAAAAAGATAGTGATTCTTCTTAACTCCATTCTCATCCGAAACACATAATATATAGCTAGCATCCTATGTTAAATTATGCTTTCGTGTTGCATACAGCTTCAGAATTAAGGGGGATGTTAAACTGGATTAGTTAACTCAGCTTTGCACTTTCATCTAGCTTCTAGCAATATTTTGAGTTAAACTCTATCTTTATTCACATAATAAAATAGTATAAAGTTTTTTTTTTCAAAGTTGAAGTGTCAATTATTATATGAAAATGACAAAAAAGAAACAAAGGATATGAAATAACATTGCATAGTTTAATATTAAGTGTATAACATATAGTATGGAGAAGTATATACGTATTTATTTATTTTTTATTTATTTTTATACGATAAAGCCTATTTTTATTTAAATAATTGGGTTTGTTGCAATGTTCAAAAGTTTGTTGTAGTCATAGTTACGAGTTACCATCGAGGCAGAAACCTAGAATTCAGTCCCAATAGCTATCGCCTAAATTATTTAATTGTAAATTGCATCCTTCTATTAGCTGGTAATTCATAGATGTAGATTTATATGAATCATTTATGCACATAGTATAAATCAATTTTCTTTTTTTTTTTTTTAAAAAAAAAATACTTATCAAAGCGTATCGTGATAAGCACACAACACAATGCATGTAGACTTATAAGCTCACAGTAAATCAAATATAGCCACAGAAAACTATTTACAATTTAATTATAAATACGTGCACTGTGACGCGTGACCATGGTTAAAAATGAATTTAATAGCCTGCGACGGATAGTGGTAAGATAATGCATGAAATACTCTAGGTGTTCAAACAGATTCAGGGGATGAAATGAAACTATCTTCTGCCAGGTTACGAAATGAGAGCGCAACTTTACTGCCTAAAGTCTTAGTAAAGACTAAGAGAAAGTTTAGTTTAGTATTGAAAAAAGAAGCGTCCCTCTTCAGTGCAGATACCGTATGATGTGAACCTAAAGTTTAATGTGGCTCTACCGTCAAATTCAAATCACCGTAATGCTTTCAACGTTCAGGCACAGGAAATCGAACCCACAACCAAGCTCATCAAAGTCGAGTGCGATAACCACTAGGCAAGCGAGGAGGTAATATTGATATTTTTGTATATTATTGTTCATCCTTCTTTATTGAAACAATTGTGGAGTGCCTAAGTAGGGACTTGTATTTACAGTACATTATATATGGAACAGTAGTGTAGTAATGACTGATATGTCATGCTAGATAGTATATCTATTTTCATTCACTCATAGTTGATTTTGTATCAATGAGAAAAACCTTTTCTCTTCGGGCGAATGCCAGGACGACAATCTTCTTAAAAAAAATCACAAAGAGGGAATAAGCACGTAGCCAAAGGGTTAGATTAAGAAAAGCGATACCACGTATGCTGTTAATCAGTACCTAAGGCTTCGTTGTGCAGGTATTCTGCTATACACCCAATTAATATTTTTAGTATACGCAACAAGTTCTGAAGAAAGACTGTAAATAATAAGTAAAACAAGAAAAATTGAACAAAAATGAAATGTGAATAATAATGTATTTTTGAATGACAATATTGGAGCAATTAATGCATTGAAATTTCGCGACCTATGGTTTACTAAAGCAATGAACAGTTGAAAATGAAATATACATCCATATTGGCATAGATATGTGGAAGCAATATACAGGGTGTTTCAAAACAACACCAACAACGTTTGGGAGATGACTAGGGATGCGCACGAGACAAGATTTGAGGTTGTCTCGTCTCGAAAATGTGCTGTAAAAGTAGTGTCTCGACTCGAAAAACGTATTCTTCTCTATTGGAAGAGCTGTGTCTCGACTCGAATTTTGTCAGGAAATTTCTGTCTCGACTCGTCTCGTGCGCATCCCCAGAGATGACTCCTGACACCAAGATAAGACATAAAGTATAGACAAAACTGGGTGCACAAATGCTTCTTGTCGGAGTTATAAGCTGCCGAAAACATGAAAAATTGAACTTTAAAGGTTCATAGCTCCAAAACTATTTGACCTACCGTAGTCGGGTCCAGACTTCACTTAGGAACTAATATGTACACTAACCAAAAATACGTGTTTCAGAATCATAGGTACCCACGTAGCAATTTTTGCAGAGGGAGTTTAGTTACGGGCGTATGAGTTGAAGTACTCACCAACTACATCTATAAAACTTGTTGCGGAACTTCCGCAGGATTCTGAAGTATGGATATTTGGATAGGGTACATATTAGTTCCTAAGTGAAGTCTTTACTAGACTACGGTAGGTCCCATAGTATTGGAGCTTTGAACCTTTAAAGTTCAATTTTTCATGTTTTCGACTGCCTATAACTCCGAAAGGAAGCATTTGTGCACCCAGGTTGGTCTATTTTTTGGCTTATCTTGGGGTCAGAAATCATCTCCCAAACGTTGTTAGTGTTGTTTTGAAACACCCTGTATAGACATATCCAATTGTTTCACGATGCTAGGGTTGAACCGAAAAATCTGAGGATATAATCAAGAATCGAATCCAGAACCATGCGCACGCACGCTAACCACTTGGCTAGAGGGCATTATATAAGCCACTTCGTTGCGAATGTTACTATTCCTTTTTAATTATCCTTAAATCTATTATGGTTAAAAATTACGAATCTTTTCTTATAGTTGACTATAAGAACGTTTCCTACATTCCTTAATTTAAACATTTTTCCTTTTTTGATAATTTATTTTCATGTTGTCAGCCATTATAAGCAGTGTATGAGGTAATAATTCTCTCCAGAAAGGAAACCTAGCCATCACACACACAAACAATAGCTATAGGGTCTACATATTATTATTATTATTTTGCATATTTAAACAATTGCTGAATGTGGTGGCTCAGTGATAGAGCGTTCACCTGTGGTGCAAGCGGTCCTTGGTTCGATTCCAGCTAGCGTCAAGTGAGTTTTGTGGTATTCCACCATTTCATTCGTTACTCATCATAATCGTGGGACGTAAAACTTAAATATTCCAATTTATTTTTTTTTCTTTCCATCTTCTTCGAGGCATTCTAGCTTGCTCATGGTAAAAATAATGAATTTTCTTCATAAGGAGATAAATATTTCAAGAAATAAAAATGCATGATTCTAATGATTACAAGAATGTTGAGAAGTGAGATATTTCACAAACTGCTAAAATAAAAGTGTTTTTTTTTTTCTTTTTAGTTTGGCTAGACAAAATAAAAGTTGTTCCCTGTTTCTATATTTATGATCATTCAAAAAAAATCTAGAAAAGGGAGAGGTTATTCCTGTCAAGGATTAAAATTTAATTCTCCAGGGGGATGAAATTTTTTGTGAAGGGGGAAGTCCCTAAGATCCCTCCGTCAGTTCACAAACTGATTATAAGTGAATAATAATAATAATAATAATAATAATAATAATAATAATAATAATAATAATAATAATAATAATAATAATAATAATAATAATAATAATAATAGATAATCTTTCGCTTACTTCGTTAGAGTTTTGCACTTGTAATGTGATATAATCCTTGGTTAATCCTACTGCCCGGTTGATAATACGGTCACATCTCTTGGTTTGAGATTGCTCATAGTTGCCGAACTTTTCAATACTCAGGTCTAACGTCTGTTTTCGCTACTGAAGCCACATAAGACGTTGACATAACGCAGTTTATACCAGAATCCAACCTCAGGCTACCAAATGTCCCGATTTTGTCGTGACAGTCTTCTATTTTTATCCTACTTCTGCCTTTTTAATCTGAAACCGGGACGAGTATATGCATATTAATTCCAACAGTTATATCTTAATACGATGGCTACTCTGTGCTGCTGGTAAAGAAAATTAAAGGAAATTAAAAGGAAACCATAGTTTATTATATTGTATCCAAAGAATACCTACCACAACAATAGGTTACTTTTGAGAGTTGAGTATGCGAGTTTGGCATAGGAGACCCAGTTTCGATTCCCGGTGCGAACTTATGCTTTCCGAAAATTAGTGTAAGTACCAACCGAATTTTCGAACTTCAGATGGCACTTCAAGATAACTCTCTCTCTTCTCAAACGTGTCAGTTCGAAGTCCGATTTCGGACCGAAACAAGCTACTATGAATAATTTATGCAACAGGGGCATTTTTCCTTAGATATAGTATTTTCGGTCTAACCAACTCAGAAGTAGTTGATGTAATGAATTAATATATGTGAGAGTTTTCTTTTTTCCTTGAAAATTTCTTTCGTAAGTTTCTCTTTTCTTTTTGTCTTCTTTGTTTAATCTCTTTTTCTAATCCTTCTTGCATTTATATTATAGGAAATTTTTCATTAGGTATTACTTTTTTTTTGGGACAGAACAGACTTAATTTTTTAATACATAAAGATAAATAACTGTTTTCTGCTGTTAAGTGCTTTATTATTATTATTATTATTATTATTATTATTATTATTATTATTATTATTATTATTATTATTATTATTATTATCTCTTTTAGTGCTTTGTTGAAGTTGGTTAATATTGTTTTTTTAAAGTTTGTATCAATGATTTTTCTCCTCCTCCCTCTAGCATAAAATTCCAATGACTCACAGGGGGGGGGGGCACGGTGGCTCAGTGGTAGAACGCTTACATCTCGTGAGCGAGATTCACTGGGGACAATATCGTGTCCGTAGTATTTCTGCAGGTACTCCCGTTTCCTTACACAATTTCATTCTACCAGTTCTTTCATCGTCATTCGCTTGCCTTAATCGTAGTCTCCCTTAGCCTAAAGGTCATAATTGTGTTACGTTAAACGGAAAGATTTCACTTCATTTCTGACTCAATTGCGTCATAACCCTCTTTTAGGTATGTATCTCTGGTTTGGAGGATCTGTGTGCATAGATCTGAAGTCACTTAGTTGTCTTTTATAATATTGTTATAAATTTTAATTTACTTATTTTTAAAAACTAATTTATGTAGAATTCAGCCTGCACTAAGTAAGTTGCTTCTTTATGTCAATATTCAGAAGTAGTCAAGAGAAATATAAATTAACAAATACCTTTTCTTTTTAAGGAGAAATAAGATCGGAAAGAACCCATACTAATTTTAGGTCAATTATGGTAAACATAGTTAACATTCACCTCGATCTCCTAAAGGAGTTTCAAATGCCATTCCAGAACAATTTAAATTAAATTTTCTGAAATGGGAATATACATGCTGTAATTCATTACGAAAAAACAAGTGATGGAGTCATGTTCAGAAACTTTACTTCCCATAAGCTCTATCTTTAACATAAACCTCCCGTGGAAGAACACCCTCAATACTGTTTATTGAACATAAATTTTGCAGTAAAAACAATCTTAATGAGTCGTATAGTATGGTGCAGTACCTATAGTGTGCTATGAGTGTAAGATAATAAATCTAGACTTTGCTTTATTTCAAATTCTACTGTATTGTCGTATACCAACTCATATTCAGTAAGATTTTTCTCATGGCTTATGTCTCTCATTTTATTCATTTTATGACCATTAAGTAGAAAACTATAGCATAACAAACCTTTTTCTTATATATGACTATCAACAAAAAGGCAAATTCTATTTGCTATGCAACTAAATTTGCATGTACTTTATTATGGAAAGCCATTTAAAAAGTAATGGCCTATTATTTATAAAATAGCTCCGATTAAATCATATAATATAAATAATTCAATTTTTGTAGCGTTTGGCAGCTAGTACAACTGAAACTAAGGCCTACAATGCCTCTTATTTCAAATAAACAATGTAGGTTTCAATATGGAAAAATGATTGGCCAATTACTTTCAAGGATGAGTTGATATCTAGTTTCGGCCAATCAGAAACAAGTATTTGTTGCTGTTTAGAGCTACTCCGGCGAGTAAACTGAATGTCAACGAATTCTTGCATGTAATAGGCCAGATATTCCTCCACATTTTATATTAGAACTGATCAATAAATTACGTAGAACTCTAATGGCTTTCCACTATGATATGTACACCATTTACTCTGAATTTCAAACATAATTTACTGTCCTTGGTGTTAGTAACGTAAGGGAAATATGTATAGTCCATTATAAGTATTGCATCATAGTGTACGACTCCTTAGGATTGCTTTTACTTGGAAGCTAATGTTACAACTAATAGTTTAGCGAGTGGTTTTCTTCGAAACAAACGCATTTCTTCAAGTTCGATATTTTAATACTCCTTCAAAAATAACCTTCCACAAAAATACCATCCTTATTACAATAAAGTACATTCAACTTGTGTAACTCAGGATTAATCGAATGGAATCGAATCGAGCCTAACAGTTCCACACGGCCGCAAATAACGTGTCTATCTAAAGAACTTTTGGACGCAACTATCAATAGCCGCATCTGAAGCCCTTGAACAGTTTTTTTTTTTTTTCATGGGCGCAAATCACACTCAACCATACACTAAGGCTGATTATCAAGATAAACATTGAATAGATTTCTAATACTGGAATATACTCTGAAGAAAGTATGTCATCCATCACGTAATCATGTCAATCATACTCAATAATATGGAGTGGGACACGGCTGTTTCAGTGTAGGGCGTTTCGATGTAACACATTTCGATCCTCGCAACCAGAAGGATAAGATCTCCTAGCGGACAAAAGATATCACGTAGATATATTCGTAGTAAAATAATGGTAGCCTATGATTGCTAATTTACTTTCAGAGAAGCTGAAATGATATAAGAAAATCAAGAGGTCCTGAAAGCAACTGGAATTGTAGGGAAAATAATTAGTATTAAATTTCCCGTAAACCTAAATATCCCTTATTGCGTTAGTTAGGCAGAACAGAAACTCCTGTTATACCTAAAGATTAGATCAAAAATGCCTTACAAAGTGCTGGAGGGTCATAGGCAGAACAGGATTTAGGCATAACAAGAAGACACCGATAAGTTCATCTCTTTTTCACTGATTTAGAGATCAATCAAAAAATAAGTACATAAATACTGTATTGTGTAAAAATCAAATATTATTTACGGAAGCTTTCTCGGGAGTTCTTTCTAAACAATAGACCCTAACGGAAGGGGGATTAATTCAATCCCTTATTCTTGATTGACTTTAAGGTGGTGATTATGAAGTTACTGCAGCGAATTTTCAACATGTTTACATATTTTTTAGCTTTTTTTTTTTTTTTAATAACTGCATATGAATTTCGAACAACACTTATGTGCATATTTATCTCCCCAACTTACTATTCAGTTTTGCAGTGACATTCAAATTATGTGGTTTTACCTTTAAAATAGTATTTTCCTTTTAAAATGTACCACCAAACCAAATATTGCTTTTTTTCTTTTGTTAAAAGTTTAGTACTAAGCTAAAATTCACAAAAACGTCGAAGTTGTATACTAATAACCCAATATGGGATGCAAAATGAACTAACATCCTATGTGTTTGTATGTTTCTTTTGTTGTTAAAGAGTGTAGTGTTAAAGAGTGAGGCATGTAAATTTTTCATAGTATATTGTTCGGTTGGAAATTGTACTTCGAGCTGGCAGGTTTGAAAAGAGAGATAAGTTATGTTGATGTGCCATTTGAGTGTAAAGAAATTCGATCGAAGAAAGGACTGATAAGACAGTCGGTCGGAGATAGGAAGTTGAAGACACCCTTTTGGGATCCCACGTTGTATATCCACGTCCCACATATCCTCGGTGCTGGACGGGACGCTAAACTGCAAATGAACCAACCTACTCAGAGTTGAATGAAAAGTGTAAACAAGCTCTTCCCAGTAGATTAAGCGGTATGTTTTCTGAGTAAATGTCGAAGATTAATAGCGGTTTGAAATATAAACATATAATAATAATAATAATAATAATAATAATAATAATAATAATAATAATAATAATAATAATAATAATAATAATAATAATAATAATAATAATAATAAAAAACTAAAGAAGCGTCCAGATGTTCCTAAGAGATAGGTGTTGCATAGGGCCGAAGATCCGACAAGACACTAATTTGCTTGAACGACGTACCGGTGCGTCCAGCCTACTGTATTTTAAGTCTTGTTATTGTGACTGAAGTTTCATGTTGAATTAAATTGCCAATAATTGACATGCTTTCTTTATTTCCTATCATGCAGTTGGTAAGTTTAAGTTTCAGAAACATGAAACGATTTCGCGCTTTGAACACATGGTAGACTTATCTTACAGAGAAAATCGAATGTGCTAAAAAGAATTAAGGAAATTGTAGAGTGGAAATATGAATATCAAAGTTAAGCGAAGATTTCGTGCTGATATTCTTGCCTGATCCGTATATTTCAACAGCAACTAAGAATAGGATAGAAAAGAAGGTGAAGAGACATTTTTTTACTGGAATCAACTCAATTAAATAAGTAAATAAATAAATAAGTTTAAACTAAACAAAAGTTCTGCTATATACGCCTTGATGCAGAAGGTATATTTTAACGACTAAGATTAAACAGAAGGTGTATAGCGTATACCGCCTACAGCCCTATATGTAAGTACGTGGAAAAGTCAATATTATTATTATTATTATTATTATTATTATTATTATTATTATTATTATTATTATTATTATTATTATTATTATTATTATTATTATTACAGCTATATACATTTGGAAAAGATTCCTTTAAGCTCTGAAAGGAGCTTCAAGTAGATATCTCATATACGAAGTATGTCCAAAATGACTAGAAATAGACTTGATTTCCTCGTGCACTGAACGCATTATATTGAAGAATTACTGTTCAACATAAGTTGCTTCTAAACAAAAGCTTTACTTCGACCTTATTATACATAAGTTGAATGAGATATATCATATACTGCAAGGCATAAAATGTATTGTTACGTGTGCTTCATCGTATTTAAGGACTGAAAACCAGTCGAACAATCTCTTGGCATACTAGTAATAAAATAAGATATAAATTTATGGTATTGATTGAAACAAATTCCGCATATATTAAACAGCATCCTCCTTGTCCTCGTGCAAAAAAACTCGAATACTATTGTATACACCACCATCATGCTCATACTTGTGTATTTTTGTAAAACGTTTCTGTCAGCTTGTAACTCTCCCCTTTCTTCTCACTCTTCCGTCACTCGCCGGAGATAAAAATATTTGAGTCAAACACTTTTAAATGGATATATTCGTAAGCATTAACAATACCAAAGGGGTTAAGAAGAGCGAGTGCACCACGCCCCTCGTTGTTACACCTGTCCCACGGCTCATTTCCCAGATATGTATTGTAATGTAGGTCTAGAAGTATACAATATCCTTTTTTGTATTTAGACAAGTAACTAATACCCCAAACTTCTTTGTTTTACTGACCCCTCCCCCCTAGAAAAAATAGAAATATGTAAATAAAGAGCAAGCATGCGCCTCACTGTTTGTAACTACAGTATTATGGAAGTATACTGCTTGGGATTGCGAAGTGGACTGCAACAACTTGAAAACAATGGGAGAAGGTAGAAGAGCCACAAAAATAAATGGGCTTATTCATGTTAAGAAATTGAAACTCTCTGCCGTATACTCAATATTACAGCATGCAATTGCTGCACTCATCTTCCAAAAACGTAAACTGTACTTTCTTGTTCAGTTTTATTTATATTAATATTTGAAACAAATTTGCGCTCGAGAGCATATATTTATCATTTACACAAACACGTTAAAAGCATGTTTATGGTTAAAAATAAGTGGTTGCACAATCATTTAACATATAGGAGTAGTGTTGTCCATGAGACGAGAGATACACGATGTTCTTGATGACATATTAGGCGAGAAAAAGGTCTTCCAATAGACAAAGGTATATTTTTCGAGACGAAAAACATTTTAAGGACACCACTTCGACTCAAGACTCTCCCAAATCGCTTCTCGTGGTCAGTACAATGTAGCAACAGCCACGCCTGGATTGATCTAGGATAAAAAATGTAGAAGGCTCAAGTGTTAATCTCTATATCGTTCTATACTTTCTCTAGTTCAAATATAACATTCTGGTAATAATAATAATAATAATAATAATAATAATAATAATAATAATAATACACTACTTCCACATGAGCTCTTCCTTTTTAGCCATATGGGTAGCGTACACGCTTTTGGCACGGAACGTTCTGGTTCGATTTATGGTGAGAGCTCATGTGGTATGGATACCACAATAAGCTATGGATCCACGTTTGTTGCTAAAATGAGACGCTAAACTTTAATCCAACCTCGGAAGTTAAAAGTGCTTCTAATTTCAAAATTCATTTCCACACATTTCGAGATACTGACACTTTTTTATTTAACGTGAAGATTTTCATAATCACGTTTGTTTCTTGAGTATAAGCGTCAATTTTTATTATACTTCAAACTATGCTAAACGTAAGTGTCGGAAGACTTATAGAACGACTTTCTCCGTTTGACCCTCTGTCAACAGGAATCAGGTCAAGAACAGTAAGAAATATCGAGATGCGCTTTCTCGAAATCGAATCAGTGTCTCAAGAATAGCTACTATCTCCTCCATTAACTATCTATTCAACTGGTTCAAATTAATCATTCCATGTTTCAACGTTTATTTAGAACGAAAACGGGCAACATACAATAACTATCCCAAACCAGAAGTTGTTCCAAGTTACTATTGCTTCGATTTCAATACTGATTTCCATAGAGAAAAAAATGTTAGAAGATATCGAGATGTGGTTTTCTGAATCGATTTATTGTACAAAGAATAGGTCTCACCTTCTTCATTAAAACTCTACTCAAATCGGAAGTGGTTCAAATCATCATTTCCGGTTTTAAAATTTAGTCATACAACAAAAGTGGTAATAGATAACGGTATATGGTGCTCTGCAATAGATTCAGTGTCTCACTAAAGCATATATTCGCAACCCGCAACACTACCAAAACCGGAAGTGGTTCAAATTTACTATTATTTCTGGTTTGAGTACAGATTTTCATAGGACAAAAACTGTAAGAGATATGAAGATGCTCTTTGTTGCAATTGATTCATCATCCCAAGAATAGGTCCTATCTCCATCATTAACCATGTATTCAAACCGGAAGTGATTCAAATTAACCACTTCTAGTTTCAACATTGATCGCCATAGAATAAAAGTGGTACTAGGTCTATGTAGCGGCAAACTGTTTTCTGCAAACGATTCAGGGCGTCAAGAGAACATATCTTCATAGCCCACAACACTCTACCAAAGCCGGAATTTACTACTACTTCCCGTTCCAATACTGATTTCCGTAGAGGATAAACGATAAGAGATATCTAGATGCAGAGTTCTGCAACAGATTCAGCTCCCTAAGAGTATGTTCTATCTTCTCCAATAATCGGCTGCTCAATCCGAAAGTGGTTCAAATTAACGATTTCCAGTTTCAACTATTCCCCAAGTACAACGAGTAATGACTTTTTGATATGGATTCAGTGTCCAAGGAATATATTCTATCTGTGATCGTATTAATTAATCTATTAGGACCGGTAGTTAGAGATGTACTACTTCAAGTTTGAGTACTTTCCTAGAGTTTGGAAGTCTACCGTACTTTCGCATTATGAAACGAAACTCACTCAATATTGTTTTCAGTGGGTGCTCATCTGCGGTTTTTGAAGAAAAGTTACAACGTTTTTCATTCTAATTTTTTCAACAGATTCAATAGATTAGTGGTTATCAATCTAAGGTTCCCCTTTGAGATGCATGAAAGACTATCAACGGAGGGACACTGGCCTCTGAAATCAAATGAACTGTGAAATTAGTTTCAAACTGCAAAGTCGTCAATTTTTTTTCATACCACCATTGCCTATTTTTTTTTTTTTTTTTTTTTTTATTGAATTTGGACTGAACATTAAAATTTTATTTTCCCATATTAAATGTGTAAGCAGCATTGGTCATTGTCTTAACTTTTAAAATTGTAACGTGTAATTAGATGAATTATACTCACTGCTGAAGCTCATTTTATATTACCTAATTATTTTATTGGTATAAAAAAAACATTCGATGTTAATTTCAACGCAGAAATCCAATTTGTGCTAAGTACCCATTAAGAATCTCAAATGGGCGGTGAGTCCTGGAACATCCACGTATTGACGCCTATGGTCCCGAGTGGAGCATTTCGTGTCAATGCAAATATAAATTAAGAATTTTTCATACAGACAGTTTCGGATTGTGATAGAATTTATCCTTCTATAGCAATCACTTTCAACTGGATGCTCTGCGACGTCACAGTTTGTTGCTCGTGTTCCCAGCAAATCACACGTAGAAAGCAAGAAAGCAGCAAACATACTGTTGATAAAATACAGTCAAACAAGACGAAGTCGATAGTTTTGCAGATGCACTGTTCGTGTATTGGTGATTAATCGAATACTGCCAGTTTTTTTTCTATTCAATTTCATTCACATCATTCCCTCCGTTTCTCCTCTCAACCTATTCTAAGGGGGACATGGTGGCCCAGTAATAGAGCGCTTCCTTCTGGTGCGAGGGGCCCTTGGTTCGATCCCCGGCCAAGTAAGATTTTGATGAACAACATCATGTCTGTGGGTTTTCTCGGGATACCCCCGTTTCCTTCGAAATCTCATTTCACCAATTCTTCCATCATCATTCACTTGCCTTAGTCATTGTCTAGCTTAGCCTAAAGGGCATAATCGTGGGACATTAAACTGAAAGATTTCATTTCACTTTTTTAAAAAAACTTGCTCTCATTCTCTCTCTCCTGGCTCTGATCGTAAAAGCTTGTTCCTATTGTATATAGACAAGTAGGAAATGATTACTCTGTAGGTATAACAGCAATATGATTTTCACGAGATTATTAAATATCTTAAAAGGATTTTGCTTAATATATTTATATAATTTGAGTGTCATGGATATACAAACGCTAATATAGACCTAACTGCTGTAACGACTCCTAAAATTCTTACCAGATACACTTTCCCCGAGAGATTTCTTTCTACCTTTCTTTTTTATTTTAATTGCTCGAAGTGCCAAAAGTGAAATTATATTTTCGGTTAAAAAATAATGTTAATGTATGTTCCTGACTTTACTTGTACTAACAAATAAAAAGAAAAAAAGTGTAAGCTTTCTTTGGTGAAAATTTGAAGAAATTCGGTTGGGTACTAAGGAAGTTACGACAAAAAGAATGTAGCAGAAAATATACGTTTATAAGGTTAACTCCTCGTTGTACCGCCCACAAGGTGATGTTTTAAATTCTAGTCTCAGTTCTTTTGTTTACTAATACACGCACATCATCACAGCACTAAACCACTTTCTCTGTCATTGTGTATTGAACTGTCAATCAACCATTCAACCGAGATATGAATGGTACGCGGCAGTTTGGCCAGTTCGTAAAGAAACTAATACTCCCCCTCTTCTCCGTACGGCAACAAATACTCCCCTCTCCTCTGCTCATCCGACGAAAAGATTACAACAAGAAGCGTGTGGTTTGTCTATTGTCTCTTTATGTCAAAATGTTATCCATAATGTTGGTAGCCATGACAAACTTCAATGTTCCAACTACAATATTTAAGAAATGTTTAAGCGGAGACAACCTTCATGTGGTAGTGGTACGATTTGCTTTGGTTAAGTTCTTAAGTATGAAATTTAATGAGTTGTAATACTATGAAATAACTAGAAAAAGTTCACACTAGACCTCATGACCAAAAAAATTAATTGCGTATTAATTCTTTATTTTTCGTTTATTTACTATGTTACTTTGTAATAACATTTCTATGAACGGTTAGCGTAAATTGATAAAATTTTACTTAAATTCGATCAAAAACCTATCAATTATTAAATATTTTTCGAAAATTATCTGGAAATGAGGACCGTAATAAACCTTCCAAAACGATAGATATGGTATAGATATAACATTTTTAAATAATAAATTAACGAAATTCTCTATGATAATACATCTTGTAATATATTATTATTCTGAACCGGAATTGACCCAAAACAAAAACTTCTTTTGTTCTTCGATTTTTTGACTTCACAGAAAGAAGCTTTGGTGGGTTTTACTGATTCAAAGAGACTTTATTGCTCAAAAAACGCAAACTTCTTTATTTGTGAATCGATAATATAGTAGATAAACCTTTTTATAACTATTTTAATGTAAAATGGTGGAATCAAATCTCACTCCCTTTGAAATAAGAGCCATTTTACAGAAAATACGTAAACTCTGTAAATATTTCATGAAGCAAAATGTTTTAACAAAGAGCGTATATGAAAAGTATTATATTGTTTTATTAATTTTTACTTTTAATCATAAGTATAATCTTATGATAGACTCAAAATTACAGCTAAATGTCGAATATCTGAAAAGAAAAGCAATATCTATTATTGGGACCGAAATAGACCTCGAGCAGCTATAGATAGATAGATAGATAGATAGATAGATAGATAGATAGATAGATAGATGGAAACGGTCTTACCCGTCACCACCACCACCCTCCAATGTTGAAGACAGATTTGGGCCGCTGAGCTTGAGGACAGATCAGATAGAGTGAAATGAAAACACTAACACCTACGTAATAAATGCGTTTATGCACACGTTTATAAACGTATCTACATTGCACACTAGCTCCCAAAATCCAACCTTCCCTAGTCGAGAAAGGGCTTTGTATGCGATCAGATCTGATAAAGATATCTGTCTACAAAATTTGGTGCCTGTAAATGGCTGCATCCTATGCGTAATGCTGATTACAAACACACACACATTATTATTATTATTATTATTATTATTATTATTATTATTATTATTATTATTATTATTATTATTATTATTATTATTATTATTATTATTATTATATCTGATGTTTTGAAATAGACTCTTGTGGAATATCAATATCGTTGTTATATAAAAAAGTCAAAATTAGCACAAATTAATTTATTCATATTGGATATGGAATTGTAGCCTGCATCGCTGACCCCGAAATTTAAAGGAGAGAGGGGCAAAACTGAACACTTAAGAATTTCGACCTTTTTCTGGAAGACCTTAAATCACGAACAAAAATTTTCTAGGGTAAATGAGTGCTTTAAACGGACATAATGTTTGATCATTATTCTTAGTAGAGAATACATGAGTAGTTATAGAAGATATAGCAAAATTCGGATTTACTCCACTAGGGGACTAGGTCTGAACGACCTACTTACAGTAATGTAGTTTATTGAAAATGACACTACACTATGCAGTGATACTGTATAGAATATGACACAGAAAATATGAATATGACTGACAAATGCCTACACTGAGAAAAATGTAGGTGGCGTACTTAAAAAGATAGGTTACATGCGTAATTCCTGTAGTTTTTGGACTCAACGTACAGCAGACGTATAACTGAAAACCATGTTTTATAATGCTTTCTGTATAAGTGTTCCATCTATATATACTTTCTGTATGAAACAATGTAGGCGGTCAGGATCTCACATACAAATGGACGTATATAACATAGAGCTGAGTAAGGTAACATAAGTATATGCATGTGACATACGGAAAACTGTTACATGTCATACATCCTGCAACGGCATGATGTAACATCTAAGGGCAGTGCCTATGTAGCATACGGATAACGTATGCTCCGTACTGATTTCTATAGTAAGCAAGAGGATACCATATATTTCTATAATATACCGCTGTCCGGAGAACGGATTTTTCTCTGTGTATATGAACTTAACATATGAATGAAAAACAGGTTACACCATGGCGCTTGCTACTAAATTATTTATTATACGTAAATCTGCCGTTTTAATGTTTGTAACGCTTAGATTGTTACGTCGTTTCATTTTTTGAAATACGAACTCAATATCGACTTTAGTAGGGGGGGGGGAATCTGAACGGGCTGCAAGCCTTGTGTTCGCCTTTACCCCACTCTGTACTTGTGCGGAATATTCCACTTCCAGCCTGAAAAAAGCAGAGCAATATGGATATGATATTACACATTAGTAACTCTATCTTCAGCAATGTCAATCATAAAATATTATTGCCAACACAATAATGCTATTTGTGCTATGTGGCTACAACTACTCACTTATCTTTATAACACGACGTACAAATCCGTCAAGTGAAGAAACAAATGAGTAGTTCAGTCCACTTCGAGGTGTTGCCAGATTCTGGAAATTGAAGTATTCGGAATTACCCGCCGTTCGGTTTACCCCTCGCTCCCTTACTTTCGCCCAGGCCTGCCAAATCAACGAAACAACCATGCTTTCAGTATTCGAATAACATTCCAGAAATTTTAATGTTACAAAAACAGAGTTTCTTTGAGAGAAATCTTTGAAGGGAGGCTGGATATTTTCGGATGAGTAGGGGGAATGGTCGGAATTACTCGGAGGTGTCTTCACAAAAATCAAATATATGGTTTGATATCCCCCTTCACCATTTCAAAAATTAATTTCCTTCTTTTTTCTATTCAATTCGTAATAGACATAACATTCTAATAATAATAATAAAAAAAACAGGTTTATTGCCATTTTAGATTTAGCCAACGTCTCTGAAACAAAATTCTAATTACACTACTGGTGTTACTGTTTTAAAATAACGAAATCTCTACGGATACAATACAAAATAATGCCAGATAAAAACTGTTGTATTTTTTCTGTTTTATTTTTCCTTATTTTTTCTTAAAAAAGAACAAAGAACATGCATACCATTCAAACGATTATTAAATAACTTTGTAAGTACTAAGTAACAAATCTTATTATAATGCCAAAACTTCTACACTAATGTAAGCATGAAGGATAAGGAGAAAGAGAAGGAATGTCACAAAACTGCATTTTCGAGAAAACGGCGTTTTAATATTGAAAAGCTGTATAAAATGAATAGAGTTAGTCGAATCTTTTGCCCCGTTTTACACGGACATTACATCTATGCATGCATGGCATACACAGTCAAATAGTACCAAGAGTCACCAACAGATAGGACAAAGCACCCGACAAAGCACATACATGGACATTCCTGGTTTTTTTCCCCCTTACCCTTAATATATTTTAATTATTGTGATTTTACAACTGGACTTTTTAAATTCAGTGGAGATTTCTCTAAATAAATAGCAGGCAAGAAATATTACTTCGAACTAGATCTAATATTAAAGTAATTCGAATTAGAGTAAACAGTCATAAATCTATTCGCAACTTATTACATATAACTTATAGGTTTACCTACATTTTATTTCAAATCTAGTCTATTAAATTTAATACCAGACGATTTATATATCAGCAAATTATATTAGAAAAAATATTTATTATTTTACTTATAATACATTTTAAATCATGTAATGGTTCTTGCAAGGCATTCCTGTTTAAACCAAACGAATCCTTTGGACGCATATTCAGGTATGTATCCACGGAGGGAAGAGAATGGAAACCCGACCCTTTCCCCAAAAGACTTCCTATCCTCTCCCGCAAATGTAGTTCGACTGTTAAATGTTTATTTAAACATTATTTACTAAAAGAAATAAATGTTTATAATAAAAATGAATAGAAGTGTCCATTCCTCACACGGAAAGAGTTATGTTTAAATGAATATAAAACCGGAAATTCGAATATGGTTATAACTGTCCCTTCCTTCCCTTTTAAAAGCGAAATTGTCGAAAACCCTGCAACACATGTTTGCTAGTTTTTTGTTTTTTTTTTTAATTATTTGTTTATATACCGAATATTGTGCCTCCAATTTGAGCCAACATTTACATGAAGCATTTTCTAAATATAGAATCGAAATTTTTATTACTAGAAAATTGTCCCGTTTAGAGGCCAAAGTTTTGAAAAGTTGAAATACGTTTTCGATTAATTGCAATTAGAAGTTTGTGTATCTGACTTCTTACCTCCAACTTAAACAGTACTCGCATAAAGTTTTTCTGTATAAAAAGTCGGAAATTTGATTATAGAAATTGTTCCCTTTCTCCATTAGAAGCTGAATTATCGAAACATGAATTGAGGCGCCCAGTATCAAAATCCGCCACATCCATTCTGCTTAGTTTCGAGTAATCTCGCAAAACATGCAGTGAAGCTCCTTATACACGTGTAGGAAGTCACACGTTTGAACTAGTTTTTTTAGTATGAAATATTAGGCTTTTAAACAAAATTCTGTTTCCATGAATTCCTTTAGATCAAACATATTACAAGCGATATATAACTCAATTTCGGTTAAAAAAAAATGGATTTCGCGGCTTTTGATACTAGGCGCCTCAATTCTTTTATTTTTAATTAAGTTTTAAGTATAGAATTCTACTCCCCAAATTTGAATGAATCCACACATTTGACAATTTCACAATAAACATTCCAAAATTGTAAGAGAAATTGCTCCCATTTCCCTACTTCAAAGCGGAATTTTCTTAAAATGCTAAAACACTAGTTCTATTTTTTTTATGGGAAGCTTATATATCACGTGTTATGTTCCTAATGTGAGATATTTCATTATACATACGTACTATACAGTATATTACACTTATACATACTACACACTCATTTCTAAAAAAAATCTTTTCCTGTCATTTATTTTCATGCCAAGAGAGTTTCCTGTGCATATTTTATATTTCTAGCTTTCTAGTATTATGGTCTGTAGGTTGATGTGCGATTCCCTTTATATGAGATTTGAAAGGAGAAAAATCAAAACAGAGTCAAAACATAATAATTACGAATTTCCCAAATGCAATAATTAGTGCAATACTGATAAGTGGCACAGCCAAAAACATATAGAAAGCACTAATAATTATCGTAACGAAGAAATACGCTTACACACAAGCATACACACACCTATATTAGCCTATGTGGTGTAGGGTGGCCCTTATTTATATGGGCAAAAATAAATTTAGAAATTTCCTTGGACTCAACCCCTAAAATGGTTTCATATGAGACAAAACGAAGCCAGGAGAAAAATTAGATCCATTGAATAATTTTAAATGGTGCCCCAAACAACCTAAATTTTTAATGCGTTTACAATACATAGTACAGTGAAACCTCCCTTAACGGACACCTCTCAATAACGGACACCTCTATAATACAGACACAATTTTTTGTCCCGGAAAAATTATATGTTCCCTTATGAAACAAAACCCTCCCTTTTACGGACACTCTCATATACGGACGCGGACAGTCCTCCCCCCTTCCCAGACGTTTCAATAACCTCTTCATAACAGAGACAGGAATTATTCTGTTCTGCAATATATTATTGCGCACAAGTATATCTATCATGAAGTCTAGACCTGATGAACCATCAAAGAGAACAGCTTCAAGATGAACTTGAAATTCTTTTTTTTTCTTCTGCCCGTAATGAAGTGCTTTCTTCTGGAAATCCTAGAAAACCTTCAATACTCGATAACACTCATGCAGGGTAAGTCGTATGGCCAAGAGTTCTTTGCGAACTATCTTCCCTTCCCTAACAAATTTAATCCTTTTGCACTGAGAAAAAAAATTGTAGGTGGCGTACTTAAAAAGATAGGTTACATGCGTAATTCCTGTAGTTTTTGGACTTAACGTACAGCAGACGTATAACTGAAAACGCATGTTTTATAATACTTTCTGTATAAGTATTCCATCTATACGTACTTTCCGTATGAAACAATGTAGGCGGTCAGGATCTCACATACAAATGGACGTATATAACATATAGCTGACGAAGGTAACATAAGTATATGCATGCGATATACGGAAAACTGTTAGTGCTCAGACATCCTGCAACGACATGATGTAACATCTAAGGGCAGTGCCTATGTAGCATACGGATAACGTATGCTTCGTACTGATTTCTATAGTAAACAAGAGGATACCGTATATTTGTACAACATACCGCTGTCCGGAGAAGGGATTTTTCTCTGTGTGCCTCTGGGCCTTGCACCTTTCATGACAATTTCATAGATAATAAAACAAACATAGTTTGTTTTACAATAACTTTTTCAATGAGCAATGTTTCGTCTCTTACTTTTTTTTTTTTTTTTTTTTTGAAAAGCAACATTTTTCTTTTACTATGATACTGGAACAAGTCTAGGTTGGAGTTTTTCCGGCTTCCTCTTTCACATTCTCTAGGAAGGTATTCTTTGTGGTTGGGGCTGGATCAATAAACATATGCATTCCCATATGCCTTTTCACGCATTCCGCCAACAAAGAAACCGTGCAAATATATACACACACCCACGTTTCTTCCTCAACCGTACTGAGGATTCTCAGAGGACACTTTCTAATGAGTTTTCTTATTCTTGTAGAGGAAAAAGTATGTAATTTTTGCTAAACAAAAGAGTTTAGCCGATTACTTGGTTCCTAATTGACAACCTCCTCAGTTCGTGCCTTTGAAACGGGGATGTAATCGTTGAACTGAGAAGATTACCTTCCACTCACCATCTAGAATGAGTGGGTACGTTACTGATTTCTATGCGAGAGGTAAACGCTTTAAGCATGTTTCTTATGGGGATTAACTTAGAATGACAACTCAGAGGTTAAATGGATAATTGACAGTTATATTTCTGATTACTATGTGTTGCTGTGTAAATGTTGTGTTCTAAAACGGATATCTAGAAAAACGCATGCCAAGCATTGAGCATTTGATCACTGATTTCGAGGTCACACATACCTTGAATGATGACTTCCGTTGATGGTCGCTGGTGGTGCTCTCCTGGGCTGACTCTGAGTGTCGATATCGCCAAGTTGATATCGTCCTGGATAGGTGTCTCTGTGGTCAAGACACGGCCAACATTGGTAACGGCTTCTCTGACCAATGTTCTAGGTAACTAACTCCCAAAGTTAGTTCGTTGAATATAAGCGCTTTGAGACTCCAGTCTCAACTTCGTAAGCGGATCGGTACTTTCAAGTCACATACGAACGACTCCGTTGTATTGGAACTTCTTCCCTCTATCGTCTTGGTACTTCTCTCTCTAGAGCCCTCCTGTCCTCTGGTTTTGTTTGAAAATCATCCTCAGGAATTCGATGGTGTCGACTGACGTCAAGCACGTGTGCCCTCCTTTCTTTGGAAAAACAAGGTTGCTTCCTTGTTTCGCGAACAACAACTGCAATACTTGGAATGCTCTGATCTCATGATTCTAGACAATTTCTACATACCCGTGAATGTGTTTCGTGTTCACAATCATTATACAATTGCAACTCAAATGATTTTACAAATTATTCTTGCCAACACATTTTCTAAATTTAGTTCCTGCATTCGCAGACTACTAATTATGTGCTTTTACTTGTTTTTATTAGCTGACAACAGAATTGCATAAATTTCATAAAACTTGCATTATCAAGAATCTTAAGCTTGACATAAATTATATTCGTTAATTTTCCTTCACCAAATAAAAATTTAAAATCTTTGATAAATCCAATATTCCTAAATAAACATAAAATTAATCGTTAAATTATGAGCTCTGCTATCTGAAAATACAGGCTCTGCCACATAATTATCTTTTGAGAAGGTTCTGAGATTTTGCAATCAATGAGAAACGCTCACAGGGTGATGACATATACTTAAGAAAATTAACATACCCGCATTATCTTTTGCAGTACCAGTATACGAATATATTAACACATCCCCAGCAATAATATTATTTAACAGAAATGAATTTCTCCTTCATCCCTCCCATTAGTTCAAGTATGTACTAAATAGAGTATTTGTGAGATTAAATTTCTATAACCTCTCTGTAACGGACACCTCTCAATAACGGACAAAAATTCATGTCCCATTGGCGTCCGTTATTCAGAGGTTTCACTGTATATGGGGAAAAGCTGGAATAAACTCTTGTAATTTACAAACGGCTTAAGGGAATGGAAAGATATCTTGGATAATGGAACTAGAGGAAATGACCAACCTAATTTTGTATAGCATTATTATGGCGGCCATCTTGAAGTCCGCCATCTTGAATTCAGGTCAAAATTTTCAAATAGGAAGAGGGTCATGTTACATATCATTTTAAGGTGGCGTTTTCCCAGAAGCACAAATCTCGTATTATTTTTAAGCTACCAATAATCTTGTAAGAGTTATTACGTGTGAGAAACGAAATGCTTCGTTGTAATGTTATTTTATTGTAGTTATGGACCACAGATTTGTAAGAATTTTGGAAGTATTTTACATAAACTGGAAACAAACTGCTAGAGAAAGATAAATCTTTGTTTCCCCATGAACTACCAATAAGTTTTTCCATCAAGATGATTCATAGACCATTATGAGGAAAAAGAAAAAATATAACATGGAAGAAATTGAAATATCCCTTATTTATGTAGTGCTGTAGCTTTGGGGTAAGTTTTCAATAGGTTTTCAATCTTATATACTACACAGTTCACTTTTGTCACATCTAGGAAAAGATTATCTATGAGAATTCACTATGTGCAAAATAAACTTTTTCTGATACTCATTTTTCGTAAAAACGATGTTGTAATCTCCTGTTAGTTTCACTCCCCTTTCTGCCGCATCGTTTATTACGGAGATGAATTTAACTATTGTCTTTCCTTGAAGATAGTCATTGTTATCTGACCATGAAATCGGATCACACTCAAGAAACCCTTTGGGTATTTTAAATCTCACGAGAAAAAAATTGTTTGTTGTATCAAAATCACTGATTTCTCTTTTCGCAAGAATTTGTATGATATTATCCTTGCGTCAAGCCTCTTTGCTGCTTCACGGTCTCTCCTTACAGTTTTAATTCTTTCAACCAATTTTTGTTTTTCCACTATGTTAACTTCATCATCAAAAAACTCCAATGCTACGTATTCCTCCTTCAAGTACCAGAGATGCCGAGAAAATTTAGAAAGAGCCACTTCAGATAATTCATTATCTATTTGCCTATAACTGTACAAAGCTTTCAAAAATTGCAGGTCTTGTAATGGTGAATGGGATACTTGATCACATTTAAATCAAGCTTGGACATATAGTCGTATCAGAAAAAATCATGCATTCCGAAGACCCGTTTCTATTTGCTTCGTTAAACGAAAATGTTGGCGAAAGAGAAATATTTTTAAACAGTATATTGCTTTTCCCATCTGCCTTGCATAGTGAATTGCTCCAGGCAAACGAAAGAAAACTCTTCGAGAAGGTATGCCATCCAAGAATGTCAGTTCTAAAAATTTACTGTAATCTTCTCTGCGGTGTCCTGCTTCTACAAGTTTGATAGCAAAATTCAATACTTCATTTCTTACATCTGAAATGTTGTTCCTTACGTCATTATCATCATTAATTCTGGAATAAAGTTAGTACAATCTATTTTAGACCAATCGTTCTGAAAATGCTTAAATAGGGGAACGTCCGGTCCAGATGCAAACGAAACACAACACTTATCAAATACGCATTTTAAAACCAATTCATAAATGTAGTGTCTACAAGGAAGGTATAGAAGATCATTTTGGAGCATCTGCTCTAGCAGAATGAAAGCACCGTTCACATGACACACATGACACACATGACACTTATTGTGACAACAAACTGCCTGCACGAACTTTACCAAGCTCCATTCTTCAAGCTAATGAACTGTAGTAGAAATAATATGTTCGTTCTCCTCTTCATGATGACAAACTGAGAACACCAATAAACCTCTCATGAGCATCTCTTGTAATAAATATTGATCACCCGTCGATAGTCTCTCTACCAGTCAAACTCTCTACCAGTGAGTTTTCCGTCTTATTGCACAACTAACGCACTTGATGCACTCCGAAATTGTTTTTGTGGTCTTATGCAACTTCGCTACGAATTTTCTCTCAGCATCGATGCATATTTATTACTAGTTCCTTTATATTATGGCCTAATGTTTCTGCCGTCGCTGTCAGAATATGTATTCTCGTTCTATCAGTGGACTTGTATCGATCAAGAGCAGCAACCTGTCTTGGAGTTTTAAAATTAGTTTTTCCCATTCTACATCTCTTGCAGGGTCCGGGCGCACACAGGCACATATTTACATTTTATCTTACATACTCAACTGGGTTTTCCTCTTCATTTCTTGAAATGCTTACCTCCGTGTATTTTGGTGTAAAATTCATACAAATCATTTTCAGAAGTGCATTTTTCTTTTGCGTTTCTCTTTCTAATGAAGCCGCGCATATCCCTCTTGTTCTCTTCGAGCCAAACTCATGTCTTTACATTTAGTTGTGTAAGAGTTATTACTTGTGAAAAAGAGAAATATTTTTACAGGTAATAATTCTTAGACGACTAAAGCTATCTTTAAAATAGTGCCCGATTTGTGTTTCTGGTGAAACACCACCTCAAAACGATATGTCACATGACCCTCTTCCTATTTGAAAATTTTGATTTGAATCCAAGATGGCGGACTTCAAGATGGCCGCTGAGACAATACTATACAACGTTAGGTGTGTTTCTTCCTCTAGTTCCATGATCCAGGGTATTTCTGCGTTCCCTTAAGCCGTTTCTAAATTACAAGATTTTATTCCAGATTTTTCCCATATATTATGTACTGCAATCGGATTCAAAATTTTAGGTCACTTGGGGCACCATTTAATATTATTCAATGAAGTTAATTTTTCTCCTTCCTTAATTTAGTCCCATATGGAACCATTTTAGGGGATGAGTCCAAAGAAATTAGGAAATCAAAAATTAAGGACCACCCTTGCATTGTGGCGTCACCGACTGAAATATGAGTCATATGGTCGGCCAGAATACTTCATGGGCTTCTGTGACACAAGTTTAGTATTTTATTTCAGTACATAGGGATGAGGCGAATTCCAGGTGAGACAGATAAGAAAGAAGATAAATTCTTTTTTTCAGTTTTCTTTAGTTACGCAGTATTAAAGTACAGATGAAATTTGCTAAGAAGTAATAAACTAAATTTCCTAACACTACAGTCATGAAAAACTACGACCAGCCAGATGGATAACGTTTAACTGGGTGATGATTTTCAGTGCATCGGTTCCCAGGCGCCATTATTTCTGGCTTTCTGGGTCGGATTTCGCTACCTCTTAATTCAGGTAACTTTCCAATTATCTCATGATGGGCCAATACCAGAAAATTTTACTGCTCTGTCGAGAATAAAACAAGAGACCATGCACACTGAGATCGCGTACCGTACGCTAACAATTCGGGTAAACAGGAGCTCAATAATAATAATGGTAATAATATTTAAACATCTACTTTCTTTTTAATGCTGTATATTCGTCCCTGCAGATGGTAATTTTTGATGCCTATGATAACGAAAAAGAGTTGAAAAAAAATTAAGAATACAGTATACAATGCTGAAATCTTATGTAAGGTTAAGAATAGAGGTTAGAGGTTATAAGAAATAAGTTTTCTTTAAATATGTCTGTGTAACGCTTATTTTTCATAGGGATTATGTGGTTGCTGTGTACACTTCGATTTGCCGTCGTAAGTGAATTTGCACAGATACGAGACAAAGAATAGAAATATCTATGGGGCTTTAGAAAATGCCCAAGATTAACAACGAAGTTTGCCAAATGAAAACTTGTTGTTTGTTCGGAATTCGAAAAAAGAAAAAAAATCTATCTAAAACTTGTTTTCCTTCCTGAGTCTAGTTCTTTCGTTAGTATAAAAGGAAACTTCTTTTCGAAACTACTCATTACAAGTTTTTATTTTCAAAGGTTTTTTGTTATCCTTCTCTTTACCAATTCTTTCATTCTTTTAGCAGTCCAACTACGTACTTCAGTGGTCACAGTAACTGAATAAAAACAAAAGCCAAGCAGCAAAACACTACAGAATTGCGCAATTTTCTTTCTTCCTTGCTTCATTTTTTTTCTTTCATTCCTTTTGTTCTACATTGAAACGAACTGTTGCCAAAGTGATTGTTTCCAAGTAAACATCGTTTTTCTTTAAAGGAAGAATTTCACAAAAAGAAAAATAAGAAAAATCTATTAGTAAAGGCAAGGATACAAAGTACTCTGCGAAAGAATTTGAACACCTGTCTTCTCTAACACTGAAGGGTACAAATGCAGAAACGATCTCTATATACAAAATTGGAAGGTCTGACTGACTGACTGATCTACACCTAGCCCAAACTGCTTAAGCTAGAAACTTGAAACCTGGATCGAACATAAGATGAAAAAAAAATCTTTCAGTTTTATGTATCACGATTATCCCTTTAAGCCAGTGGCGGCCGGTGGATTGTGGTTTCGGGTGTTGCAGTTCGAACGATAAGAGACAGAAGATATAAAGTGGACTCATTGACTAATCAGCATAATTTTAGATGCAAATGCTATGTGACATATGAAATTAAATAAAATTCTGTTTTTAAAAAAATAAAAAATGCAGAACATTTTATCCGATTAATCACCTTAATTAATTAGTAAGTCCATTCTCCTCCCTTTGATTGGAGCAAATCTGTCTAATACATGCTGCTTGATCTCTGGTACTCTTATTATCAGGTCTTTTTCGATGGAAAGCATAAGCAATGGTGATAACCTTTCTTGGTACATTCAATTCCTTGAAAGTGTCAATTCTTTTGCATGTAGAAAAATACTTTTCGTCTTTTGCTGACGCCATAGGCACAGTTAATATTAATTTCAGAAGTTTTGTAGATTCACTAAATATTTTTTCTAGATTTTTGCGAAAGATTCATTCTAGCAAACTCAGTCCCTGACAGTGATCCAAATTCCTCTTCAGCGTTGACTGAAGAGAGTTCGTAGCAGAGATTAATGTTATGAAAAATGTTCATTGAACACACGTTATTCACAGTTTATCCAGGAAAATTTAAAATAAATTGAGGAAATGTATCTAGTGCAAACAACATAACTGTCATAAAACATCCTGTAAATTTAAACTGGATTTTTTTTTCGAACACTCTCCTGAATTGTCCTTTGCTTGTTTTGTCTAAGCCTTAATTGCAAGTTTTTCCTCAGTTGAAAACTGGTCAATGTTTTTTGTAAGTTATTTACAGAAGTCATGGTATACAATTCATTCAGAAATTGTAGGTTATTTACAGAATTAAAGCACATAAAAATTAAACCTAATAATTAAAACCCAAAACAGCTGATACAAAAGAGGTACTGGTATATGAATTCCGAATGTCACATATTCATACATCAACACACACACATGTGCGTAAAAGAAAAAATTACATTCCAAATCATCCGTCTTGGTTGTTATGCAATGCACGATGAACACAATATACTTCCACATGAGGCGAAACAATGCTTATCAATGCCATATGTTCTGGAAAGGAAACCTCGAAACCCGCCAGATGTGGGATCAGCATGTATACCTAACAGAAAATAAAAGTCGAAGAACATCAAAACAAACAGCACTGCCAGTTCTATACCCAGAAATGTGTGTTGGGAGGGTTTCGATACGTCTATGCAATATATATCTTTCTTATTCTGCATCCGAAAAGACGATAAGTAATAACTGTTACCTATATTCTTAGCAGAAAAATGATAGAACGATTGTTTGTCAAGTTTCTAAATTTTTCGGAGGTCCAGACCCGGTGAACCCCTCGTGGCTACGCCCCTGAGCATTGCTAACTAGTTCCAAATTCAATGTGGCATTCCCCATCATACAGTTTTATGTGGAACTTATCAAGACTATAAAATATACTTATTTTATAAAAGAAATACGTATATACTAAAATACTATCCACAAGGGGGGCGGGGGGATTGTACATATTGACTTACTAGTATTTGGTTCATAGACTACTGTTGAAGAAGCCTTCATTATCTATATAAGATAAGAATTAACTTGTAAATGCGGGTCTACTTTCATTTGTTTTCTGCTCTACTAGATATTTCCTTTCTTATTTTGTAATTCTGCAATCACTTTTTTTAATTGTCATTATATTGATTTGCTTCAGTAGGGTCCCATAATTTAAAAATATGAAAGCATAAAAACAAATTTCATTTGTTAATTGCTAGTGAAATAAAATCAGAAATCTTATTTAGCGCGAAAAATCTTCTTGTTCACTGCAAACCGTGCTGTGTTGCAGAAGCACTGCAACGACCAGTTCCTTTAACTTCTGAGATAGGGGAAAGGAGAGTTGACATTTGCTCCAATTCCCGCGCTGAAGGAATCTGGTCGTTGTATGCTCGCTGCAACACAATATAAATTAGAGACTCTGAGGCGGATTATTTTTCACTTTTTAACGGA
Source organism: Thermobia domestica (assembly GCF_964235325.1). Taxonomy (NCBI): domain Eukaryota; kingdom Metazoa; phylum Arthropoda; class Insecta; order Zygentoma; family Lepismatidae; genus Thermobia; species Thermobia domestica. The sequence goes on from NC_137461.1 coordinate 99,484,328, forward strand.
CAGTTACAGAAGTAAAAAGTATGTTATTTAAAGTGTATATATGCGAGTATTAAAAAGTTTTTTTTCTGTTCTTCACTACTATTGATAATATTTTTTTTCTTGAAATACTTTGGTCGTTATGCAACGCTGCAACACTAACATTAGCCGCCACTGCTTTAGGCTAGGATGACCAACCGTCCCGTAAAAACGGGATTGTCTCGTTTTTTCACTACCATTCCCGGTGTCCCGAAAAATTTTCCCGGGACGCCAAAATGTCCTGTACTTACGTACATTGAGTACGAAAAACTTTCCAATCTAAAATTTCCTAATTTATATTATTATTTTCTAAGCTATGTGATTATATTGTAATATGTCTAATTACTGAGCAACGTCATTACGATGTTTGCGATATTGGACGTGGTGGCTGTACTATTTTCCCTCCTAGGCCTCCCACTCCGCAGACGACGGTGCAAGGGGCTGAAAGTCTTATGAAAAACAAACTGGTTTTACTCTCTGTTTCGGGCGGTGGAAGACTGTGGCGCTGTCATCAGTACAGCACAGTATAGTAGTTTCCGTGATTTGACTAAGATGTAACATACTTTCATTTACGAAAGGGGAACAAAAGTATAGAACTATAAAAGTGAAAGTAAAAAGAAAACTAGCTGTAAGTGAAATAATGTTTAAAAGTAAGAAAAAGCAAGTAAAGGGAGTTGGAATCCGATTCTCAGAGTAGTTTGTTATAAATTCTGCCGGTGGCAGATTTTGTTAATTGACAGACATTCATGAAAATTTCATATATTTTTAGTAATGTTTTCAAAATTTCATTTTTTGTTAGTTGCTGATAAATTACTTGTTATTTAATTGAATCCACAACCTTTTCAATATGTATTAAAACGAAAAAGTGTAAATTTGCCCTTTTTTGTGAGAGATACAGAGAGAGAGAGAGAACGGAGAGGCAAAAATATATACTTAGGGAGTAACCTATCCAAGAGTAAAAAGTTGTCCCGTTTTTTTCTAGTTGCCGATTTGGTCACCCTACTTTAGGCTGAGGGAGACTAAATGATTAAAGCAAGTGAATGATTATGAAAGAATTGGTGGAAGGAGAAAGTGGGAGGAAACGGGAGTACCCCGAGAAAACTCACAAGTACGAAGTTGCCCACCACAAACTTACTTTGCTAGGTATGGAACCAGGGACCTCACATACCAGAAGTAAGCGCTCTACCACTGGCCCAGATGTAAGCACCCTAGACCTATTATGTTAGGTAGCATCCGAGCATTTCTCTGGTGCGAATGAGGAAAACTCAGGAAAAACCTCACTCAGGATAATTGGCCTGAAAAAATTGTTACCTCTTTTCGACTCAGGAATCGAACCCCCGACCTCTCGCTCCAAAGGCAAGACTTGAGTTGAGTTGATTTAGAGTTTAACGTACCTTGCAGTAGCGAGACTATATTAGACGAGACCTAGTGATTAACGTGGAATCCGAACCACATGAGCTCCCGGTTCTCCCACGCCAAAGGCAAAGGCAAGAGCGTCAGCGACTGCCTGCCAAAAGAATGATGACGGAGTAGAGAAGTAAATAATTTCTTAAAAAAGAAAACTACAGTAGAGCGTCGATTATCCGAACGTCGGTCAACCGAACGACCGCTTAACCGAACTGTGTACTCGCTCGCACCTGTTACTCTCCCACCCTACCGTCCATCATCCCCCTCATTCCCAAACCAAGTTTCCCACAGTAGTCGCCGCACTGAGCCACCCTGGCGGAACATTGCTTCTAATGGGGCCTTCATAAGGCGCTGCTGACCGGCCAAGCCGCCAATCGCTGTGTTTCAACAATCAGCACACTTCTGTCGGTTTGGCACTGGCTGTAGAAGTAGCGGGAGTATCAAAGCTGTTCACAGCAACAGCTGCGCCAGCTTAGAGTTGAGGCGTGCCGCTCCGCGCATGGCAAATAAACATGTACAGTTCGATTATCCGAACAAACCAGTTTTCCGAACACCCATGTCCCCCAATTACTTCGGATAATCGACGCTCTACTGTAATAATAATCCAAAGTAGTTGGAATGACTTGGAACACAATAGAATCCAAGAGAGATGATTTGTTTAAGCCAGTGATTCTCAACCTAACTCCTAATACGATCCCCATTTTATCACATTCTCTTGCCAGCGACCCCCTTATAATTTCCGGTTTGTAATAAGCTTGTGTGGGATTTTTAATATACCTATTGCGGAGATCTCACGATATCCATCTATTTCTATAATAGTAGAATCCACTTCTTGTATATAGTGGAGATACAGTAACTTCCCTAAAAGAGAATGGATTAAAACCAAATTTGCTCAGTTCATTCCTATTACAAATATCGAATCCGATCCGTAATACTGTTTCGAAATGGAGGTCGTTTGAAAATTTTTAAACTTCATAACTCCCTTAATTTTGGGTCATATGATAAAAAAATAAGTGATTTCTAATTTTGGTTAAAAAAACTGCGACAGTTGTTAAAAAAGTTATTGAGTATTTTAAATGAATTGATAATGTGTGTCACGAAGATTAAACCGGACATTGCCGCACTAGTGAAATGATGCCATGCTCAGATATCTCATTAACTTTCAATTTTAATTGTATTTCAATATGCAGGATTTGTTACATTTGTATTTTTCTGATATATTTCAATACGCAGTTCTCATTAGTTTTATATCGCACCCCTCTCATTTCAATTTATTTTTAAATAACTCTGCACCTGTTGAAAATATTTAGCAGACCTATTTTTTGTTGTTCTTAACAGTATGTACAAAAATAAAAATAATATATCTATCAGAATAAAACTGAAAAATAATATTTAAAAATATTTTCCGGTATTACATTCTAATTATATTTATTTCTTCCGCAACCCTCACGAGAGCCTCTCGCGACCCTCAAGTTGAGAAATACCGGTTTAAGCCATAGAGACATTCAATTAATAATACAACATTTCCCATCCCTCATAGTAAATTTGACGTACCGCTCCCGAGATTATGAAAAGTTTTACTCAGCAAATTCTATGAAGCTATTTAAGTTAAGTGAAAAAAAAAAGAAAAAAAGAAATTTAGAAACATATCAAGTACAGCCGTGTTCAAAAAGTCTTGGCTACCTAATTCTCTTTTGAAATGCCGATGGAAGAGCATTGATCTTTGAACGATGATTCAAATAACATCTAATCAGCTCTGTATCTAAAATAGCCTTGGTGCTGAAAAGGAACTATAAACTTCAATAAACAAATAAATAAAATCTAATCCATAAATAAAAGAAAATTTATTATTACCATTATTTAGTTTGAGATCTTTATTTATAGACACAATACTAAAATACACCTCTAGACCGAAAAAAGACAGATGGCGAGGACTTTTTGAACAAGACTGAACACACATACATACAAATGGAAAATAAATTTATTATCTTATTTATTTACCCTCACCGCATTCGGTTAATAACAACAAATTTACAGTTTACTTTAAAGGAAATTATATTATCCTGTCAAAAGAAACATATAGTTTAACATAACTGCCTGACAAAATTTTTGTCTGTCAGGCCCTCAGAATTTTATTGAGACATCTTCTAAGCGAATGCGATATTAATTCTGTTCGTTGAAATATTCAAAGCATTTTCTCATTGTTAAATAGTATTTTACCATAAAATATACAGGCTATCACATTCCTCGTTTCCATTCCTTAAATTGAATCACGTCATTCAACAGATATTATGAAAACATTTATTCGTCGAATATGATTAAAAGTATAATAGCCGCTTGCGAAACACTTCTTTCAAAGAAAACTCGCCTCCCCAAGAATAAACTACTCCTTGTGGATGTTTTCATGAGAAATAATGACTTATGCTATATTGTAGCGTTGTTAACGAAGTATTTTTTTTCATGAAATAAGAACAAAAGTACCTACATAGTTTATTCGAAGAAAGATACTAGGAAAATATCACACTAAGAGTAAATTACTGCCAGTGGTGGATTTAGAAGGTAAAACCTGGGGGGGGGGGGGCAGCCAGTGCCCAGACTTTGATAGGTATACATAAACTTTCAAAAATATATAGATAATAACTAAAATTATTTTGTCACTGAAAAAACTGGGGGGCCTAGACCCTCCCGGCCCTGGCCTAGATCCGCCACTGATTGATGCTTGCAAAGTTTATGAGAAATCACTTTAAGTTACATTGTAAAGTTTTTAATGGAACATTTATTTATGAAATATTAATTAAAATGCCCATTCTCCGTACGAGGAGATTAGTTTCACGGGAAAAAATTCTAAAAATCCTTTTAGAATACGCATTTTTAATGAAATTATAATGATAAAAACTGATTAGATACTCTATTTCTAGGAGAAAATTTTAATCCCTATTTCTCTTAGAATAAGTCCTTTAATCAAGAAGTCTCAATTCAAGGTATGTACTATGTTTCAAAATTCCTTTCAAACTGTTTAACTGTCTCCCTATGGTGCGTTCTCAAACAGTAGGCAACTTTGCTTTCAATGTATGGAATAAAATTAAAGAAACTACTCTCTTCCCGCATTAAACAGGAGAACGGGGGTTCTAAACGAGAGTTTTCAAGAAACACTGGAACACGGGTCTGTTTATTTCCAATGAGGAGTTTGTATACAAAATTTCGAAATTAAAAAATATACTACAGGTTTGACACAAAGTTCCGTTATTCCTTGATAAATGCTAATGTAAGTTTTCCCGTTATCCCTTGATAAATGCTAATGTAAGTTTTCCCGTTATCCCTTGATAAATGCTAATGTAAGTATTCCTAGTTTAAGAGTGTAGGGATATGCGGGGCTCCTTCAGACGTTCGACACAACACTAAAACGCGGCAAAGTGATCTTTACCTATGAGTGTGCAATTTGCAGGAGTTCTCTCGTGCGCAATGTGCTCTTTTGTTCCAAGGACAATCCACACTTTTATGAAGAGTTGGAACAGAATTCTCCGTATGTGATAATATGGGCAGGCGTGGGCAGCAGATGCGTGTTTGCACCGTTCTTTCTTGACGGTGTTGTACATCATTAGCGACACCTAGACATGTTGCAGAACTAATTTATTCTGTTCTTGGAGGAGCACGAAATCGAAGAAACATGTTTGTCTCAGCATGACAGGGCACCTGCCCATTATGGCCTCGTAGTACGCAAATACCTTACGGAAGTCTTTCCTGGGCGTTGGATTCGTCGTGGTAGTTCGAATCTGCCCGCAGCACTTGGCTGGTCACCACGAAGCGCAAACCACACCACCTGTGATAATCCACTATGGAGGTTCATAAAGGGCACCCTTGCACAAAACCGTTACGATACCACTGCCGAACTGACAGAAGCTGTGAAACAAGCTTTCACTCAAGTTACACTTGCAATGCTCCGCAAAATGACGCACAGAACCTGGCGGCGTATTATGACGGTCGACAGACTGACTGACCCTTTGGACACTTAATATTTCCCATCTCAATAAAACTTCTCGAAAGCATTGTTGTTCGTCTCATTCAGTTCTTTGCGTGTAGTTATTTACGTACGTTTAGTGGTTTATGTTACTCATTTTTAGGAGTAACAGGACTTTGTGGCTACCCTATACAAGCATATATATTTAATATTAACATTATCACAGTATTATAATTATACTCTTACCATTATAATTACAAGGGAATTTATTATATTATCTGAAGAATTGTTTATATATTAGTAGAAATCGTAATGGTCACATGTATTGCAGCAACTTTTTTTTTTAAAGTAAATCAAAAACTTATCTGTCCAATATTATGTTATGAAAATACATTTTAAACAGTAAACAAAAGCAAGAGCACAGTAATCAAACAATTAAACAAACTCAATTGATTAGCATGATTGGAAAGGAGGGTAAATACTCCAGTGGAAGTCTCTACAGGGTAAACAATGCTGATGGTTTTCAAACGCGAATAATTGAAAATAAAGCAACCCATTATGACAATAGTAATAAATGACGTAACACTTGTACAGTTTATAGCTAAACATCGGAAATCTCTCTCTCCCTCCACTTTTCCCTCTATCTAGCCTTTCTCTCTCTCTCTCTCTCTCTCTCTCTCTCTCTCTCAAACCCTCTCCTCTTTCGCTCTTGAGTGCAATCATCTGTTCTATGGAGTATGCATTTCACCAAACACTCGACTAAGTGCATTTCGTAAACACAATGAAAATAGATAATTTACTGATAAAATTACAGACAATTAATTCTTCAGTTCTTCAAGTTCATTTTCTATCCTGTAGATATCGTTTACGATCACTTTAATGCTTAATTACTATTAATTAATTCATTAGATTTTTTTTTTTTTTTTTTTTTTTTTTTTTTTTTTTTTTTTTTTACTGAGTGCATTAATGAACCAACACTAGAGTTGTACCGGCTCCATGTAAAAGGCGGTAGTACAGACATTTAGAGGACGCCGTCAAATAGGGCGGTAGCACTGCTGATGGGAGGGCGTCATACTAGATGTTCGGAGAGAGGGTTTTTGGACATATATATGTTGCTATAGTCATCTCATATTATGTGCATAACCACATAATCAGTTTAACTAATAAGAGAAGCCATAATTTTGAAATTAAGATACTTCAAACATCAAACTTCAATATTATTCTTTATTAGTTTAAAAGATCATCAATTGTTTACTGGTGTCTGAAAGAAAATACACAGAAAATGAAAACAATTGTATTTTCCCCTCAGTAATAGCCTACAATAACATTAAAATCATATTTCAACGTACAATCATGTCTATGGTATAACGGATAGTATGCACAAGAGCGTCCAGATTTCATTATCCAGTGGGAAGACCATTACGATTCTATAATCATCGGTGAAAAATTTTTGCATATTCTCAAAAGCCAGACCAGATATGAGAGATTTCTAACATATGAAAGATAACGAATGTATTGAGGTTTTATTTGAGCTTTCAGTCTTGTTGGGCTCTTGTGCCTATTGACTGCAATAAGTTTCTGAACGTTTCTTATATGATCAATTGTACTTTTGATTTAAGAAAATTAAATTTTAATTGGATACTTCTACTAATTGGATATCCCTAAATTACGACTTATTTGAATAATTTACGCACCTAGGAAAACTAATTTCTAAAAACGCTTCCAAAAAAGCATGTAGAGGCTTATAATAATCAAATCAAATTCAGTTCCTAAAAGGTATTCACGATTTCACAAATATCTATTATTGTGAACCATTGGCATGCTTTCTGAAATAAGTGTCCAATATACAATGCAACCCGGAGTTTGGGATAGTAGAACTTTTGAACCTAAAGCGATACACGAATAATGCTTATACCAAAATGAAGCTTTGTTCATGTATATATTTTTAAACTAGTTAGCAATGATTGAAGTACATTAGTAACTACACAGTGTTGCCAGATGTAACCAAATGTGTAAGTCAATTTTTTTGCAAAACATGTAAATTGACTCATAACTCATACACAGAGAAAAATCCGTTCTCCAGACAGCGGTATATTGTACAAATATACGATATCCTCTTGCTTACTGTAGAAATCAGTACGGAGCATACGTTATCCGTATGCTACATAGGCACTGCCCTTAGATGTTACATCATGCCGTTGCAGGATGTCTGACATCTAACAGTTTTCCGTATATCACATGCATACACTTATGTTACCTTCCTCAGTTGTATGTTATATACGTCCATTTGTATATGAGATCCTGACTGCCTACATTGTTTCATACAGAAAGTACGTATAGATGGAACACTTATACATAAAGTGCTATAAAACATGCGTTTTCAGTTATACGTCTGCTGTACGTTAAGTCCAAAAACTACAGGAATTACGCATGTAGCCTATCTTTTTAAGTACGCCACCTACAATTTTTTTCTCAGTGTACGTATGGTTAATTTTCAGTTTGTTTAGTTGGAGTAGCTTGGAAACTATGGAGCAGAAAAAATATTTTTTCACTTCCACTGATAACTAATCGGATGAGGCCTCTGTAAGGGGGGAACTAAGAAAATCGTAGTTTTCATGAATTACCACTCTGAATTGGCAACATTGCTGATGTTTCAGTGCATCAAAAGATATGTTAAGGATCTTTCTACATTATGCAATTCCTGAAAAGAACGAAAAAGAAACTTTGAAATTATCATGATAAAACTGTTACTTACATGCAACCGGCAACACTGCTACTACCACGCAATGAGTTATAACTAGGGATGGGCAAAACCGGTTTTTATAAAAACCGAAAACCGGTTTCTATAAAAACCGAAACCCGAAAAACCGACATTTCGGTTTTCTCCAAAACCGGTTCGGTTTTTCACCGAAACCGGTTTCGGTTTTCTTCAAAACCGGTTCGGTTTTCACCGAAACTGGTTTCGGTGAAAACTTTTTGAAAACACATAAAACTATTTCTGTGGAAAAGGATTCGGTTTCCGGAGAACAACGAAACACCATTCTGGTCAGAAATAGAACAAATTTTGGAAAAAAAACCGGAATCGGTTTTGAAGAAAACCGAAACCGTATCAGCTGAAAAAACGAACCGGTTTTGAAGAAAACCGAAACCGGTTTTTGTGCCCACCACTAGTTATAACTATCAGCTCTACAACGGATGCTGAAAGTACAGGCGTTGATTCAAACACAGGTTCACACGTTTCGCAGCAACTTTACGAAGAGTAGAAGTGTTAATGTTCTCAATGGTACTGCGAATGTTCGTTTCCAGGTCTTGTATAGTTCGTGGATTGTTCTTGTATACCTTCTTTCTTAAATAGCCCCATAGAAATGAATAGCAGCGTTGCCGGGTGCATGTAAGTAAAAGTTTTTTCATGACACTTTCAAAGTTTCTTTTTCGTTCTTTTCAGGAATGCATAATATAGGCATATCCTTAACACATCTTTTGATGCACTTAAACATCAGCAGAATTGCCAATTCAGAGTGGTAATTCATGAAAACTACGATTTTCTTAGTTCCCACTTACAGAGGCCTCATCCGATTAGTTATCGGTGGAAATGAAAAAATAATTTTTCTGCTCCATAGTTTCCAAGCTACCCCAACTAAACAAACTGAAAATTAATGACAAAACATCCATACGTATGAGTTATGAGTCAATTTACATGTTTCACAAAAAAAAAAAAAAAAAATATTTACACCTTTGGTTACACCTGACAAATTGTGTGGTTCCTAATGTACTTCAATCGTTACTTCCTAGTTTAAAAGCATATCCATGAACAAGGCTTCATTTTGGTATAACCATTACGTATTTGTGTTTCGCTTTAGGTTCAAAAGTTCCACTATCCCAAACTCCGGGTTCCATTGTATATTGGGCACCCTGTATATTAAATACAACAACTGTACAGTATTTAGAATTTTAAAGATCTCATGAGTTGAGACAGAAGGGGTAATATTGTATTTGGTGAGACATTACTTATCGTGACCATGGTTAGAAACGAATCGCGTAGCTGAAGCGGAGAGTAGACAAGATGATTCATCTGAAGATATTCAAATTTGCTCAGGGTACCAAATTATACTACATTCTGTCAGAGTACGAAATGAGACTATACGATTTTACCTTTGATATAAGATGGTCAACTTCTTCTAGATTCAATGTCAGCGGTGGCTTAGTAGTACAGCGTCCACTTTTGTTGCGTGGGGTTCCTGGTTCGATTCCAACATACGCCAAGTGAGCTTTCTGGTGGGTAAACACCGTGTGCGTGGATTTTCTCGGGGTTCTTCCGTTTCCGCACCCTCATTCTATCATTTCATTCATTTTCACCTCGTCATCTCCTTTGACCTATATGACATAAACATGCGACGTAATTTTTTTTCAGTGATTGGTAAAAACATGCCTGACTAATGGGGCCACTCCCTCTCCAGACTGCATACATATCACATTACAGAAATTCCTTTTCTGTTTATAAAACTCATTTCACATTTCTTTCACGCTCATATGTATGTTGACTCTTCAACACACAAATGTATAGTTATTCGTTTTCTCTTGTTTTGTTGGGATCTGTTCACTGGCTACGTAGTAGCATAATTAGTACCTGTTTCTGTTAGTGGCTTTCTGTCAAGGCGTTTTACTTTCTCCTTCGTAAAAACCGAATTAGCGCCGGCGTGAGGGGCAAAATGTTTACCTTTGGAGTTTTTTTTTTCTTGAACGTTTCTTAAAAGTTGCCTGTGGGAAACATGAGTTATATACTACCCTTAAGTTTGGAAGTATTCCTGATCCCCTTTTAGTGTAAGACGTTTTGCAAGCTTGTTTTGAGGTAGACCCGAAAAACGTTATGGTAAGTAAAGCTGGAGTCAATATCCTTCAGCACAACATCCAGCTTGTTAATAAAGGCTAATGGTTGCAAGTTAGTGAACCCTAAACAGACCACTGCATCTGGAGAGGTAGCGACTTGCTGAGTCTCAGTGGATGGTATTTCTTCTTGATTTGTGCTGGCAAGGGGTGCAGTGGTCCTCGAAAGGGACACTACATCCATTTCTCCTTCAAGTAGAGTAGTGTGTTTTGCCTGTTGCAGTATGGATACTTTTTCTTGGTCCTTGCTTGGTAGTTTGGAGTTGGTAGCTGCTCTTCTTCCTCACCTTGATTACATTGGTGCATTTGTGATAGTCATGAGGTAATAGTAGGATAAGTGTGGTGGACCTTGAAAGGGCAATTTAGTTGTTTTGGGTTACTATGTGAAAAGACCGTCTATAGCAAGGGAAAGTCACTCTTTAGTCCGGGATTTTCGGCAAAGCCTGCATACCAAAATGGTCAAAATCTGACCGTGCAGCTCAAAGGAAATTCTAAAGCATTAGGCTACTTTTACCTTGTCAACATCAGATTCATTAATGTGTGTATTAATGCAGCATCGGCACCTAACTGTGGCTGACGTAGACTACCTTTGGAAGCGATGTGAATAAAGATTTGACACAGAGAATTATCTGAGTAAACCATTCTGTTATCAGGTTATCTCCGTGCAAGTGCTATCTCACAGAAGACTGTTCTGTCTAAACTCGTATTCCGCTAACAGAACTAGTGTATCTAAGAAAACAGATCTAGGTATCTGTTTTTGATTGTAAAGCTACTGGCGTACACTCATATTCGTCTCTGACGGTGGGTTCTCTCGATGAACATTGTAATATAGTTTTAATTTTGAGTTGATCTTTAGTGGCGCACCGTGGCCATTCAAATTACAATCAATCTGAGCGCAATAAAAAGACGAAACAAAATTAAACAGGAAATTTGCCTGTACTCTACGTCCCCGGTCAAGGTAATGTGGAACTATATAATTTTCAATTATTCTATTGTTAAAGATAGAAAAGTACTAGGTAACACTTAATGCTTTATTGTTGACAGTAAAGTAAATCAAGGCAACGATACGCTTCTGCAAAGAAGCACCCATAAAATAGAAACTGTAATAAAAAAAAATACATACCTACAAATGTGAAAATATTAAATGTAACATCTAAGTCAATACTTTCTTCCCTACTATACAGTGTTAGTACAATGAGTAAAATAGTTAAAGCAGACATGGATGAAGTCACCAAACAAACTAACAGCAATGTGGTAGGACTAATATTTATGTTGCCTCCAGAAATGTTCGAAAATATATTGGATTACTTGTCATATAACGAAATTCGAAATCTTAGATTAATTTGTCGAACATACAAAGAGACAATCGATCATTTTCTGTGTAGAAGCTTTAAAAGGTTACAGCAGCAAGTTCACGACAGAATCAATTCTTTTGGTTCACACGATTGCCAGGATGATGACAGAATTCGCCAGAGTGTCCTAACGTTTCTGAAAGTGTTACTCGCACAGCTGGATAGATTGTGTGGCAAGACGTTTGAAGAGGGAAAATCTACTTTCTTTGCAGTAGAGATTTTGGATGAGATCAAAAATTGCTTGCGTTTAACAGGAAAAGTCAGCAAAACTTGTAATTTCGATGCAGTAAAAGCAATCAATACTCTGAACTACCTTTTCGAACTTTATCGATTGTTTCGCATTACTTTTAAAGTATATTTAGGCGAGCTAGATGAATGTGACCTGAACACCGAGGAAACTATGAAATTAAAAACCGACATCAAGAAATTGGCGGAAAAGCTTGCTATCAGTTCTACCTATGATCAAGATGAGAATTCGTGAAATGTTAAAAATTTTTACAGTTAATTCTTGGTACTTCAGCTTCAAATGTTTCTGTGCTCCTCTGTTTCTAAAACTGTTCTTTTATGTTTCTCAAAAAAATATTTATTTACAGTTATGTTGTAAATATCATTTTTGTTACTTCAACAAAACTGTCGTATTTACGACAGTAAATTACAGCATACCATACATCAATATTTTGTTTATATTAATAAATTCGTTTTAATGTCTAGATTTCCTTACAATCTATTTTACGAAATTACTAGATAATTTCAGTCTTTGTAGATTTTTGGGACAAATTTTGGCAATGTGGTGGCTCAGTGGTACAGTGCTTACCTCTGGTGCGTGCGGCAGCTGGTTCGATCCCCGCCCAAGCAAGTTTGTGGTGGACAACATCGTGTCTGTGGGGTTTCTCGGCGGTATTCCCATTTCCTTCCAATTTCTCATTCCACCAATTCTTCCATCATAATTCACTTTCTTTAATCATCATTTCCCTCAACCTAAAGGGAATAATCGTGGGATATTAAACTGAAAGATTTCATTTCATCTCTTTTTCTTACCTCCAATAATAATAATAATAATAATAATAAAAATAATAATAAAACGCAGCACAATTCACAAGCGCCTACACTTACTTAACTAAGTCCAAATCTTAATGCTCATTGGACAACACATACGAAACATCTTGTTCCAGGTAGAGCGCACGACTTTTGATCATTGTGGTTTGTCTACTCCCTAGTACTGTTATTCTCTATAGTTGCAAGAAAATGGAGGATTGAGTATAGCCCGCTCCCCTCAGTGATTTTTAACGAATCATGATGATTCAAACGATTCATATTAGTTCATAACGAATCGGAATCGTATGTTATAAAGATTTAAGATGTAAATCTTGTGGTAAGGAAGCTTTAGTATAAGTAGTAGTAGTAGTAGTAGTAGTAGTAGTAGTAGTAGTAGTAGTAGTAGTAGTGGAAGTAGCAGTATTAGCAGCAGTAGTAGTAGTAGTAGTAGTAGTGGTAGTTAGTAGCAATAGTAATAGGAACCGGTTGAAAGCCCCGCAGGGGTTGGTTGGGTTCTGTTCTCGATATAACTAGCAGTAGAAGTAGCAGTAGTAGTAGTAGTACCGTTAGTAGTAGTAGTAGTACCGTTAGTAGTAGTAGTAGTACCGTTAGTAGTAGTAGTAGTACTATCAGTGGTAATAGTGACTTCCAGTTCCGGTGACAAAGAACTGGGGGGGGGGGAGCGGGCCATACACAAGCCAAAATGGAAATATGGGGAGAGTTATTTGAAGGGTGTGAGGCAAAAACATGGTAACCCATAATGTTACTATTTTAAGAAGTTTTCTGCTGCATAATTCATTTTCAAAGTCGGAAAGCTGATTTTTCACATAAAACTATACATGAAGGATTAAACGGACAAGATTAAACGAAGCGGTATGCGTTTCTCTCTATCGGGATTGAAAATTTGTTGGTTACCATGTTCTTGCCTCACACTCCCTTCATTTACGAAGAGCTCAAAAATGAAAAGTTTGTAGGAACTAAATAGAACTGAAACTTACTGATTCTTTTCGATAAAAGATAGAAAAAAAACTCAGCCATAAAACTCGATCTACAACTCAACGTGACTATATCCCTGAATTTCAGCATTCTGCACCAAAAGTTCCCTTTTTTCTAGATTAGGGAAATTTTCTTGAACCTGCTAACACTGGATATAGGCCACTTGAAGTGAAAAAGCAAGATACTAGATTGCTTATAGTAAAGCACACTGCAATCTCGTACTGGATGAATCATGCACCTACATGCCTAAAACACGCAATCAAAACATAAACAACTCGCCCCATTACTCAAGAACACAATCGACAGATGAACCATTTGCCGTCATGACTCAAGGACACAATCGATGGATGAATCACTCTCCGTTATACATCAAGAACACAATTGACGAATGAACCACTCTTCACCATGCCTTAAGAACACATCTGATGGATGAACCCATTCACTGTCGTGACTCTAGAACACAATCGATGGATACCCATACTCTCACCCATACCTCAAGGACACAATCAATTGTTGATACGAAAATAACTGATTATAATACAATAGCCATTGACATTTTAAACTGAGGGCATATAAATCTGTTTCTTGATTTTTCTTCATTCTCTGAACTGCTGACGAAGAATTCTATGCAACGTCGAATTGGATGTTTGCTCCATCAAATTAGCTTTTTAATATTTTATTTTAAATTCTGCATTGAACACTTATTAGGATAATAAGCTAATTACTATTTCTGAAACCAAACATTAAAGCAAAATGATACATGGAGATTCGGAATTGGCTTCACAAAAATAATTGTTCATGAATAGAACAACCTTAACTTGAGCTCCACTGTGCATACTCTAACCTACTAAGTAAGTTTTCCCAAATTCTGAGCTACTGACGGCACATTTGACGGAACGACGAATCTAAACACTTGTTTCTTCGAATGTGATATTCTTAATATTTTCAAATTCTGAATTAAATGCTCGCTGTGAGAAAACTACTACAATCAAGGCAATAACTTGTTGCCAACGAAAAACATCCAATATACTGTATGTTAGATATAAATCCTTTAAACACGTATTTTTAAAGTTATGATGAAAGCTAGATACACTTAAAAAATCCTCCTCTTAATATGTCAATCTAAAGGAGCAGAGTTACCAAAGAACTTGCCGTTCTTGCGCGCAGTAACTTGTGGAGTTAAAATGTAACGATTTATGTGGGATTTTACAGACGCATCTTTACATTGAAACAAATTAGATGATACAGAAAGAAATGAGATGCCTTGCTTGAAGAACTTACCAAGGAGAAGGCAGACTTTGGTAAATGAACTTCGGGGTCATTTTTTGCGAGGTGTTAATGCACATTTAAAGAGTTAATATTACAAAATGGGAGAGTGCAATGGACAAAAATAACAGAAAAAAAACGTCTTAAAGTTTTCTACTCGCCGCATATGTCGTAAGACGCGCAAATTTATCAAGGAATGGCGTGGTAGAGTGAGAAGGATATGCGACTCAAGTGCAAAGGGTCCCGGTTTGATTCCCGTTGCTGTCAAACTTTTTTTTGTTTTTTGCTTCAACCAATAAAGTAGCCATTTGTAACTATAAGTAAAATATTAAGTTGCCATATGTTTATAATGAATTAAAACAATATAAATTTTCAATCACTTTAAAATCTTTCAACGTTTCATGTTAACTGGAAACAAAATTTAACTATTTCGTAAATATTATTGTTACCGCAGTCGTTGTGTAAAAAATGTTCTTGACGCTTCGTGTCTACATCTGTTCATAATGTGCGAATTACAAGGGGAATGAGGGGGAAATCTCCTTTGGCTCTAGCAACATTCAGTAATTAGCAAGGGAGATTTCCCCTCAACTCCATTGTAATTCGCACACTGTCAATAGATGTAGACAGGAAGCGTCAAGAACATTTATTACACAACGGCTATCGTAACCATAATATAACTAGTGATATCATATATTTACGGAATAGGTTAAGTTTTCTTGCTATAGTGCTGCCAAAATGTCTTGAGCCGTGACAAAAATGCGAACTAAAGTTCACACCCTCGCGTTGAGACAATAAGGGTTCAGCTGTTGCTAAGCGAGAGAAAGTGAGTGGAATTCCTTCAGACGATAGCAGCGCTTGCAACGGAAGACTAGGGATCAAGTCAATGTGGTATAATAATAGTTAACATAGAACATTGAAAGATTTTACAAGTGATTTGAAAATTTCTATTGTTTTATTCATTATTAACATATGGTGAATTAATGTTCTATTTATAGTTACAAATGGCTGCTTTATTTGTTGGAAGTAAAAAACAAAACGAAGTTTGACTCGAACGGAAATTGAACCCGTGGTCCTTTGCATATGAGTCGCAGAGTTTCCACCCCGCCACTTGATAAATTTGCGCGTCGTACGATATATGTGGCGAGTAGAAAACTTTTTGAAAACGGTTTTTCTCTGTTATTTTTGTCCATTGCGCTCTCCTAGTTTGTAATATTAACTCTTTAAATGTACACTACCACCTCGCAAAAAATGGCCACGAAGTTCACTTACCAAAGTCTCCCTTCTCCTTGTTAGTCAATCGAGCCGCGAATTTGAAGACTTAATTTTATTTCTCTATGAGAATGTAAAATGATAAGAAGGAACGTGTAAAATGGCTGGTCTTCCAAAGCTGAAAGAAATAATTTGCTAATTTAATCCTAATAGGTATTAATTATCTCTCAGAATCGTGAAATATATCGTGAAACTAAGTACTAGGATAAGTGTTAAGGTTGGCAATCCTAGTCGTTTCGTTTAAGTAGTTTCTGCTACTAGCGCTGTAATACATCAATAGCATGCAATGAACATTCACACTTTCCGAAATCAGCTGTATAGATTAGATTTAATTCAGATTTAATTACCTTCATTACTGAATTCACAATCAACTCATAGGTTACAACAAGAAATGTGTGGTTGAAGCAAACAGTATTTTTTTTTTTTTTTTAGTTCTATAAACTATTGCTTTAAAACTCGATTGGAAGTTCCGCGGTCTACAACCCAAGATGAACAACTATCTATGACCACATGAGACATGTTCAGCTAGTTGCGTCACTACTTGATTGAACTATTAGCTGTAAATAATAATAATTTCTGTGTTATAGGGAGATATTTTGCAAGTTTGTATTTTGGTTCTCTCTTATGGAATACAAATACTGACCCAATATCTATTCTCAGAATGTGTCGGTGCTTAGCACTATGACTAACGTGGAAGTTCTTTCTATTTAAGCAGGATAGACTATTTTTTGAGAGAACGTATCTTATCTTTCTCAAGAACTTGCGTTGGAAACATAATTGTCCTGTTTTGCAGAAAAAATCTTAACTGACATCTTATAATTGGTACATTGTGCGCGTCTATGTGTGTCAAAGCATTGCACTGAAATATAACTACAAGGATTATGGGAGTACAATGTATGAGAATCACAGAAAAGATAAATTATGTACTATCATCAATTACCCGCTTATTGAGATAAATACCCGCTTGAGATAAATTAAGTAAAATAGCAATACGTTCTGTTAGTCAGTCACTTTTTACTATTACTAAAGCACTCTTTGATATAGGTAATTTTCGATTATTTTTATACAGGGTGTTTTAAAACAACACCGACAACATTTGAGAGGTGATTCCTGACTCCAAAATAAGACAAAAAATATAGACAACTTGGGTGCACAAATGCTTCCTTTCGGAGTTATAGGTTGCAGAAATCATGAAAAATTGAACTTTAAAGGTCCATAGCTCCAAAGGTACCTACCGAAGTCGGGTCAAAACTTCACTTAGCAAGTAATATGTGCACTATCCAAAAATCAATGTTTCAAAATCCTGCGGTACTTCCGCAACTGTTTTAATAGAGGGAGTTTGGCTACGGGCACATAATTTGAAGTACTCACTAACTACCTCTAAAATTGTTGCGGAAGTACCAAATAATTCTGAAACATGGATATTTGGATAGGGCACTTACTAGTTCCTAAGTAAAGTCTTGACCTGACTACAGTAGGTCCCATAGTTTTGGAGCTATGGACCTTTAAAGTTCAATTTTTCATGACTTCGGCAACCTAACTCCGAAAGAAAGCATTTGTGCGCCCAAGTTGGTCTATATTTTCCGTCTTATCTTGGTGTCAGGAATCACCTCCCGGTGTTGTTTTGAAACACTCTGCATTTGTTTCTCTTCCCTCCTCCTCCATGTTGTGTGGCTGAATTTAGATTTGAACGGTATCAGAAGTGTCAGTGTTCATCTCAGCAACCCCGAAAACTATGGATTCGCACTAATATTGGTTATTTTCCACGATTTGATATATATATCTCCCTCCTCATCATGTTGCGAGGCCTGGATCAGAAGTGTCACTGTTCATCTCAGTAACCCCGAAAGCCATAGATTCGACAGTGATATTGGTCATTTTCGATTAGTTTTATGTATCTCCTCATCCCCTCCAAGTTACGGGGCTGAATTTGGACGGAAACGGGATCGGAAGTGTTACTATTCAATTCAGCGGCCATGAAAACTATGGATTCGTCTCAAATATTGGTAATTTTAGATCATTTTTATATGTTTCCTCCTCTCCCAATCTCTGGGGCTGAATTTGGATTTAAACAGCATTGGAAGTGTCACTGTTCATCTCAACGGTCCCGAAAACTGTAGATTCGACACTATTATCGGTCATTTTCTATCATTTTTTAAATGTTTATCTCTGATCCTCTAAGTTGTACCGTCAAAGTGATATAATAAAAACCATCCCAGGTATGTTGAAAATTTGATCGAGATCGGTAGGGTGGTTCAAGAATGATGAAATCACAAAGACAGTTACTTTAATTTTTATATATATAATTATATATAGCTCCAATTTCTCCCTCCCCTAAGTTGCACTGTCAAAGTAAAATGATAAAAATCACCCCAGGCCCGGACCTCATCTATATTGAAAATTTATAACAACAGGAATCTCTATATATGAGAGAGCGTCAGTTTAATCGAGTGAACTTGTAGTTTAGGACATAAAAATACCCAAACAGTGTTTTGCTAAATGTTCCAGTATACATTATGTTCAAAACACAATTGTATTTTTTTCAGTATGGGAAGACGAATAAACATGAAATTATGAATGAAATATTCAAGCGTAGTTATCTTGATTAAGAAATGTAACACCAGACATCAAATAAAATGAACTTTGAGTAGTGGACATAATTAATTCATTATAAAATTATTGAATAATTGTGCAGGACGGATATTGTGGCTCCTTTCAGGTCTGATTGCGTCACGGAGTCTGTCTGAGTCACCGAGTATGTCTGGCTCTCCGGGTCAGACCAGATCTGACAATGAAAAGCGATAGCGTGGAACGGGTTTTCTTTATTAATTTTGAAATTCCGAGAATCGGTTCAATCTGGGCTCTAATACCTCTATTGCAATCGGAAATAGTACACATTTAAGACCACTCCCAGTTTCAATATTTAACTCCATTGAGTAAAAATGGTAACACATAGCAAGAAGCGATTTTTATTATATGAATTTAGTGACTCAAGAATAGATTAAATCTCACATTTAATCGCTCACCTAAAACAGAAAGTTGTAGAAGTATGATGCTTCCTACTTCAATGTTAAATTTTCAGAGGGTAAAGAGTAAGAAATAGCTATAAACTGTTTTCTGATACAGATTCAGCATCCTAAGAATAGATGTCATCTCCTTTATCTATTAAATCTATAACTTCTAGTTAGAATATTGAACCCACCTAGTTTCGAAGTCGATGTAGACCCCGTACAGTAACAATGTAAAACGAAACGCTTGTCGCTATATATTACCGTTTTTCTCTGTTAACGATCAATGTTAAAAGCGGAAATGGTTGATTTTTGCCAATTCCAATTTGACTAGATTGGTAAAAGAAAGAGGGTTCCTATTCTTAGAACCGTAAATTGATTTTTAAAAAAAGACGCTTCTTATTTTTGCTCTATCTAGATCAAAATTGAAACCGGAAATTGTAGTAGATTTATATCACTTCTGTGAGATTAATTGTATTCTTGGGACGCTTAATCGATTGCAAGTAACCGCTTCCCCTATCTATTACCATTCTTGTTCTATAGTATTCAGTGTTAAAACTGGAAATGGTTTATTTATACTACTTCCAGTAGGTAGATCACCTCTATTATGGAACTTTGTTCCGACTTTTTGACCTTTTAAGTCGTCAAAATTGATGATGGTCCAACAAGTAGTTGTTGAGATTTTATTTTTTTTATTTTAATTTTATTTTTTATTTATTTATTTATTTATTTATTTATTTATTGTCTCTTAAACGGACAAGAATACCATGGACAGACAAGGTAAATCTTTGTATAAAAAGGTAAACCAAACCCCTTTCAAAAATGATAGAACTGATTTTCGTATTGATACAGCCCTTTAGAAGTCTGACCAGCTTTACTGATGATGATAAACTTGACAGCACCTGTGACATTCCTACACATGCGTCAACAATCGTTAAACGTAATCATTGTTGCTCGTTAGAAAAACATGGATATTCATCTGGTAAAGCAATTTCTATAATATTATTTTCTCAAACGCATATATATAGTATATACTGTATTTATAATATATGTATGAAATTAATTTATGATGTCTGAAAATCGAGAAGAAAATAGCAAGAAAGAGGTTAACACTCACGAAGATGGTAAGGAAGAAAACGAAACTTCATCTTACATTATGCGTTTGCCTCCAGAAGTGTTGGAAACCATATTTTGTTATTTAACTTACACAGACCTAGGAATTCTAAGAGTAGTCTGTCAAAAATTTCGTGAGTTATGTGACGATTTGTTATCTCAAAGTTTTAAGAAGCTGCAGCTGAAGGTGGAGAAACGGCTTGACAAATATACAAATGCAGGTGATGGTCAGAATATTGAGGACAAATTGCGTCAGAACATCATGTTTGCAATAAAAGTGTTATTTTCGCAGCTTGATTGCTTGTGTTGGAAATTCATAAATGAAAAACGTTGTGCTTTCTTTGGAGGACAAATTTTGGACGAGGTTTGTCGTTTTTTATATCTAACAGACGGGAAACGACCTTTCAATCTCCAGGTGGCAAAAGCAGCAAATATTCAATACCTCTTTCGACTTGTGGAACTGTTTGAGGTAACTTTCGCTGTGTTTGTTGGTGTTATAGATGCTTCCCGTCTTGAGTCTGATGACGTCAAGAAACTAAAAGCTTGTATTAAGAAGTTAGCTGAAGAGCAACCAATTCTCGTAAGCTACAAATACTTATAGTGTTGGTTTGTGTTCTTGCCCAGCAATGTTGAATGATACCACGGACATTTAATTAGCAAAACATAATTGTATTGTTTACATATTCTCCACATTCGTTTCATTTCATTGTTTATTCTCATGATACCCATATGCAAGTGATTAAAATTTGTGTGGAAAAAGTTGTTTGTTTGGGTATTTGTTTCCATGTATCAAAATGAATATGTTGTTATAGAAAAAAAATATTCTTATTTTAATTATGTAATTGTACTTAACCACATACATGTTGTAATACCGTCAGTATACGCGCCTTCAACGTGAGAGACTGGATTCGATTTCTGGTAGGTGCTCATGTGGTCCGCATGTTACGCTAAGTTGTTGCTCAACATCTCTCACAGTTTCGATGCACATGTATGTTTAATAAGCTTGTGAATGTTCATGGCCTTATCACTATAAGCTTTATCTAGCGACAATTCCGCCTGTGACGATGATTCCTGGAACAAAACATAAGTACAGTAAAACCACGATTATCGGCGAGCGCCGCACATTTTTTTTAACAACCCTGCAGCAGTCGCGCACAGTTACTTTTTATAAGTAGTTGCTGCGGACTGACATTTCGCATGCAAATAAGTATTGTACGTTCTAAAACATAAAAATAAACTGCATTGTAAAAATTAATATTTCCAACAATAATACACATTTCGAAATGCAACTCTACTCTGCTAAGCAGAAGCTAATTGTTGTAAGGTATGAAAAACGGGAATTAGGAAGAGTGATTTTCGTGGTAGTAAACTACATTCATTGTTCACTGCGGAGTGAAAGTCCGCGGGTGACCAAAGGAGGGTTAATTACGAACCTCAAGATAATAATAATAATCCGAGCCAATAACAGGAAAAATACACAGGTTGTACAGTCCGAAGGTCGAAAGTTACTGACAGGTTTATTGTGCATCGTAATCCTATAGGCCTTCTCGAAATTTGTGGATGAGTGGTAGGCTCTTGGTTTCTCTTTTAGTCATAGCTTTCCAGTCTCTGATCACTGACTTTGATGACCCGAGCAATACAAACAATAAAACATAGTTTTTATAGTGAAATTCTCTTTTTTTCTTTTTCTTTCTTGTTTGCACCTGTTCTTTAGTCTTATCCGCGATTTTCGCTATCCGCGGTGCACTTACCACTAAATTCTG
Organism: Thermobia domestica; assembly: GCF_964235325.1. Classification (NCBI taxonomy): domain Eukaryota; kingdom Metazoa; phylum Arthropoda; class Insecta; order Zygentoma; family Lepismatidae; genus Thermobia; species Thermobia domestica. The sequence goes on from NC_137461.1 coordinate 99,506,394, forward strand.
CAGATAATCGTGACTTTAGGTGTATTTGTAAGTGGGTATTTAAGTTCAATCCTATCTACAATTCTCACTCGCACATCCAACAAACTACTGTTGCAATAACTCGATAAGAAAATATGTCAAGTTCTAGTGTGCTTTTTTAACAACCTCTTTTAATGCTACCAATAACTTCTGGTCATTTATTTGATGTGACAGTCAAATAAAAATGGTCATTTTAACTTTTTTTTTTTTTTTTTTTTTAAGAAATAGTTTGACACATCCTGGTATGAAAGTCAATTTGTTTGTTGAAAAGTAGCGTCCCTTTCCAGCCTAGACTATATGAGATCTGGATGTACTATAAGGTGGAATCAGAATCACTATAATGCACTCAAATTTTAATTCTGTCCCACCGAGAATCGAACCCGGAATCACGTGCACTAAACGGCCATGCGCTAGCTACTAGATCAGCAGGGGTTGCGATATAACAATCAAATAGCAATCGATTATATAATTGAATATTATTTTGTCCTTCTTCTTCGCTGATATAACGAGGATCAAAAATAGATCCCGTGGCTAGATATTCTTTCGTCATTTAGCTGGTATGGTAGAGAAATATAGAAGAATTTGAATAGTTCAACTTCCCTGTTTCACAAAGGGTCAATTTTCCTTGGAATTCATTAGTCACAAATGTGAGTTTTCTCTAGGAGATTACCAGATAAAGACCTCCCAGAGTGTTGTATTCCTTAGTCCATCCTACTCAGAGAATACTTGGAGCTGTCTTTTCTTTCATTTTGAGCGGGCAGCACAGCGTTTTACATACGAAGAGGACAAGGAGACAAACTTTTCCTCTTTCTTTTTTGCATAATGTGGAATTTGAGACACGTAGCGTGTCACAAACAAACGGTCAGTGGTTGGAATGTCATCCGGAAGGCTAAAATTCTATTCCCTTCTTTCTTGCTTGATGCTCGTCGCACTGCAAAGAAAATGTCTGTGTTGGGAAGAGAACAACACACTGGAGGCAATCCAACTAAAACCTTCGTTGCGTTGCCAGAATTACAGAAACATTTCAGCCTATCTCTTCTCGCTGAAGAGGAAAACAAGAATCGAAACGAAGTGCATTTCGCTTAGTCAGCAACGATCTCGTACTTTCTTAAGAGAGACTTGTGTTTTCTTCTTCACTGATATAATGGATTGAAAACAACTATAGACACTTCATTAGCATTAAGTACTTTTCGTTGCCCTACCAGAGACATTAAGAGCAAATTAAATTAACGGATTATATTTCCTAATTTCTAGAATACCGAACTATTCTTACTGCATATTCGGAAGGTTCTGGTTTCTATTCTCATGGACTATTCTGAGTCACTCCAAGTAAAATTCCAGATTGTACTTCTGGATTAAATACTATAGGAAACTTTTCCCTTTTTTATTGCCGACTTGTTGCAGAAATTGACACTTTACTTATTACAATCAGACATTATTCCAGAACTTTTTCCGAGGAGGCAAATAAAAATATAAGGGACTTAACTGCGGCACTATTTATGTATATATAGTAGAAACCCGCTATATTGCAAATAAAAACATCACGGATCCAAATATGTCCCCTCAAATTCCAGCTTCTATTGTTATGCGTGCAGTTTAGTTGGTGCTTTCAATATCCTTGGCACTTGAAAACCGGTCACTCTGCAGATTTTAAATGTCCTAATTCTGATTATACTCTCCAGATTATCAGTCGAGATAGCAATGGCTTCAAGTACTAAGATAAAAATTATTCAATAGAAGGAAGGTTAAAAATAATTTCTGCAGATGATACTGATGAACCGGGCGTTTGCGCGACAGGGATAAAAGTTTTCTGAAGTTGTGAAGAAATTAAGTGTGATGATGACATGGATGGAGCGCCAATCAGTCTATGAGCAGGTACATCTTTACATGTTCCAGTCATTGAGCATTGAGCCTGAAAGAAACTATGTCATCAACTTCGTCACACTAAGTTGAGTGATTTTTTAAATAAAGTGTGAGAATATAAGTATAGTATGCTGACTTGAGATTTATTGCTGCATAGTATAGTAATGTTAAGTTTATAAAATTAGAAATTTCATTTTAGCAAATACTATTAAGTGTTATTACATTGCTATGGGTTTATAACGAGGGTGTAAAGCATGTCCCACAACACCAGCGTTCCACTGTACGGTGATTTATGTGAAAATTTCTCTGAGCTGTGCAGGAAGTGTTAGCTGAGTGCTGGAGCGCTTCAGTCTTCCCCGAAAGTATAGTTGAAAGAAACGCTGACCAGAGTACTTTAACTTTAACCTTCCTTTACCTTACATCAACTCATCTTGGTTCAGGTTCATGCTAGGAAAATTACGTTAAATTTTAAATGTCTATGAACACTTTTGCAACGTAGGAGACGTGTATGGTTTTGTTTTCGAGCTATGATACTAGAAGAGGTATGACATTATGAAAAAAAATCAAATTTGATATTTTAACAGCTTCAGACGTTTTATAGATCCCTACATGGCGAAAACTTTTTTTTTAATGTCTACTCATCCATTCTGATCAGAGACGTTCCCAAAACCTCTTAATTCAACATACATTTGTACACTTTCTCGTTAAAACTACCCTTTTACTTGGACCCTGGTGGTTCAGTGGTAGGGCGTTCACCTCTGGTGCTTGGGGTTCCGGGTTCGATTCCACGTGAACTTTGTGATGGATAAACACCGTGTGCGTGGGTTTCCTCGGGGTTCTCCCGTTTCCTCCCACTTTCTTCATTCCACCATTTCATTCATTTCTCATCATCACCGTCTCCTTTAGCCAAACCGGCATAACCGTGTGACGTAAGACTCAAAGATATTATTTCATTTTGTTTTTACACTTGTTACTTGTTTGACAGGGAAATTATTGATACAGCAAAAAAATTTGATCTTACACTTCATCTGTGCTCTTTCTCTTATAAGAACAATATACAGTAAACCCTCGTTAACACGAATTCCAAGGGACTGAAAAATCAGGAGTTCGTGTTAAAAGAATTCGTGTTAACCGGGGACCCAAATTTTATTATTTGAATACATTTTCTCCATACATACGCACTACAGTATACAGACTATACATACCACTACAGTATATTATGTATGTCATAGAGATGGTAGTCTCGGTCTTGATACCATCCACAGAACTGTATCGAGACGAGACAGAGTTTCGGTCTCGTCTCGATTTCGAAAAGCACTCCTCGGTCTCAAATTCGAGTTAAGATCGAGATCGAGACTAGCTTCGGTCTCGGTACCATCCCCTGAAAAGTGAAAACACTATAGTAAGTTTATTATCCTATCTTCGAAGATAAAAAAAAAGTTTCCACGCAGAAAATCCAGGTCAAGTTATAGAATTGATAACTCCGCTAGCAGGGTGAGTACCGCTAGTAACGGAAAGGTATTTATGATTGCTGTCACCAGTTTGGAGTTACAGGGGAGAGAAGATGTTTTGTCTCGAGCTGTCACCAGCTCGATTGCCAAGCACCTGCATGTTCAGCGCTTGACGGAGGACAGAATCAACACCTCATAAGAGGAAAGATACCTGTTTCTGGTTTTTATCTTATTTACAAGGCAATTTTCGTCTGTATAAATACTGTAGACAAGTACCCCAGACAAAAACTGATCTGGAGTGAAATCTGAAATAAGAAAAATGATCTTAAAAAAAAGCAAAAAAAAAAAAAAACAAAAAAACAAAGGATTGAACGTTCGTGTTAAATCAAAACCTTTACTGACTCAAGGGACTAAAAATTAGTTCGTAATTCGTGCTAACCGAAATTCGTGTTAACCGATAAAACTTCCTATAAGATAACGTACAGCGATGCCGGGACCGAAATTTTGTTCGTCCTAACCGAGTGTTCGGCTTAAGCGAGTTCGTGTTAACGAGGTTATACTGTAGTATTAACATTTTTATCTCAAAATATAGGAAGTATTTTAAATTACGTATCATCTTTTCGGATGCAGAATAATATCCGTTCAAAACTACATAGACGTAGTGACTTGTAGTGACTTGACTATACTCCAAAGCTTGGACCCCTTCTAACAAAAAATTCTGGGTACGCGCCTGATCCCGATATATGTATTCTCGCTTTAAGGCCAAATAATTCAAACACCCCACTCAATAAAAGCAATTAAGCTGAAGGTTTTTACAAGATTCTCCAAGGAAGGGAAAGGTTCGAATTTTCTCCAATCTCTCAAAATAAAAATAGTATACTAGAGGGTGAAAATGTAATACAATTTTGGTAGATTTTGTAGTGGTTAGTAGAATTGCACTGAGAAAAATCCATTCTGAGGACAGCGGTATATTGTACAAATATACGTTATCATCTTGTTTACAACAGAAATCAGTACGGAGCATAGGTTATCCGTATGCTACATAGGCACTGTCCTTGGATGTTACATCATGCCATTGCAGAATGTCTGACATGTAACAGTTTTCCGTATCACATGCATATACTTACGTTACATTCCTCAGCAGTATGTTATATACGTCCATTTGTGTGTGAGATCCTGACCGGCTATATTGTTTCATACGGAAAGTACGTACAGATGGAATACTTATACAGAGAGCTCCTCCGTGGCTAAGCGGTTAGCGTACGCGCCTTTGGCGTGGGAGACCCGGGTTCGATTCCCGGCGGGAGCTCATGTGGTTCGGATTCCACGTTAATCAGTAGGTCCACGTCTCATATAGCCTCGCTGCTGAAAGGGACGCTAAACTAAAATCAACTCAACTCAATACTTATACAGAAAGTATTATAAAACATGCGTTTTCAGTTATACGTCTGCTGCACGCTAAGTCCAAAAACTACAGGAATTATTCATGTAACCTATTTTTTTAAGTACGCCACCTACAATTTTTTTTCTCAGTGTGTCATAATTACAAATGCAACACTCGGTGTTTGGCTTGGCGTTATGTAAAATCCAATATGGCGGACACTAAACGCTATATATTACTGAACACAAAATTAAATATCAGTGAAACAGGAAACATGTTTAATGAGATGCAAATTAGTAGTGCTTGGCAATACAATTTATATATTGTAAAGTACCCAAAATTCAAACATACACCCTCCATTCCAAAAGAAACCGAACTTTTGAAAACAAATTGTACCACTAGGGCCATCTGTTGTAATATTTTACCGGTAGATGGCGTAGTCCCTCATTGACAACTGGTATAAATGTCATGACATTTGGATGCACGGCAACCAAGTTATTGCGTTTCAACTGTCAGTGTGTTGTGTACATCGGTCGGAAAATGAGTTTCAAACAACGAGCTGCAATTGAGTTTTGTGTTAAACTGGGTAAAACTTTTAGTGAAACGCACCAAATGCTACAAACTGCATATGGTGATGAGTGTCTATCCCGTACGCAAGTTTACGAGTGGTTCAGGCGATTCAAATCAGGTAGAGAGACGCTGGATGATGACGAAAGATCAGGCCGTCCCAGAACCGGATTATCGGAAGAAAACATCGAAAAAGTGCGTGAATTCATCAAACGTAAAAAAAAAATCGTCGGTGAAAGTTATTGAAATGGAATTAGGCATTCCTCAAACAACCGCATACCGCATTTTGACCGAAGTTTTGGGCCTTAAGAAGGTTAATTCGCGGTTTGTACCACACAAACTCACCGAAGACCAAAAAGTTGATCGAATTGCGCATTGCAGACATCGTTAAAAGTGCTCGGCAGGATCGAAACTTCTTGAAATCGATTGTAACTGGTGACGAGACGTGGTGTTTTGAATATGAGCCCGAAACAAAGCGGCAAAGTGCTGAATGAAGAGCGCCGGATGAAGGAACACCCAAAAAAAGTCGCTTGGTGAAGTCAAAAGTTAAGGTGATGCTGATTTGTTTTTACGATTCAAAAGGAATTATCCACAAAGAATTTGTTCAGCCCGGCCAGACAGTCACTGGAGAGTTTTACTTGGGCGTCATGAAGCATTTGCTGGCAAGAATTCGTCGTATTCGGCCCGAATATCGCGAAATCGGCAGTTGGACTCTTTTGGACGATAATGCACCATCACATCGTTCGCGACTTGTAACTGAATTTTTGGTCAAAAATCACATTATTCGGTTGCATCATCCGCCCTATTCACCAGATCTCGCTCCGTGCGATTTCTATCTGTTCCCGAAACTGCATTTGGCGATGAAAGGAAAGTGGCACGCATCGATTGATGCCATTGAGAAGGCGATGACCGCCGTCCTAAAGACCATTCCAATAAAGGACATGGAGAAGTCGTTTGATAACTTGTTGGAGCGTGCAAATATGTGTATCGATGCAGAAGGGGAATACATTGATTAATAAAAATGATTTGTTCCAAAATGTACATTGCTTTTTTTTTTTTTTTTTTTTTTTAAACGTTCGATTTCTTTTGGAATGGAGGGTGTATATTTTGGAGATTTATTTTGGGAGTTGAAAAATAAAGAAGCGACTATCAAGATATTTGTTTAAGGAAATAAAAACGGATAACTTAGGCGTCACACTGCAGTTATAGGAAGTTTTCCTATAAGAAAATAAGAATAAGAAACTTCAAAAGAAAGCCTGAGCTAAGCTCCTTTCTACAACTAGGAAGCGTCCGCATTCGGGAAAAGGTCGTGCTGGTTGGGTACAGAGATTTGACTTTGGAAGTTAAAATTATTAAGATCTGATAGTGAAATGTTAACGTTGGATCATCAAAGCTGAATTAGCCAGTCAGTACTGTATCTATTTACTATGCTGGATAGACATAATGGTTAAATTTCTGTGCCATTACAATTTAGTAGATTTTTGTAATTAAGACCATTTCGAGTCCTGATAGCTTGTGGCGTGATGTCAAAAAGATCCAAAGAAATTGATTTCTATTATTTCATTTCTTATCCTAAGAAATTCATTAAATACATCCTTAAGTTGTCTTAATAAATGGTGTTACAAATTTGTGATAAGCTACGCTCTGCCTCCAAAAATAAAAGTTGCTAAGATATTAAGTTATTTCAATAGTATACGTTAATATGGTTTATGAAAATTTGCTATTTATAACAAAACAAATAAATGAGTTATAGAAAAAGGAAATGAATCGCTTGGAGGATAAAGGTGTTATGTTACATTTTTTGAAACGTTGCATTCATGCACGTGTTATATGTTAATCATGCCACGTAACACCTTATTTAGTGAGTCCTCGTCTGGGTGCAGGTATTTAGAAAGGATGAAGGCGGTATGTTAAGGGACAAAGGGCTGCAATGAAAATGCGCACACTTTTCCGGTTTTATCAGATAAGACATTGACAAGCTGTCATTATGTACAGGATTGCGCACAGAAAAATTAAGCAATGTTGTGAAATGGAAAATATTTGCTCTTCTTTTATGTAAATCTATAAGAAAAGGGCAGCGGAATACCCGAACGAAGGGTCGAATAAAATTACTAGGACTGAGCTAATTTAGAAAATACAGGGGAATTAATACATAAGGATAGAGAAGATATATATATAATGTATTCGAAAAAAACACCAAATCGTCCAGAGAAATACTACAGAGTCTATTGGGCAAATGATTGAAGAGAAGATTTGTTCAGTCATGATAGAGAAAAGTTTCTATTTATAAATGAAGAAGCTAAGATTATCGTCCTAACCTGTGCGAGTAACATTAGGTACCAACAATGATAGCATTTACTGTACATAGTCGTAGTGTATGTAATAAAACATAATACTTTCTAATTATATATTCTAACTAGATTTAGGAAGGTGATTTAACATATATTGACAGATTCTATATTATTAATAAGTAAATCGTGTAATTTTGCAAGGATTATAAAAATGAAATGAAATCTTTAAGATTTACGTCCCATTGGATTGCAGTGTAATTAATATGAGGAAGTAGTTTACTCACATCGTTGTATTATATTAACAATGTTGTAATTTAAATTTATTGTATCGCACATATTATAACAAGTATCCTATTATATGATTGGGGAAAAACAGACGTTAACGACAGACCTTAATAAATTTACCAAAGCAAAGCTTTACGACAATGGAGAAAATATTTCACTTTGATATTCGATTGTCAATTTTTCCATAAAATTTGGCTAGTAGTGGGAAGTATGTATACCATATTGCTATTATTATTCTTAACATTGAGAATGTCATCATAATTGTTTGCTTCGTTTTATTTAGGTTTCCACCTAGAATATGGGCTTCAGAACTCAAGTAGCTCCTTGAACGACAAATAGGGCGAAGCTGTTGATTCAGTTGATTTTAGTTTAGCGTCCCTTTCAGCAACGAGGCTATATGAGACGTGGACCTACTGATTAATGTGGAATCCGAACCACATGAGCTCCCGCCGGGAATCGAACCCGGGTCTCCCACGCCAAAGGCGCGTACGCTAACCGAAATAGAGCGAAGCATTTCATAAACATTACAATTAATAATTCTATTAACTGGGTCCAGACATTTATCAGATGATCTCATCTTTGTTGAAGATACAATCAGAAACAAAATTGAAATTAAGATCAATTGCGAAAGGAGATACCAGTACACAAAGAAATGAAAATTTAAAGAAACATAACTTTATATTGAAGCAGTATGAAATGCTTAAAGGTGATATATGTTCAGATTATGAGACAAGAAAATTTTAACATTTAGATTGTAAATTTGAATGTATCATGACTTCTTGTATTTACTGATCTAATTATATTTAGTTAATCCTCAATATAATATTAATTTTATTTATAATTTCTGTTTCTATGCTAGTCTGAAGGAAAACCTTCTTTGCGCACAGATTTTAAATTTACCACTGTGGCAAAGTTGGACAAAAATCTGTGTTTAGCAAGGCCAACAGAGATTTGTGCGCAATTCGGGATCTATAGTGTGCGCAATCCAGTTGCTCCAGGGACAAAGGTGTGAAAGTCAATTTTCCCGTCATATTTAATTTGTTACATAACACCTTTATCCTTCAAGCGCTTCAAGTGATGAATAAGTTTGAGGAAACATTGAAAATTAAATGAAACCTTTGAGTTTTACGCCGGTTTAGCTAAAGGAGACGGTAATTATGAAAAATGAATGAAATGGTAGAATGAAGAAAGTAGGAGGAAACGGGAGAACCCCGAGGAAACCCACGCACACAGCGTTTGTCCACCACAAAGTTCACTTGGCGAAAGCAGGGTTTGAACCCTGGACCACATGCACCAGAAGTGAACGCTCTACCACTGAGCCACCGCGGTCCTTGAGGAAGCATTGTTGCGGTTCAAATTTTTCATACACTTAATCAATTTGATTTCAATATTTTACTTTTGAAAAAGAAGAAATTAGTACTTTAATTGCCATTCAAGCTTACTGAACATAAATACATGATAGATGACTGTATTTGATAGGATGAATTGGTTCACTGTCAATGAGAGTGACATCAGTCAGTATATATCAACGTAGAAAATTGAGAATAAATAATGACATAATATTTAATGTTCTATAAGCTTACGTGCCTTGATGGACCAGCAATGTGTTACAAACAGGTAATTATTAATGTATAGCCTCAAAACAAGTTATATAACAGAGAAATATCAATAGAGTTATACACAAATCATTTACATCTACACATATACCCATACACATATATACATATATAAATTCACATAGATACTAATAGCAATCAATGAGGTTACTTCTATAACGTGTTAACGATATAAAATCGACATGAATGGGTGTTGGTGCAAACGTTTGATATTTAATTTTATTTCTTCCTCTTTTTTTCATTACTTGTAGGCATTCATGTGCTGAATCTGTGTGATAAATACAGAAATATATCATTTTTTGCATCAAATTAATGGTTACCTATATTCTGATTTATAACAAAGTTACTAAATCATTTCCAGTAATTCGACCGAAAGGTTTACTGTTAACATTTAGTTATGGTTACACATCTCTCTCCCTCTCTCTGTCTCTCTCGATTTCTATAACAAATTTTGACGAGATATGATGGTATTTTGTCACTTTGGATTGATTGAAATTGCAGTTATCATTGAAGGTTGCCAATAAATTAGCCAAATGATAAATAGCGTGAATTAGGTAACATACAACCCGAATATCCAAAAGAAGGGGAGGTTCTCTGCCGTTGATACTTGCGAATGAAATGACGATAAACTTTCTTTTTTTTTAATAAAAAAAAGAATGACTAAATGAAAATGCTTTGATTTGTACTTCAGGATCACACAATTTAAAGCAGTGTATCCAAGCAATGTCAGTATTAAATTTGGACATGTTGGCATATATCACTAAACATAGCAGTAGTAGAAGATACGATGGCTCAGTGATAGAGCACTCACTTCTGGTATAAGGGGTTCCAGGTTCGATCCCATCTCAGGTAAATTTGTTGTAGGAGATAACGCCGTATCTGTGAATTTTCTTAGGATTGTTTCCTCCCACACTCACGTTCCGCTATTTCACTTCCAATAACCATCTACAAAAAAAAGTATGTGGCGTACGTAAATATGTAGGTTACATGCGTAAATCCTGTACTTTTTGGACTTAACGTACGACTATAGATAATGTCCTGCACCAAACGTATTACTGAAACCGTATATTTTACAATACTTTCCGTATAAGTGTTCCATCTATACGCACTTTCCGCATGAAACAAAGAAGTGTATATAGGCGGTCAGGACCTCACATACAGATGGACGTATATAACATATAGCTGACGTACGTAACATACGTACACACATGCAATATACAGAAGACTGTTAAATGTCAGACATCCTGCAGCGGCATAATGCAACATATAAGCGGGCAACAGGCAATACGTATGTAGACACATGGATAATATGCTCCGTACAGATTTCCGTACTAAGCATATTTATTCCGTATATTTGTACAATATACAGGGCATGACATTGGGTCGAAAAGTTGGAAGATTTCATTTGTCTTTTACCAAAGACAAAGAGTATCTTCAAAACCTTCAGAATATTTATTGTTATAAAACACTGTCCACATTTCATGTAGTAAAAAAAAAAAAAAAAACACCTCCAGAGGTAAATTGCGATGTGACAACTGTCAAATAGGTTTTAGTTAAACGAAAATTGTAACAACACGAAGGAAATATATTACTATCTTGGTTCAAATAAAGTACAATATTTTTAGTATAAAAACAGTTGCATACTCGTACTGTGATCGTAGACTAGTACTTTACACCTAAATAAGTTAAAGTTTCATATTATACATATCTATATCATCTTTATTTCACTCTCCCGCAACCATTTGATGTCGTTCAGTGACTCAACAAAGTCCGATATATATACCAAATAAGTGCTGAATCATATTAGACTGAGATAAAAACCTTAATAAGTGCTTTAAGTTGGTAAATTGTTTCATTATATACGTAATATTTTATGCTGGATACTTTATTTTACGATTAAAATCGTCTCAAACACTTGAAGTCATATCATATTCGTGGTCGTACTTATTCGGGCTAATACAGTGTACTTAGACAGACATCATGGTATGATTAGCTTAAAAATGTATGTTCCTTTTACTTAGACTATAACTACAGGGTGGCCCATAATTTTATATATATGATGTTTCAACGACTGCGGTAAAGAATTGTACATATGCACATTACTCTCATACCTTTCCTTACAAGAATTTTAATTTCTGTTCTCTATGGCATGGTCCACCAATACACCATCCAAATCCTGTAGTCCACCCAATGCCTCGAGACGAAGAGTAAGGTTGTCACAAGCAGCTTGATAGACACGTACTGGTATCCTGTGGAACTCTTTTGTCATAGCTTACCATAGTTCGTATGTGATATTGATGCACTTTGTCCTTTAAAACACCCATAAGAAAAAGCCAGGTGGTTTCAAATCGGGAGATCGAGCTAGCCACTCCACAGAATACAAACACAACTCACGACTCACACGCTGTTTCAGAGACAACCATTTCGCCATCCTGTCTGGCATACACTAACGGCTCTACGTCCAATGACCGTTATCCCCACTCTTAGATTACACAGTGTTGCCATATCGAAACTTTTTTGTCCAGAATTACAAATACTACCGTCAGTCAAACATCATATACATAATTATGAGCTACCCTGTAACTTACAGTTCCTTAGAAACCAATCCGGTTAAGTGTACAAAGATTTTTAGCCTTCTGTGAATATTAACCAAAAATAGATCTACTGGTAGAGCTGGCTTAGATTTTAGCGTTCCTATTAAATACCGAGATTATATATGAGATGTAGACCCACCATGGATAAACATGGAGTCAAAACCACATAGGCTTTCATGGAAATCGAACACAAACAAAGAATTGAATTCTTTCGTTCTTATAGTGAGACTTCCTCTACGCTATTACAGTTTTCCTTTTCTTAAAAAAAGATTACCTGATAAACAGTTTTAAAAAACTATGAATAAATTGGTTTCCTGTTTTGAATTATAGTAGATTCTTTCAATATAAATCTAGGAGGCTCAGATGGGCAGGTAATATAGCCAGAATGGAAGAAAGTAGAAACGCCTTCAAACTTTAGCTGACAATCCAATCGGAAAACGACCATTAGGGAGACCCAGGCGCAGATTGGAGGATAGTATTAAGATATATCTCGCAGAAATGGGAACACAATGTAGAAACTGGATCCAGATGACTAAGGATACAAGTCAGTGGAGAGTTTTTTGTGAACGTGGCATTGAACCCCCGGATTCCATAGGTCATTCAGTTAGCTAAGGGGGGTAATGTACGTATTCACCTCAAATTCAGTGCGGGCGGAGCAACATTGCACGTAGTTATAAGGCCTATTCCATTCTACTTATAAAATATTATTCAAACCGGGAGAAGGTAATTCTTATCCAACTCTTAATCCTGACACAAGCTGTGCCAGAACAACAAACACCCACAGACTTCGTTGAAAGAGTGCAAATTGCGGAAATCAGTACTGTTATATTTTATTGCTTATATATTTTTGTTTGTTTATTTAAACTTAGGATTCCTTATCAGCACCGATGCTATATGAGATATGAACCTACAGTTTAAGGGGAAATCTGAACCAAAGTAATGCGTTTAAGGCTTCCCTACATTGGAAAGCAAACCCGAGGTAACATTCACTAAAGGTACACGCCCTAGCCAGTATACTATCGGCGGGACTATTTTATTTTTATCTCACAGCTATACAATTAAAGGAAAATTATTTGAGTCTATTGAAATTATTTTCAAAATTAAGGATTAGTGCTGATAATGTACTTCACAAGAATAATTGTAGAATTCCCTCGTGACTACATAGTTTGCGTACGCGGCTTAGATTATTGATGGGAGCTCTTGTGATTCGAATCCTATCGTAAGATGTAGACCCACGTCTCATATAGCCTCTGTGAGGAACGGAACGCTAAAGTATAAATCATTCAATTAACAGAAACTAATTGTACGGTAATTAACATTACTTGCGGTATTACAGATAGAAAGTACTAGTAATAGTGTAGTAGTACTAATAGTAGCAGTAGAAGTAAAACTAGTAATATCATAGCACTAGCCGTCTCCTACCTGGTCTAGTGGCTAGCATGTATACCTTTCCTGAATGAGGTCCCGGTTGGGAGAGACTTGAAATTTAAACCCATTACAATAGCTTGGACTCCAGGTTCACTTCTCATATAGCTTCGGTGCTGAAAGGAACACTAAATCCCAATGCAACCAACCTTAGCACTAGCCTTCTCCCACCTGGTCTAGTGGCTAGCATGTATACCTTTCCTGAATGAGGTCCCGGTTGGGAGAGACTTGAAATTTAAACCCATTACAATAGCTTGGACTCCAGGTTCACTTCTCATATAGCTTCGGTGCTGAAAGGAACACTAAATCTCAATGCAACTAACCTTACCACTAGCTTTAACACTAGTAGTATTGGTATTACTAACTAATAAAACCTACTGCTACTTTCTTATGACTGTCTGACTTGTTCTAGAGATAGAATTAGGTAAAACTCTTTGTTTCCCGTAACGTTTTGAATTTTCAGGCGCACATTGAGATATCGAAGCTTAACCGTGAATGACAATTTATTCCTTCCTAAGCATTAAGTTTATGACTTTATTTTTTTTATATAAAGTAACATTGATGACAAAAACTCTCAAAACTAATTACAATTTGTCAAAAAGCAACGCAATGGCTAACCTTTTCCATTCTGTGAATTTGTCAAATCATTTTCGATTGCAGGAAATTATTATTATTGCTGAAGTCTCTCTCTCTCTTTTCACTCGTACAGTGGTGGTTGCTGCCACCAAGCTAAACGAATTACATTTTGACAGGAAAATATATAGCCACGTTGTCGACACAAAACCACTCTCCACTCATTTGGCATGTACACAAGGGTCGTAGATATTATACGTCCTCAGTGGTGCCATATCAGGGTTGAAATATTGCTAAATATATATGTATGGAATTCTTTGTAAATTTGTATTGAAGCAAAAGAAAAGTATATTCCTAATGTACTGCTCATAGAAGTGTGATGTGACATGAGAATGAATTTATTTGACATGTCGTGTGGTTAAAACTACACATTCCTTTTCAGTATGAAGATTATGTAGATTACATACATTCTGTATAACTGAAGATGTGATCCGAATACCAGGGCCAATCAAACATTATCCTCACTTTTCGTTCTATTATTTATCTATCCAAAGGTAAGGGTTTAATTGTCTAGGACTTTTCTACATAGTCACCTCCCTTGCTAATGGATTTGGTTTCGTTTTGTTTCCAAGACACTGCTGCACCTTCTTCCTGCATGTCTAGGTCCTTGAGCAGAACTATGATTGATATTCAAATAAGATGCTACCTGATCGATGTTAGCTCGTCTCTTCGCCAGAGCCATCCCTCAAATTTGATTAAGCTTATCGTCCATGGAGGATGATTGACGGGCGTTCTATTCCCTCTGCGTGTGTCACACTAGTTACTAAAAATTCATTAGGTGAAATCTTTTCACAACAAGTAATAAAATTGTTCTATTTCTAGGTTTATAAAGAACGTAGCAAATTAACAGGTCACATCAAGTGAATTTTTCTTTTGTCTCAATTCATAGACTAAAATTAAACGGATAATCGTGAGTTTGTTAGTAGTTAACGTTTCTCAGTTTCAGAAGGTAAGTGGTTAGATCCTGGCTGCCTTGCCGTTGAGTAGCTTTTTACCTTCGTAGAGTTTCTCTGTCCTGGTTTTCGCCCGTAATGATTTTGTGCTCGTGCTGCTTCACTAAAACCATGTCAGAATCTAAAGGTGACGAACTCTTTAGCTTTATCTGAATTGATAAAACAACAAAACTAAACAAGATGAAAACTATCTAACATATTATTTGAGATTAGGAAATAATAATTTTCATTGCTCCTGTCTGTTACAAGTAGTTTACCTCGTGTTTATATGGCATTCTTAGCTGCTTTGTTAATTGAGGAATTTGATGTAATAAGGGCGTAAGCGAGTTTACGCCCTTTTGCATCAAGCGCATTTGTGGCTTTTGCCATGCTTGTTTAGCCTCCTGGTAACATTTCAATTCAATATCGGAATAAAATTCATATTACATTGTTTTATGTAAGAATAAGAAACACTACTTAAATTTTCAACATCGTTTTTCTCCAACTGCATGTTGCAGACTTACATCGTTATTGCATCAAACTTCTTAATTGCTTCTAAATGTGAGCATTATTTGCGATTTGCTTCCAAATATGTCAAATGATAAGTTAAAGGAAATATACCTGTGTTATGTCAAAGGAAATATAAAAACTTGTGTGGAGTATAAATTGATATACCTTTTTGTTTGCTCTTTACTTTTCTGTTTGTGTTGCTTTATTTTCCGTGCGTGTAGTTTTCTTATTGTGATGATTGTTTGCACTGCTCATGAATTATAAATTTTCTGTTGGTGTTATATGTAATTTTAATTCATGTAAGATTTGTTCACATTTTGACATAACAATTTCCTAATTTGCTCCTATTCATGCACAATTGTGACCGAAATGAGTGATTTTGTACCAAATCGTTCACACTGGCAAGTTGCTCCCGCAATATAATTTTAAACTAACTTCGTGCCTCTGTTAACAGTAAATGAAGTGCCGTTCACCCTCTAAATGTTCTCCGCAATGAGTTCTTGATTTAGTCTCCATTAAATGAACTAAGATAAACAATGCAATACAAATGAATATTTTTGTAGTAAATCACAGCGTAGGTTTGTTTAATATTCCATGGCTCCCGTCCTTTACAACTGATTAGTTTGCCAATTCCTCAATACCCTCTGGATTCTCAGTTTGGAATCAACATTTTCAAAGAAGTCTTCAGCTTTCAATTTATTTTACGTTACTGCTTCAAACTGATTTGATAGTTAATACAGTTGAACCCGGATAACTTGAATTTTTTCACATTCCTTTGAACTCTTCATAACACTCAATGTTAAAATAGCCTCTGTAAGTCGAATGTTTAAAAATTAGAACCTTGATAAGTCGAATTTTAAGGGTTTCATAATCATGGTTAAAAGTTTGGTAACTCGAACTTTCGTATCTGCGAACCTCTACGAGTCGAAGTTTACCTACGTGGAATTTCTCTTGATGTGACCTCGATAACTCGAAGCCACAGCTGTATGCTTTTACGTAATTGTCATCGTTGGTAATATGTACTGTAATAGTGTTTTACTAAATCTAGTATTTTCCTTTTACTAATCTCTTATTTAATTAAAGGAACTTTTATAACCTCGAGTTATAGAAATTGAATGAATAATATTTCGAGTTATAGAGGTTCCTTACATAGCCACTTTTTATGAGAAACGCGGAACCTTTAATCTTTAATTTTTTTTGTGGCCAGCTTGATAACTCTTATCTCCATCACTCAAAAAATCCGACAACTCGATTTTTTTTATCTAATTCTTTCAGCTTCGAGTTATCGATGTTCCACTGTATTTGGAATTTAGCATCCGTATTGAACACCGAGACTTAGATAAGACGGGACCTACTCTTCAAGTGGTATCCAAACCAGTACATGAGATTTTTGCGCCCTCACTAGGAATCTAAGGCGCAAGCACACGCATAGAAAAATACACGCAGACCACTTAGCCACGAAAGAGACACTGAAACAAAAGCCTACCGATCAAGAATATAAATTTTAACAAGTAAGTTTCGTTACACGTTCTGAGATTTTAGTAGATTTCTACGCTATAAGAATCCAATGTAGAAACAGGAAATGCACTTCTATTTTCAATACAGAATAAGAACGAAGAAAAGACGTACTCTTGAAACGTTAAAATCATGTCAAAAAGACGTTTCTTCACAATCTTTTGCCATCATTGATCTATGAGTTTACGAAATTGTGAAATCAAAAAAGACATTTGAAAAAAAACTACACTAATTATTAATCACTATCAGAGATCGTACATGTAAACTAATTTCAGCATACTGGTAGATTTGGTCAGTTACACTATCAATATGAAATAGTTCTATTCTAAAATGTAAAGAGAATTATTATTAGAGTTGTTTTCGAGTATATTGAATTTTTATTTTCAGTTTACAGTATACGAGTATTATGATAGGAGAACAATAGAAAGAAATGCAGAGATCTTATTAAACGCTTGCAGGGACATGGTTTTAGAAGTAAATGCAGAGAAAACTAAATACATGGAAGTGCGTCGGGATCGTAATACGGCAAATTGTGGATGCGTTAAAATATTAAATAATACTTTTGATAAAGTGGATACTTTCAAATATTTAGGATCAATATTAACAGATGAAAATCATATTCACGAAGAAATTAAATGTTCACTAAAAGCAGGGAATTCGTGTTACTATTCGGTTCAAAATCTCTTGTCGTCGCGAATTCTGTCGAGGAAACTGAAGCTTAAAATATATAAAACGATAGTCATGCCTGTTGTTCTGTATGGTTGCGAAACATGGTCGCTTACTCTGAGGGAAGAACATAAACTGAAAGTATTTGAGAACAAGATCCTGAGACGAATATTCGGACCCAAGAGGAACGGAAATGGGGAATGGCGGAAACTTCACAACGAGGAACTACATAATTTGTACAGTTTACCCAACACTGTTAGGGTCGTCAAGTCTAGGAGGCTTAAGTGGGTGGGTCATGTAGCTAGAATGGAAGAAAGTAGAAACGCTTTCAAAGTCTTGACTGGAAGACCAATCGGAAAACGACCATTAGGAAGACCCAGGCGCAGATGGGAGGACAATATTAAGATGGATCTCGCAGAGATAGGAATACAAAGTAGAAACTGGATCCAATTGGCTAAGGATAGAAGTCAGTGGAGAGCTTTTGTGAACGCGGCATTCAACCTCCGGGTTCCATAGGCCATAGAGTTAGTTAGTTAATTAGTATACGAGTATTAGCTTTACTTTTGGAGAAGCTGAAAATCAAATAAATAAATAAATAAATAATAAAATTCCGTGTAGAATCTCAAGAAAGTCTTAAAATTTGGCATCTGGTATACATCTATTCCCACGGACTAACGGAAAAATAGACGACTGACGAACCGACAGATAGACATACAAAGTAACTTTTTCCACTATGTAAGGACAATTAAACATGTTGATCGTTTGAAATATTGCATTTGATTCTGTTCACTGTAATCTCTCCTGCTTTCGTTCAGAAGAAACAAGACAGAAATTTGCAATATTCTGATTGTTACGTAACAAGTCTTGCTAGTTACATCAGAGACGATGAAAAGATCGTTCCAGACGGAGTGCTTTTCTGCTTTTCAGGACAAAGCAAGTTTGTAGTCACTTTTTTATGTATGTACTTGTGAGATGTTTACATTTGCTTTACCATTAGTAATGTGATTGTTGTAAAAGCGAGGAATAGTTCTTTCCTTATTATTCCCACTATTCTTTACCAGTCCACTATATTTCATAGAAGTCAAAGTATTTTTACGAATATTTCAAGGAACACATTTTTCTTGTTAGGAAGATGAATAATTCACTCCCTTATTATTGACTGACTTTAACTTCAATCAGAAAGCCTCATGAAATGTACAGGTACACACCCCTATTATATGAAAATGTATAATTTATACGGAAGCTACCGAGGAACATATTTCTTAGATCACGAGGAGAGTGGAGGTTAAATTTACGTCCATGTCTTAAGCAGCGGACAGTGGGAGCACGTGAAGTCCGTGATTCGATTCCCGACCAAGTAAGCTTGTGGTGGACAACGCCTCGTGTCCGTGCATTTTCTGGGAATACTTCCGTTTCCTCTCAGCAAACTCCTCCTCCTAGGATTTTGACAATAGAAAACACGGTTACCAATTAATACGTAAAAAATTACGAACAAAATCGCAGCAGATATTTTCGAAGAAAAAAATCAAGTGAATAAAACAAGTATATTAGCCTTTCCGACCTTTTCTTACACGGGGACGTCCCACAAGTTGTCGCTAAAATCTGATTGCCACATAGCATATCTGATAGAGCATCATGAGAAATGAAAATGAGCAAAGTTATATCATTGAATGAGCTATGGATCAGAAGGATAGGAGCTACGGGGTTTCAAAATTTGAATATCCAAAAAATTATATCATGGAATTATGTACGTTTAGAGTAAATATCTTGAAAATCGTTAAGCAATCAAAACGAAAGTTGCACCGTATAATGAGAACAAAATACCGTAACGAAAACCACAAACAATATTGCCATAAGTGAAGCAGTGTTGCCAACTCAGCATAAATGTGTTTTATTTGAAATGGCACCATATAAAATGCACCATTATAACTATAACAGTGAAGTGCGCTGAAAACGTTCAGTGGAGAAGTCTGACATGTGGCGACAGATGGCAATAAAGGAATACATTAGAAAAGAGTGAGGGTTTTGCATTATACTTTGAATAGCCACGGTGAATGCATTTGCATTTGCATAGCCACGGTAAATAAGCAGACAACTCGCGAAAACAAAATGATACACGCGAAGAAAGAAACACGTGTTTTCTAATTCTGTAAACTGGTTCTCCAGATAATCTTATCAATATTTGGAAGATTATTTTCTTGGTTTATGTCTGTCGTGTTAAGTGTCATATTCTTTTACTTCCTCTCCTCCTTACTATATGATTATGTTTGTATATTATAATATTACTATATTCACATTGGAAATATAATTATTTTATTACTGCCTCATTTCGTTTTTAGTCGGCCCGGATAGCTGTGTGGTCTAGAAGGCTAGACAACCGACATTAGGAATCGCGTGTTCCAATGCCGCCTCGGACATGTTTTTGTTGTACTTTTCACCTTTCATTTCATTGTTATCTTTCTCTCTCATAGTGGTTCTGATTCCACTTTATGCTATGGGTCCTGTCCTATATAGCTTCGGAGATGACACGAGATATAAAAATGGCATCACTCAATTTCGTTTTTCAAATGCATCAATATTTTATGATACTGCTGACATTTTGCTCTGTTATAGTATCGGTGTTATGCATTTGAACTAAATTCATAGTATGAGACCCAGAGTCCTTTATTACCATCTGTTGCCACATATCAGACTTCTCCATTGTACATCTTCAGCATACGTAGCTCCAACAGTGTGCAACACTGTACCACTATACTTCTCTGTTATGTTTAGTGATAATAATGTATTTTAAATCTGTGTACACAATTGTATATGGTGCTATTTCAAACAAAATGTTTTATGCTGAGTTGGCAATACTGTGGTTTTACGATAGGGCATTTTGTTCTCATTATATTGTGCAACTTTTGTCTTGATTGCTTTAACGGTTTTCAAGATATTTACTTTAAACATACATAATTCCATGATGTAATTTTTTGGATATTGAAATTTTAAAGCCCCGCAGCTGCTATCCTTCTGGTCCATAGCACCTTAAATTTTGCTCGTTTTCATTTCTCATGATGCTCTATCAGATGTGCTATGTGGCAATCAGATTTGAGCGACAACTTGTAGGACCTTCCCGTGTTAGAAAACTAGACTGTAGTATATATTACAGATATTATACTTAAGCTATTAACAAAATATGTATTTTTGAAAGATGACTACACCCTAAATACTGGTTTAACCCTTTGGGGATCCTATGGTACAATTTGTACCATATGCACTTTTCATGGTACATTGCGTTATTTCTCTTCTATGTGAGCTTTTTCGTCCGGTTTTTTTTGTTTTCCAAGTCCAGAGGCCTTGTAGAAGACATTACGTATGGTTTCAGACCGTCCTGCGTCCAGACATAGGAGGTGATGACGTCATAAGTCAAAAATTTATTTTCTCATTTTCTAAGCCTATGTTCAATATTTTTTGGCGGGCTTATTTTTCTACGTAGAAGATTGAAATTTTGCACAAACATTCAGTCCACCGAGTAGTATTTACCAGATTTTTTGTTCTGATGTCAGTGCCAAAACAGGGGGGAACCAGAGGGGAAAAGGGGTAAAAATAGGGATTTTTTACCCCCAAAATCCCGTTTCTCGTCATTTTCCCGCCTCACATACAAGATAGGACCACGTGAGTCATACCGTCTGAAAGGCCGTTCTATTCTGAAGAGAATGATGGTCGAATTATTATTCTAGGGTAATTAGGGACGTCTCAGGGATTTTTTGAAAAATTTACTTCTATATAGGGAAATAATGGGCATTGTCAGTATATATATTTTTGGCGGGCTTATTTTTGAACGTAGAAGATTGAAATTTTGCACAAACATTCAGTCCACCGAGTACTATTTACCAGATTTTTTGTTCCGATGTCAGTGCTAAAACAGGGGGGAACCAGAGGGGAAAAGGGGTAAAAATAGGGATTTTTTACCCCAAAAATCCCGTTTTTCGTCATTTTCCCGCCAAAAAAACGCGATAAGACCACGTGAGTCATACCGTCTGAAAGGCCGTTCCATTCTGAAGAGAACGACGGTCGAATTATTATTCTAGGGTAATTAGGACCGTCTCAGTGAATTTTTATCCAAATATACTTCTGTATAGGGTAAAAGTGGGGCAAAGTAGGAAAATTTTCTCTGGCAGGCCTATTTTTTCACGTAGAAGATTGAAATTTTGCACAAACATTCAGTCCACCGAGTAGTATTTACCAGAAGTTTTTTTTCGGATTTCTGCGTAAAAAGAGGGGGGGTCCAGAGGGGCAAAAGTTGAAAAAAGGGAAATTTTGCCCACAAAATCCCTTTTGTCAGGAATTTCCCGCCTTAGATACACGATGGAGACATATGAATGGTACCGCCTGAAAGACAGTTCTATTCTGAAGAGAATGATTGGCGGATTATAGTCCTAGGGTAATTAGGGATGTCTCAGGATTTTTTTTCCCTGAGATCATAGTGTTTTATGGTACTTTGGGGCACTGTGGGAATTTTTGATAAAAATTCTCCCGCCCTTACTATTCAAGATAGAAACTTGAAATTTGGCCCACACATTCAGTATACTAAGTACTATTTCTCAGATTTTTTTTAGATGGCTACGATCACACAGGGGGGGTCCAGGGGGGGGCAAATTTCGAGAAAAAAATTTTTCCCTCCGAAATTTTCACTTTGACATTTTTTTCCCGCTTCTGGTATATGGTATGAGCACGCAAGTGGTATCATTTGAAAGCCAGCTCTATTCTGAAGAGAATGAGGTATGAACCATGATCCTAGAATAAATAGTGACGATACAGTAGCTGCTTGACTGAAAGTCTAAAAAATAGCCCAAAAAGCCAGGATCCCCAAAGGGTTAAACAAGACCCACTTCGATTATTGAACTGCCCTTTCTGAATTTTATTAAACAGAAATAAATTCCCTTGTGTGATGGCCCACTGGTGGGTAATGTATTAAAAAAAAAAAAACGCTATAGTTGCTTCCGAATCATCCGAAAAATACAATCCGAATACACACACACACACACCAATAAACTATTCTTTCTAAAATTTCTTGAATATGTGAATTATTCTGTGCTACTGTAAATGTTGATCGCAGCGATGGAAGAATTTTTCCGCATTGTTATATGCGTCTAGTTTTGTAAGCGGTAATTTTATATAACATTATTCTAATATAATTCTTTCTCTTTCGATTTGTAACCAATTTGATTTACCGAAACTCCTTTTTATATATTTACACTCTCTGTCTGTATATCCCTGCGTCTGGGAGGCAAAACACGGCATCAATCGAGTTGGTTAACCCCTTTCTGCATTTTTTTTTTTCCTTTTAGCGAAAAAAAAAATCAGTTTTGGAAATCCTCATATGGGAACTTGAAAACTGAATTAAAAATTGAATTTTAGATTTTTCACTTAATTCCGATGAGAAATAAGTAAGTGCCATATATGACACACTTACAACTCACAAGGAACATGCCAGATGACACCAAAATCTCTTATTTAGACACGTCAATATCTCCCACAGCAGGCAAAACAGTCATTTGCTGCCTTTGATAAATCACACAAAAACTAAAGTGAAAAAAAGGGTATGTGCCATATATGGCAATGGCATGCGGTAAGGGGTTAATGGAGGTGATATTCAAACCGGAAGTGGTAAAACCAATAAACGATTTCCTATTTTAACGTTGATTACTATATAGCAAATACGGTAATAGGTAGTGAGAAGAGGTTACCTTTAATCGATTAAGTGGCCCCAAGAATACATTTCATCTCCATTTCTAACTCTCAATGAAAACTGAAAGCGATAGAAATCTGCAACAGTTGATATAAAGTTCAAAATATAGGTATCACCTTCTCTTCTAACACTGAATTTAAATTGGAAATGGGGTAAATTAACCGGAGTGGTGAATTATAACGTTGACCGGTATATTTATTTATTTATTTGCCATCAACACAACAGGCATAAGCCCAATTATAGTGTTGGTGTATTACATAATACATTTACAATAGTTTTCTTAAACATAGAGTTCATATTGCAGATGTCAATTTCTTTGTGTTTGATACATATTTTGTTGTAAGTAGAACACATTCTCCAAATTGGTGATTTCAATAATACGTTGGTCCTTGCTTTTTTGCAATAAAACAGACCAGAGTTATTAGCACGAGTTTTAAGTGTCGGGACATGAAAATTTAATGTTGATATGAGATCCGTACAATTAAATTCGTTATGTACTATTTTATGGAGAAAAATCAAATCTGTCACATTTCGCCTTTGCTCAAGTGTAGGGATACAGAAGTTGTCTATTAATGTTAGATAATTTTCATAATATGGATAGATTCCAGTTGTCTTGTACATCAAGTATTTGATAAATTTAGATTGGACCTTTTCCACTTGGTGTCTGTATTGCTGTTGTGATGGGTTCCAAATCACAGCAGCATATTCCAGTTTTGATAGGACATAGGCATAATACATTTTTGTTAGTGTAGTACTATTGTTAAATTCCTTTCCAGTTCTAATTATGAACCCTAACATCTTGAGAGATTCGTTAACTATGTTCTCTACATGGTTATTAAATGTCAGTTTCGTATCAAATATAACTCCAAGATCTTTGACTGAATTTAATCTATTTAGTAAGATCTGATTCATTGAGTAATCAAACTCTGTTTGACTTTTGTTTCTGATAAACGATAAAATGTTACATTTGTTTATGTTTACATTAAGTTTGTTAAGAGAACACCAATGTCACGTTGTAAATCGAGACAGTCATGGATGGTCTTTATCCTGCTGTATATTTTGAGGTCATTAGCAAAAAGCAATTTGTTACTTAATAATATATGATCAGGGAGATCGTTAATGAATAAAAGGAATAATAACAGACCTAGATTAGAGCCCTGGGGAATTCCAGAATATGCAATATAATCAGCAAACATCGAGAAGCTATTTTCTGCAATCAATTAAGCGTCATGAGAATACTGTACACTCCATCTCCACTCTAATCTCTTTTCTAAAACAGGAAGAAATTGAAACATACTACAGCTTCCGATTTTCAATATTAATCGGGACAATACCACAATATACAAACTTATCTTCTCGGAGCAAGGTGGCTCATTGTTAGAGCGATTACCTTTGGTGTGTGAGGTCCCTGGTTCGATCCCCCGCTAAGTAAGTTTGTGGTTGAGAATATTGTGTCAGAGAGTTTTCTCGAGATACTCCCGTTTCCTCCCACATTTCATTCCACCAATTCTTCCATCATCATTCACTTGTCTCAATCATCGTCTCCCTTAGCCTAAAGGACATAATCGTGGGATGTTAAACTGAAAGATTTCAATTTTCATTTTACTTCATTGACGAGGCGCATCCAGAAAGTAAGTTTCCCACGCGTCCCATAGCTAGGAAACTGTATGTTGCGCGAAGCGACTACGTGTACGTGAGAGACTAAGGTCCTAGCATGGCACATACACTAGCGGAATTTCCCTAGTGCTCTCAGTAGCGTCGTGGCAGTGGTTGAAGATGGACATTCCTATTCCAGTTCCCGCCGCGTTTGAAGTGCGAGCAGTGATAAAGTTTTTAAATGCAAAGGGCATAGCATCGATTGAAATCCATTGTCAGCTGTATCGTTGCAAAAATGTCAATGCTGACCCTGTGCGTCTTGATTTGTGCTCTAGAGTCAGTTGCTTCAACACAAAACTTCTTGATCAACAGACCTCTGTGACAGTAGTGTGCAATAAGGAGCGGAAAATATACAGGAACTGCTTGCTCATGCCGTTAGGCCCATGGACCTGGCACAGCTAACGATGGATTTCGATTGGTGCTATGCCCTGTGCATTCAAAAACTTTATCGCTGCTCGCACTTCACACGCGGCGGGAGCTGGAATAGGAACGTCCATCTTCAACCACTGCCACGACGCTACTGAGAGGACTAGGGAAATTCCGCTAGTGCATGTGCCATGCTAGGACCTTACTCTCTCACGTAAACGTAGTCGCTTCGCGCAACATACAGTTTCCTAGCTATGGGACGCGTGGGGAAACTTACTTTTTGGATGCGCCTCGTACAAACTAAATTTCTTCACGAGTGTATACACAAGATTGACACTTCTTCTTTTCTCATGCAGCGACAAGATACTATTTTTTTCTTTTACAATGATTCAATCTCTTTGCTATCCTTTGTCTCAGTGCACACTTATAGTATTCTATTAGTAACTTTCTTGAAATATGTGCCAATGATGAAGTCTTTAAGTCATTGTCTTTAGATCCTAATATGTTAAAAGAAAACTATTTGAAACAGGGGTGCAAATAAGCAACACAATTTTACTCGCCCAAGAAAAAAGCTACTAGTCCACATCCCAGAATAGAAATGATTTACTTACCTTCGGTATGATATCAAATACTCGCCCGCACCGATGAACCACTCCCCCGGGCGAGTGCTTATTTGCATCCCTGATTTAAAACATACGTATATTCTATTTGTTTAAAATACAACGAAGTTAGCTACACTGCCGGACATTTTATGTAGGAACAGTTGTTTGCTGGAACTGATACATGTCCATAAATAAAGTACTATCTCTTTCATTATATATATTTGTGTGTGAATGCATGCATGCATGTATGTGTGAATTTGTATGTATGTTGGTGATTTGCTAATGCTCCCGGAAACAAGTATAGACCGAATTGTTTTGATGTTAGTCACCAATACATGTACAGAGTACAAAACCCCCAAAACGAAAGCCTCATAACAATTTGTCTGCAACCATTTGAAATAAACTTTCCAACTTCCTGCTTTGCCCCTCTCTCCCTTGAACATACACACACACATATATATGGTATCGCTTGATGTTACATTTAATACTGGAGACCCATATTAAACATATTCTATATGTGAACAATGAATAAATGTCTACATACCGTCTCGTTTGGACATTTACATTGTAGTAAATATTGCTGAGGAATGTAGTTTTGTGAAAATGGAAAAGCCGCGACTTCCATAAATAGTATAACTAATGATATTTTATTATGTTTTTCACAAGCTCTAATAATATCCTAATGAAACTAAACATGACATTGTTGTGGAACTTTTGTTGGTTTGAATTAACGTGAAACCATTACACTGTATGTAACATTATATGTTTATTTTCTTTATTTTAGCAGTCCAGCCGTTGTTTATTTTTATCTTGTATTATTTGTCATCTTGTCCCATATTGAAGTAATCTTGGTTAATTTTGGTTGTTAATTTTTGTTATAAATATTTCAACTCAAAAGTATTCTCGGTAAGTTACTATTCTTTTTAAAATTAACTATCAATGATCATCATAAATGATGTGTCAATTAGTAGCATCCGAAATTTATTTAATAATTCTAGTTATCCTAGCAATCTGTGATTTTACATCTCAATGTGGGTTTCCACTATTTTCTGTATTTATTTTAAAGAACAGTGGGTGCAGTAAATAAATATATATTTCTTTCTTTTTATCAACGAAGTAAAAGAACTTTGAAAAGTCCTTTAAGCTCTGTCCACTGAAAACGATCCGTACAGTTTCTGAGGAAATGACGTAAGTGGTGCGTAAGAGTGTATCAGAAGCCTATTTGGTTTATCTGGTTATAGAGCAAATAGGAGGGTTTTTTCTCTAACTTTAGGACATATTGTAAAAGTGCACTATAATAATTTGCTTTCTACCATCTCATTAAAGCAAACTCATTCTTGCCGTAAAAAGTTTAATTACAGCATCCATGACTGAAGTGGTTTAGTTCGATAGAGCTTCGCACATATCTGTATTGTGGAAAGGCAGACGTTGACTCCAGGGACACATATGACGTGTACCAATAAAATCGCTTTTTTTTTTTTTTTTTTTTAGTGAATTAGGACGGTATTTCTTTCCTTGATATTTCTAATATAAGTATTTAAAGAAACATTTTTTGAATCAGTGGTTTACATCTACTTTTGAA
Source organism: Thermobia domestica (assembly GCF_964235325.1). Taxonomy (NCBI): domain Eukaryota; kingdom Metazoa; phylum Arthropoda; class Insecta; order Zygentoma; family Lepismatidae; genus Thermobia; species Thermobia domestica. Next base: position 99,534,081 of record NC_137461.1, read on the forward strand.
TTTAAATATTAAATTTGAATTATAATTAAAATCCCCATTGTAATAAACTAATTAGAATACTTTTCATTTAACTCATCTATACTTGATGCATGGGATGTACCAACTTTACACTACTCTGGCATAAGTAAATAGGCACTCGTCGGGTTACATGTTTTCCTGGAAATACCGTTAGCATGCAAACGGCCTCTGATTACGATGTGTTTTGTAGTATGAATATGTAATAACGTTAGAATAAAATGCACCATGGCTTGGGAACATGGCTGTGAGAGCTGTCGGAGTTTAGACAGCAATTTGAAGTTTGGTAGAAGTCATTTCACCATGAGAGCTATGTTATGTTACCGTTATCTAATGTTAACAGGATTATAGTGCAGTTCGAATGGACATGGAACTATATCCGTAGACCTAAGATTGAATCGAACGAGGCCAATGCCAGTCCTGAAACATGCGGTCGTCCAGCGTGCAAGGGCTAGCCATCCAAATCTGGTAATGGCAGTTGTCGAGTGCTATTTGTATTATGCGAAAATGTACTGGTGCGTCTCCATAAAGAATCTTATACTTATAAAACCACAAATGACATGGAGACTGTAACGAACCTTGTGCCGAGGATTGCTTGACACCTACCTTAATTCTATTTAACACAAATAAGCAGTGATTAAGTTTAGCCAAACTATCATTTGACACGGTTCTGATATCTGGCATAATAAAAAAAAAGAATCCCCCAAGTAATGCAGGCTTCAAATCTCCCAAACGAAAATGCAAGGTTATCAAGATTACAAATATTAAATATTATTTTAAATAAAAGAAAATATTCAATTGGCTTTTTATTACAAATAATCAAATATCAAGGAAATGAATACAAATTAACAACAACAATTTTAATTCTGTGAATGAGCTTCTTAATATGAAGAGTGAAAAAGTAATCTAATTGCAACTGAATAATAGGTGAAAGTTACTTGAAAAATAGTTAAATATACTTTGATAAAATGAATAATTCCAAACAAGAACAATTCTAACGCTATTAACAATTTCAAAAGTTAATAAAATTTACTCGGAATAGAAAGTGTCGAAACTTAGTCAAAAGCGACCGCGACTCGATCAAACAATTTTAATAAAAATATATATAACGCGAAAACTATTAAACTCTCAAAGCAAGAAACAAGAAAAATTTAATTCGACGTCGAAATCAATCTCTCAAATAGAAATATCAAAAGATTAATGGGACGCTAAATGCAATATTCCTTTAGATATCAAATTACGAATTATTTTCATACCAAGTTAAAAATCTAATAATTAATAGTCTAATAGCTACTTCTACTGTTAGCAGGAAAAAGTATTAGTCAAATTGTTAGTTAATTAATCAAACCAAGGTTATCTGGGGTTTAGGTTCTAGAAACTACAGCTAGGTTTGTACTTACCAATTTTCAAACTGCTCTAATCGGTCACTGGGATCGTCTGTTCTCAATCACCTCTACTCGATTCTACTGTTCCCAATTATGCAGTTAATAGAAGAAAACTTGGTAGGAAATCTGAAGATTTTAGAAAACGCCAAACCGAATTTAATAATAACTTCGTATTATTCCGACTCGTTAATTCAAACGAAGAAAAATTCAACTTCAAACTTTCTATTCCTCCGTCCTCCGTTAACATTCGACCAAATACAACAGTCAGGTACTTCCAGAAGGACAATCCAGATGGACATTCCAGATGGACATTCCAGATGGGCATTCAGCGCAGCAACTAACCTGGCTCACGGCTTTCGCTCACGAGCGAGGCAGCTGTCTACGCGCAAACGACCAGACACTACGTCACGCGATTCAACCTTGAGTTTGTTGCAAACAAACTCGCTTCTACAACCTTCGCTCTTATTCTCTTTACATACACTTTTTACTTTTTTTCTTTTTTAAAAAAAATCGTAAACACAATAGATTCTCTTAATCGAGGAAATACAAAAATAGGAGTGACTTATACAATCAGATATAATATATTTTTCTTTCTTTCTTTCATATTCTTGTCATAGTCCATATTTTCGTTTCACTTCCAGAGACCAGCATATACAGAGTGTTCCAAAAATACAGGCAGCTCCAACTCAATGTAGCTGAGCATGCTACATTTCTCCCCCTCCAAAGAAAAAAAAAATCTGAGAAGGATTTTTTTTGTATGGCTACCAGGAATCATCCACCTTAATGTCTCAGCTGGAAAACTCACAAAAAAAATTTCGTAACAAAATAGGCATTAATATAATGAAACACTCTCTCCTTTAATTACATTTAAAACAATTCACAAATCACAATTTAAATTTCACTCCAAATAAAAACCATTCTCAAAGTTACTAGAAATTTCAAATTATTATTTTAATTATTTAATATCGCAAATTTTAAAAGTTTTCTTTCCAAAATATTTAACTTTAAATGTCTCAGTAAATTTAAAAAAAAACATTAAGATCATGATCTTTTTAACAATTTTAAAATTTTATTAACACATTAAAAATTTATATACAATTTCATACAAAATATATCAAATTACAACAAATTAAAATATAATCTGATCAAAGACATCTTACTCCCTTTACATCTTAATCTTACCATTACTGTAATTCCTTTTTCCAGAAAGCGACGAGAAAAATCATTTGATTGAATTTTCAGAGATTGTAATTAAACATTTCTTCTAGGGAAAAACTTCTTAACATCCGACACATGAACTCGCTTATATGAGTCTCGAGAATCATCAGCATCAGATATCAATAATGTATTAGGGGTCAAAAACCTCCGAATAATAAAGGGTCCATCCCACTTAAAACTCAATGATTTTGCTACTTTATCAGCAAGAGAGGATTTAATATGAGACTTTACCAATACTTGGTCATTGACAGAAACTACAACTGGACCTCTAATTTTGGATAATAAAGATTTCCTCTTTAACCATGCCTTTTCCATATTCTCAAGAGCATTGTGCCATAAATCAGCATTCTTATGCTTGAACAATTCTTGGTCACAAATCTTCCATTTTAATTCTAATGGGGTGTTCAAGGGACGTCCAAAATATAATTCGTATGGAATCGATTTGAGACCAGAATGCTCGCATATATTTAGCGTATATTGTAACACAGGTACAAAATTAGACCACTGTTGTTGTTTTTCTGCACAATAAGCTCTTAATGACGCCTTCAAAATTTTTATAAATCTTTCCGCCAAGTTAGCCTCAGCATGGTATGGACTAATCCTAATATGTTCTATTCCTAGCCCAAATAGAAAGGATCTAAAATGGGCAGATATAAAGACTGATGCATTATCAGTAGACAAGGATTCCGGAATTCCCAGCCTACTAAAAACATCCATTAACCTGTTACAAATAACAGTAGAATTCAATGTTCTTAATTTTTCGAGAAAAACAAATCTCGAAGCATTATCCACCCCAATTAATATGAATTTAAAGGAATTAGAGGTCGGCAAAGGTCCTATTATATCGACCATTACATTCTGTCCAACTCTTGTTGAAAATTTTGATATTAATGGACCCATTTTCTTTTTGTTGTTTTCTTTGACTAATTGACAGGTTTTACAAGTTCTGACATAGTCCTTAACGTCATTTACTACCGAGTCCCACGTGTAGCGTCGCATTATTTTCTTTAAAGTACGAAAAGTCCCGGTATGACCACCTGTCAATTCGTGATCGTGAAAGAACTCGATCACTAATTTCTGCAAATTCTTCGGAATTACTATTTTAAAAGGAAGGTTTAAGGCTTTACTCTTTTTCATTAATATGCCATTATTTAAAACATAATTTCGAATGTTCTCACCATATTCCAACCTTTCTATAATATTTCTCAACTCAGGATCTTCTTTTTGTAACTCCGATAAGGGCTCTTTCACCATAGGCAATTGCCAAGAATTTGCAATTTTAAAATTCCTTTTCATTATAGCCATACCCACAGGTCCGTCCACTTGCACAAATTCAAATGGATCATACATCCGTGTCAGGAAATCTGCAACTACGTTATTTTGGGACCTAACATGTTGGATAGTAAATGAGAATTGACACAAAGTCTCGACTAAAGGACCATATTTTAACAATCTCTTAGAATTACCCAAAATCCAGGATAACGCCTTATTGTCGGTAAAGACCACAAACTCATTAATCAAATAGTGGCGAAACCTATAAATTGCTTTAACGAGACTGATGAACTCGATCTCATAAATGCTCCTGTGTCGGTCAGCTTCCGTCAACTTTTTACTAAAGTACGATACAGGAATAAGATTATTATTCTCATCCATTTGACTTAAACAAGCTCCAATCGCTTTTCCTCCCCCGTCAACATGGATGAAAAACTTCTTGGACAGATCAGGAGTCCTTAATATAACATTATCTAATAATTCCTGCTTTAATTTATTCAAAGTTTTCTGATGCTCGATGGTCCATTCGAATTTCCTTTTTGTTGATTTTAACTCGCTTAATGGACCCATCAACTCCTGAAGACCACTACAAAATCGAGCATAATAAGAAAACAATCCACAAATTTTTTGTACTCCGCGCCTATTTCTAGGTGGAGGGATTTTCTTAATAGCTTCGACCCTTGATGGATCAATTTCGATAGTATCCCCATCAGTTACAAATCCTAAGTATTTTATCTTTTTATAAAAGAAAGCACTCTTATCTGGGGAAACAGTAATTCCATATTTTCTCAATCTTTCGAGGACCATTTTCAAAACTTTTTTATGTGATTCTACATCAGATGTACATATTAAAATATCATCAAAATAAGTTTTTACGCCTAGATCCTTCAAATCACCAAGAATTTTATCAATTACCCTCGCTAAAATACAACTTCCAGTCTTTATACCGACTGGTACCCTCGTATATTGAAAGCTGCCACGTGGGGTAACAATAGTGGTTATTTCGCGTGATCCCTTTTCCAGTTGCAACTGGAAATATGCTTTGGTAAGATCTAGGCTCGTAAAGAATTTCTTACCCGCTAAACTCGTTAAACACTCTTCTAAATTAGGCGCAGGATACACGTCATCCTTAATCAAGGAATTCGCCTTACAGAAGTTACCTACAATGCGATGTGAACCATTCTTATTTCGTACTAAGAAGCAACTACTTCCATAATCTGAATGATCTACTTCAGTCAAAATACCCTGAGACACAAGGTCATCGATACAATCATAAAAAAATTTTTCTTTGTTTTTAGGAATCGGAAATGGATGCTCCTTAAATGGTTTTTGTTCTTTTAAATAAAGTTTAGCTTCAAAGCCTTGACAACATCCTATTTTTTCCGTAATAACATCAGAAAATTCAGTACGAAGACCATCAATGAATTCTAAAATATCTTTATCTTTATATTGAAAATCCGAACCCGAATCTCTCAATATATCATTAGAAGTGTCTTTTGAAAACGACTCCGTTTGCAAATTATCCTCAGGATCTATTAATTGTTTTTTATTTTTTTTTACTAATTCATAGAATTTATTGGATTGCTCTAAATCCATATCTGAAGCTGCCGAATCACTATCACAGAAGTTCATATGAACCGCTGCAACACAGTCTTCCTTTCCTCCCACACATCGTTCCACTGATTTCTGTCTAAGTTCAGAAGAGGTAGCATTATTATTCAAAACTCGTCGACTCTTCATTTTCCTCTTCTTTCTCTTCTTTTTCTTCTTCACATCAATCTCCATTTTATCACCATTTCCATTATTGGGTGCAGATCCAAACTTCTTATCCAACTCTCCTTGATGCAAAGATGTGGAAGGAAACGATCTCAGATTCGCATCTCCAACAGATTCTTTCCCCAAAAACTGAAGATAATCGGGTTTACTTTGGCTATTTCTCAAATCATGTGAAGAACCATTATTCTGAACTGATCCAGTTAAATTCACATAATTGGAATCTACAGAGTGTCCAATTAAAGTCTCTTTTTGATCGGGTTGTTTCAATCCAAAAACACGATGAATTTCTTCAAGTTGTGCTAAAGTAGGTGTTTCCAATAGTTGCCGCTCAATGGTTGATAATTCTATATCACATTGGACCCCAACATCCAATGATCTTCTGCCATGATGAACTGTCTGACTCCTTTCCAAATTCCCATATGATCTTGATTGGCCATCCGAGTACCCCGATCTAAGTCCGTTTCTTAGTGACGAATCATTTCGAAAAAACAACGAAGTCGATTTCTTAGATTTAAGTTCATTCCAACCTACACTTCCACCTTGATGGTCAACACGATCAACTGACTTAAATCCTGAAGTCGAATTCTGAATGGATAACGTATCGTCTCTAAAATGCAGGATAACTGATTTGCGATTATTACGCAAATTCAATCTTCCACGAACAAAGTCCACACTCGAAGAGGTACTTTTCAAAAATGGAGTTCCCAGAAGGCAATCGCACGGCAAATCATTCACTACCAGAAAACTAACTCGCTCGAACCAACCGGAAAAATTTAGAGTGAGCTTAATCTTACTTGATTCATAAAATGATCCCAAAGGTGCACGAATTACAATCGGAGTGGTTTCCTCAAGATAATGCACGACCCCACAACGTTCAACTACCGATAACGTAAGTAAATTATAAGACGACCCGCTATCTAAACAAGCACGAAATAACTCATTATTAACGCGAACATTTACAAAGGTAGCTACTGTTCCGTCTAATTGCGAAGGTACAATATTCTGTTTTTCCGAACCCGCATTAGAATTCATTGATCGTCGCAAATTTTTTGAATTACTTTTACCAAAATCACATGATTCAACTTTCTGTCTATTTACATTCAATTCTTTAGAATGGTACTCTCTATCATTTTTCTTTACCAAAGCAACTGAAGTTCCCGATGACTTATTTCCGATTCTTTTATTATATTCAACCTGATCTCGAAAGATTTTAGAAAACTCTAAAGAAATTCTTCTAAGTTCTTCTAAATTTCTTGGAATAGAAAGACCAAACATTTTAAATCTCACCGCGGGATTCATGCCATCAAGCATGATACGAATCAATTGTTCTTCATCACCATAACAATCCAAGATCAAAGCAGCATAATATATATCATTAATATACTGATCAACAGATTCAGTTAACCTTTGCTTCCTAAATAACCTTTCTGATATTAACGCATGCTTAACTGAATTAGTGATAAATTTCTCAAAAATTAACTTCTTGAATCGCGGCCAAGAAATATTAAAATAAATAGCTCGCTGAATTTCATCCAGAAATTCTCCTTCACTTTTAGATAACAAGGTACTATAAATAGCATTCAAAGGAAAACTAGTACTTTCAATGATTTGCTCTAAGTTGACCAACAAATCAAAAATAATGTAACTATTTTTTCCATCAATCTTCCTAAAATTCTTAAATTTCTGATCCAACAATTCAGCAATTTTTTGAAAAATAAATTGATCGCAATAATTACCAGAAAACAACATAGGAGGCGGTTTAGGATTTAATTCCCCTAAATGCTCTTTTCTTTTTGAACTACCCTCACACATCTGTTGATTACTTTTATTTATTAATATAGGATTTCCTCTACTATACAGACTAACTGGAGTAGAATTTTTTATTGCTGAAACTCTCCTGTAATACTGTCCTAAACGTTGATATTTATCACATCCCTTACTCTGGCCCACAGGTTGAGAACTTTCAGATGGTAAGTTAAATCCTACCTGCCTATTAGCTATATTGCTAACACTCGAACAAACTTTTCCCAAAAGATTTAAATTACTAGCATTTCCTAACGGGGCATTATCAAAATACTCATTTGAGGGGGCTTGTCCTACTTCTGGCTCATTCAAAAACAAATTTCCTCCAGAATGAAAACTATTTCTTTCAAAGGATCTATGGACAGTTGAAGGAGGTTGTGGTAAACGACTAAAGTTTCCACTAAAAGGATTCTCTAAACTGGAACTATTTGCCCTACCAAACAAATTCCGCTGACTTCTATCTCCTTCTACATTTTCACTCGGGCTATTCAGCATTTCTCTATTTTCTCTTGAATTAACATATAACAATGAATCTCTAAGCGGTGGAGTTAAACTCATTGTCGATCTATCAAAAATACTATCGTCAAATCCAGTTTGATCAATTGTATTCCAATCGAAACTCGAATCTACCTCGGACATGTTTATGCTAACGTACTCCTCCGACATTTTCATTCCATATAAATTACAAAGTATAACTAGCAAAATACTAAAAACAGCAAAATTATTAAACATATACTATTAACAAAGCAAACTACCACTAAATCTAAGCAAGATACGAGATACTACAGAAACTATCCCCAGGGTTCTAAATATACACAATTCAATCGTATTTTGTTTCCTCGCTCTCTGGAATTTTTCACGCTTTAGCATATATAGCATTAATATACCAAAACAGTAGTAGTCGTTACCCTTATTTTAAATAACAATTCAAAAAATGAAAAAAATTAAATGCCTTACAAATTTCAGGGAAAGATGCCTCATCAAACAAGAGGTGAGTTGCTGCGCTGAACTTGTAACGAACCTTGTGCCGAGGATTGCTTGACACCTACCTTAATTCTATTTAACACAAATAAGCAGTGATTAAGTTTAGCCAAACTATCATTTGACACGGTTCTGATATCTGGCATAATAAAAAAAAAGAATCCCCCAAGTAATGCAGGCTTCAAATCTCCCAAACGAAAATGCAAGGTTATCAAGATTACAAATATTAAATATTATTTTAAATAAAAGAAAATATTCAATTGGCTTTTTATTACAAATAATCAAATATCAAGGAAATGAATACAAATTAACAACAACAATTTTAATTCTGTGAATGAGCTTCTTAATATGAAGAGTGAAAAAGTAATCTAATTGCAACTGAATAATAGGTGAAAGTTACTTGAAAAATAGTTAAATATACTTTGATAAAATGAATAATTCCAAACAAGAACAATTCTAACGCTATTAACAATTTCAAAAGTTAATAAAATTTACTCGGAATAGAAAGTGTCGAAACTTAGTCAAAAGCGACCGCGACTCGATCAAACAATTTTAATAAAAATATATATAACGCGAAAACTATTAAACTCTCAAAGCAAGAAACAAGAAAAATTTAATTCGACGTCGAAATCAATCTCTCAAATAGAAATATCAAAAGATTAATGGGACGCTAAATGCAATATTCCTTTAGATATCAAATTACGAATTATTTTCATACCAAGTTAAAAATCTAATAATTAATAGTCTAATAGCTACTTCTACTGTTAGCAGGAAAAAGTATTAGTCAAATTGTTAGTTAATTAATCAAACCAAGGTTATCTGGGGTTTAGGTTCTAGAAACTACAGCTAGGTTTGTACTTACCAATTTTCAAACTGCTCTAATCGGTCACTGGGATCGTCTGTCCTCAATCACCTCTACTCGATTCTACTGTTCCCAATTATGCAGTTAATAGAAGAAAACTTGGTAGGAAATCTGAAGATTTTAGAAAACGCCAAACCGAATTTAATAATAACTTCGTATTATTCCGACTCGTTAATTCAAACGAAGAAAAATTCAACTTCAAACTTTCTATTCCTCCGTCCTCCGTTAACATTCGACCAAATACAACAGTCAGGTACTTCCAGAAGGACAATCCAGATGGACATTCCAGATGGACATTCCAGATGGGCATTCAGCGCAGCAACTAACCTGGCTCACGGCTTTCGCTCACGAGCGAGGCAGCTGTCTACGCGCAAACGACCAGACACTACGTCACGCGATTCAACCTTGAGTTTGTTGCAAACAAACTCGCTTCTACAACCTTCGCTCTTATTCTCTTTACATACACTTTTTACTTTTTTTCTTTTTTAAAAAAAATCGTAAACACAATAGATTCTCTTAATCGAGGAAATACAAAAATAGGAGTGACTTATACAATCAGATATAATATATTTTTCTTTCTTTCTTTCATATTCTTGTCATAGTCCATATTTTCGTTTCACTTCCAGAGACCAGCATATACAGAGTGTTCCAAAAATACAGGCAGCTCCAACTCAATGTAGCTGAGCATGCTACAAGACACAATTGAACCGCTGCCATGTACACCACAATAATCTTGGAGCCTTATTTTATTTTCCGACAAAAGCTCAGCTCCTTCGTGGCTATATGGTTAGCATACTCGCTTTTGTGGCGAGATATTTGGGTTCATTTCGGTGGTAGGTCATGTTGTTTGGATCCCACGTCAACCTGTAGATCCATATCTCGTACAGTCTCGATGCTGAACAGGAAGCTGAACTATAAATCGACCAACCAACTAATGAAAGCTGAGTTTGCGGATTAGTCGACAAGGAATGTGGAAGAGATCGACAGACTACGATTCACCATAAATCTACTATCCTACGGTGAAATTCAATGGCACATCATGATGTAGAGTGCAATTTGAGAAAGTTGTCGTAGTAACCTCGTTTTGTCATGGGCACACCAATGCTACGAAATACATCAAGATATTGCCAAACGGAGTGCTACCCTTCTTTAAAAACAGACGACCTGTTGAGGTACGCTACTCAATTTATGAATGACGGAGCACCATGTCATAGAGCAAAGCTGACAAGCTTATGAAAATAGCAAATTGGTGTTGAAAATATGCCGTGGCTCGGGCAATTCCTGTACGTAAATCTTACAGAAAATGTTTGGCATCTCCCACAACTAAAATATAAAGGTAATCAAGGAAGTTCTGTCACTTTTTCACCTACCACTTTCGAACATCGATATATCACCTACGACGTATCTGGAAGATCCAAAATCCCCCCGTCCTCACCAACATCGACGACTTCTGCCAACGTTCTGAAAGGCCATGGATTCCATCGCGGTAGAGATTAGTGTGCCGTGAAACGAAGAAGGTATCAAGTGCATTTTGCACCTCTACTAGGAATTTGAACTGGCGTCCTCTAAGGTGATTGATCAAGGAATGGAACAGGTGATAATCGGACGTGCAATGTCCAGGAAGTATGGCGGGTGCAATAGTATTTCTCATCCGAGGTGTAGAATGATGTCCCGGTCATCCTAGCCACGTGGGGCTTAGCGTTATCCTGTAACAGGAGGACCCCTTTGCGATTCAGAATTGCTGGCTCCAGAGTTTTGAGTTTTTCTTGAACACAGCTCAACTACTGACAGTGCACAGTTACATTGATGCTCTGACCGTGGCAGCAGTTCCCGATGCACGATGCCGCGAGCAGTCCATTAAACACACAGAGGACCTCCTTCTGGTACAATTCTGGTTTCATCTGTAATGTCAAAACCTTGTCCAGAAATGGCTCCTTCATCAGATGAGAAAGCAAAGAAACACAGGTGTCTGCTCGCGTTGCCTTCTGGTCGGAGTCAAATCATATGAGACCCATCGACCCAACCTGTAGTGCTTCAATAGTTGATGGAGGTGCTGCCGAATGGTTTCTTCACTCACACTGAATTGTAGTCCCAGTTCCTCACATGTCTGGCCAATGTTCACCTCAATTGCTGCCTGAAGATCTTCATTTTGTACTTCCGGCTGGTGGTGCGTCTTCGAATATTTCGCTACCGTTTTTAAACTTGTTAAACCACCGCCGCACTGTCCGTATAATCACGACACCCTCACCAAAGGCATGTGATATCTTCCGCCGCGCTGCAGTGGCGTTTGACCCCAATTTGAACTCGTACAGCATACACACTCTTATGGAGGTCCCACGGTGTAACTGAACTGCCACAACAAGGTAGTATGTTGGATATACCCACACCAACAACTGACCTTCGCCTTATCTCCATTTGCATTCAACTCACGGTGTGAAGGCCAATTGAACACAGACCTCCACAAAAGAGCGACAAAACTTTCTTGATTACCTTTATAGCACAAACAACCAGTTGCCTGAGTTACTCCATAATGAGTAGTATCGTCTATTACATGACATCATCGACTTACTGGCTACTATGCACGCAAGGTTGAAAAGTTACGTGTTGCCAAAAGAGCCCTCAAAAAGTACTTACTCCAGTATTAGAAATGTTTACTGGTACGTAGCAATGGCCACAATTTCATTTTCGAATGTTTACTTATTTATGTCAGAATGTTGTGTGAAAGAAATGAAAAATAACATGCATTTTCTATTTGCAATCTTACCAAAAATGACATAACTAATACTAATGATCATTCCAGCTGATTAGACTAATACTTTGAAACACCTTTCTCTCAAATGATCCAGTGAGAAAAAGAATTGAATTCAAATACTGGCATCAGTCCTATAAATAAGCATTCTGTTAATCCATTTGCAAATGATACTACCCCAGAAACTCATATGTCGGTAACAAAAGTGCACATTGTGCTTTTGTGTGGCATAAAGCAGATACGTATGACATCTCAAAAAATACTTGATGAATATTTAGACAAGTTAAAGCTTCTCACATGTTGGTTTGATGTAGCTAATACTGGCTTCTGATCAGATTATTATTATTTATTTATTTGTACATATTGCTGGGTATTACCGACAACTATGAACTTATGCTCGTCACGTTTTTGGAATGGCGTCCCTCAGCGAACACACTACCTGGGTAAATGGACTGGAACAGTCTTGGACCTGTATCTTAGGATCTATCCTAGCATTTGCCTGTCCTAAATGAGGAAAATACAGGAAAACTTCTCTCAGTGTGGCCAGTGACGTAACTAGGGGAAGCGAATGGGGCTTGTGCCCCGGATGCCGGATTGGAAGGGCACAAAATTGAGCAAATATTTGGAGGAGCGTGTTGGTTTGGTTGGTCAGGGGACGCTAAATCGAGTTCTTGCTCCGGGCGACAACTAGCCTCTTTACTTCGCTGAGGATGGCTAGCCTAATAAAGCTGCTACACCTTTTCGATCTAGTGTCCCCACTGGGAATCAAACCCATGACAGCTCGCACGAAAGATATATAATCAGAAGAGTTGATTTGAATTCAGTAAAGTGTCTCTTTCAGCAGCGAGGTTATACGACACAAAGGACCTATAGCTTAACATGGAATCTGAACCACATGAACTCCTATCGAGGATCGAACCCAGGTCTCCCTCGCCAAAGGCGTGTACACTAACCGCTTAGCTATGAAGGAACTCAGAAGAGACGACGAGGTTGTACATAGACTCATCAAAGCAAAATAATACGTTTTATCGTAGATTTATAAGTATCTGTGAGAAGTGGAAAAAAAGGAAGTTCAAAATGCAAAGCATATTATATACTTGTAGTGAAAACACATTAATTGTCAACCACCTAAATACTTCAAGAGACAACTATTAAAGAGCAGGATGATTTTTTCATGCATATTTTAGAGGTTGCATTACTTGATTATATTCAACAAAGAAGCACAGTTATTGGACTCAACTCTCTATAATTAGCAGAAAAGAAAATTCAAATACTAGCACAGAAATGCAACATGAAAAGTTAACCAACTGAATTCTTATGCTCCCTGTACACATGTCTTAAGTTTGAGTGATTGTAATAGTAATTGTATATTATTCACGACTAAGCATGATTATAAGTATAACTACGCAATGATTATGTATAATATAACGTACCGTACGTGAAAACAAATTTAGGTAGTGATTCCAAAATGATTGATATTGTGAGATATACAGTATTCCTTGCATGCAAGGAGATGTACATACTGAAAAACCCTCTCAAATTAATTTCTGCCACCACTTTCAGATTATCCTGTACAACAAAGTATTCCCCGCTTGAATACATTTCTAATTACAGTGTTACCATTGGCATAAGTGGGACTTCAAAGATTCTAACTGTCGTCATGGAGTTAGCTTTAAAATAGTTTCTATAGATCCAGTTTCCTCAAATTAGCATAAAAAGCACAATTAGAAATGTACCCAAGCGTGGGTACTTTTTATTAGTGCCATGATCGCATATTCGTTAGTTTTTTTCTGACCTTCAAATAAAACTGTGCTATCTATCTATCTATATATATAAAAATGAAAGTCAATGAAAGTCACTGTGTTTGTGACTTCGTACCGCTTAATTTTCAACATAGATGAGGTTCGGGCCTGGGATGGTTTTTACCATTTCACTTTGACGGTGCAACTTAGGGGAGGAGGAGGAGAGATACAAAAATGATCAAAAATGACCAATATTAGTGTTGAATCCATAGTTTTCGGTGGTCGCTGAGAGGAACAGTGACACCATATTGCTTAAAACCAAATTCAGCCCCGCAACTTGAGGAGGAGGAGGAGAGATATATAAAAAGGATCGAAAATTACCGATATTAGTGTCGAGTCCATAGTTTTTGGGGTCGCTGAGACGAACAGTGACACTTCCGATACCGTTTGAATCCAAATAAAGTCCTTTATTTGCAAAATGAAATGTATTTTCCTCGTGCAAAGAACAGATATTCTGCTAGTTTTAACTAAATGACATACTGAATTTGTTGGTGAAAACTAAAATGTTTCAGCTCGTCTTGGTTTTGCTGGATGGACCACTATACACTATATGTAATTTACATATTTACATATATTTACCAATGTAGGCTAGCAAGGCATATGATAATTTAGTAATATTTAATTTTGTAGAAATACGCTTTAAAATATTTTCTTTGGTCATTTACGCTAGTAGACTTCTTAAGAATTTTCCCTGAACATAGACCAGCAATTGTCAGCAAACTTTCATTTCATGTCCTGACGAGATTGTTCATCGTGTTCATTACTTACTGCACCGAAGTTTCGAGAGTGGAAGTCCAAATGTGAGAGCAAAAGTTTAATTTTAGTGACATGTTGGATTCAATAAATTGAAAACTTTGAAACATGTTACTAGCAATGGTTTCATATTTTCTTTTTATTTCACCTTCAAAGAAAAACTAAAGATATCAGTTAAGATAACAGTCAACCTTATTTCTCAATTTTGTAGTGTTTAGTTTCAAAGGATTCATCCTGCATAACTACTTTAAACTATGACCCTACAAACACACCTCCTTTAAGTTCGGGGATTTCTGTTTGAAGCATGTGTAAGCTATATTTTATCTCTCTACTGTTTTAAACTTCTTCAAAGCAACCCCTTTTGTAAGGGTGGCAAAAAGACATCTTGAGCATTCACAGTTTGATTACGAGGTATGTTCTTGGTACCAGGAATGAAATATTTCCTTCGAAGCCAATTTTTAGAGACATAGTGGGTTGCTTTCTCACGCCTATCCTACTCACAGTATTTGGTGTGTTCTTGTTGTATTCTTGTGAGAATACCAGTAACTTTCGAGTCCTCATATGTGTCATTTGAATTTGTTGTATTGAATATCATGCCAACTTTACACGCATTTTTAGATGGGTGAACATCTATAATAATAATAAAATAGTGTCTGTGTTATCATCTTTTCACATAGAAAGGAGTGGCCCTGACTCAGAGCTATCAGTTTGGTACACAGATACATATTTAACAGATCTAGTCGTGTACGAAGCCTTTTTTATTTTTAGCTCGGAGGAAATTACGAAAAGTCAAAATGTATGCATAAAACAAGAGGATACATATCCAGAACAACGGGTAATAGTGTGATCGGGATCGCTGACATGAATAGTAATACTCCAAACGTCGTTAAAATCTAAATTTAGACCCTTCGTCGTGAAGAAGAGATGAAAAATAACATGTCCAAAATGACCGATATTGGTGTCGAATCCATAGTTTTCGGGGTCATTAAGCTGATTGGTGACAGTTCTGATTAGTGTTGAGAAGGCCAAAAAAACGGAAATTTTGGGTAAAAAATTTTTTTTTACCTTTTTTCCCAAGATTGAAAAAAAATGAAAAATTTGGGAAAAATTGAAATTTTCGAATATTTTACTACATTATGCTTTTAAAATGAAAAATATTTTATATTTACTAGTTTACAGTTAAGATCATTGAGTGCTATGTTTCTGGTATTAGAATAGGGAATATTTGTAGAAACAAATATATGTGCACCACTCCTTTAAAGTTAGCACCATGATAGAATGGAATTATGGCTACAAAAGATACTAAAATATACTCCTAGTAAGATTAATTAATATGGACGCACTTAACTTATCTTAAGCAATCTCAGAAGTTTCCGCTTTGTGGTAGGTTAAGTGATAAAATAACGGGCCCAGAATCATTTTAGTTAATACCCATATGTTAAAAACAACACATATATATATTCTGGAAATTTTGAATCCAGAAGAAGAAAAAAACTTTTGTTCAGAAATATTGGCAAAAACGGGAAAACATAATTTAAAAACTATTTCTTCGCCTGATGGTAAAGTTATTTACTGTAATGTATCTGCAGCATATATTCAATAGCAGGAAAAATATTTAAGGCAACAAGGTTTAATTTTACTTCTTAGTCTTCTGACTTCTGGTTAAAATCCCTCTTTATTATTTGTATATTTTTCGAATAACTCAAAAATGAGATAATCTTATTTACACATACACTATATACCGCACATGTGGGTAAATTTGAACAGTGAAAAATATATTAAAGAATTTTATGAAACTTCCATTCGTTATTATTAAAGACAAGCAGAATGCCCGTTCTTCGCATGGGAAGAATACGTTTTATTTTGTACATAAAGGGCACCAAAACTGTCACCAGTGAACTTAGGGACCCAAAATCTATGCATTCGACACTAGTATCGGTCATTTTCAATTATTTTTACAAGTCACCCTCCCCCTCAGCGACCCCACACACTGTGGATACGACACTAATATCAGTCATTTTCGATCATTTTTATATATCTCCCCCTGCTCCAAGTAACGGAGATAAATTTGGATTTAAACGACATCGAAAGTGTTACTGTTCATCTCAGTTACCCTAAAAACAATGGATTCCACACTAATATCGGTCATTTTCGACAATTCTCCTCTCCCCACCCCAAGCTACGGCACTAAATTTGAATTATAATGGCATCGGAAGTGCTACTGGTCATCTCTACGACCCCAAAAACTATGGATTTGACACTAATATCGGTCATTTTCGTTCAGTTTATATATCTCCCCCCTCACCTTCTCCCAAGTTGCAGTGCTGAATTTCGATTTAAGCGGCATCGGAAGTGTCACTGTTCACCTCAGCAACCCCGAAAACTATGGATTCGACATATCGGTCATTTTCAATATATATCCTCACTTCCGTCCTCCAAGTTGCACTTTCAAACCGGAATGATAAAAACCATCCCAGATCCGAATCTAATCTATGTTGAAAATTTTATCGTCCGGTGGTTCAAGAGTTGTTAAATTACAAATACAGTCACTTTCATTTTTATATATTTAGATAATTTGTCGCACTATAAAACATGTACTTGTTTACATTCAAAATTTTGTACATAGAGTTTATAAATAAAAGTATATTTATTTATAAATAAAAGTCTACAACAGCAACTGCTACTACTACCACTACCACTACTACTACTACTACTACTACTACTACTACTACTAATAATAATAATAATAATAATAATAATAATAATAATAATAATAATAATAATAATAATAATAATACTAATAATAATAATAATAATAATAAGTGTAGTAATAACGACTTCACAGTCGCTAACGTTGTAGCCATAGGTATTTTTTCTTTCGAAAAAGAACTTTTGTGTTTCCTAGGCTTACTTCAGCATCAAATATAATCCCTAAAAGTATTTCTCTCTCTTTCTCTTTCTATCTCTTGAGGACTGCAATAATACTTGTACACAAACAAAGATTTGTCTCGTTTCCACTCTTCTTAAAGAAGGTACAAACACGTAAGAGTCCTTTTCTTTTTCTCCTTTTTTTTTCAGAATTAGTGGACTCTGATTGCGAACTCAGAAATAAGTAAACACTTCAGTTGCGAAATCAGAGTGGACCAAAATTACTTCAAGTGGATGGATATTCCTTTTCTTGTTCTTTTATTTTTCTCACATCCTCTCTAATTCTTCAGTTTCTTTTCTTTCTTTTTCTTTTACCCTAACAACCTCTTTTACTTTTGTATTTTGTTTTGTCCTTTTCACTCCTAATTTTTATGCTTGATTTCTTTTCTTTTCTTTTTTTTTTTTTTTTTTTTTTTTACCTTACAGCAGTACCGCTCATTTCCTCTATTTTGTTAAAATGACAGGAGCAACAGGAAATCGATGGGAGTTAGTGTAAACACTGTGATGAGTGACTTCATGTATTCTGTGCTTGTCTTTCATTCACAGAATACAGCGTTCCCGTTTAATTAACAGCTGATTTTTGTGTTTTCACACAAAGAACTTCTTTTAAGACACAAGATGCTTCCCATTTTGCTTTCAGAATTAGTTGATCTTTCATTAAAAAGGCAAAAATAACAACTTATTTGTTTAACGAAATTGTCCTGCCCTACAAAAAAAAAAAAAAAAAAAAAAAAATGAAGGAAAAGAAACGGAAATTTATTAAACTATGAAGGAATTTTCTTGTCAGAAGAGTTTATTCAAGTTTTAATTTCAATGTAAATACTACGCCTAGTAATTCAAGTGAATAATTTATATAATTAGACGTAAACTCTATGTACGTAATATATCAGATTTAGGAACAAATTAGCAGAGTTAAAGTTGAACGTAAATCTTGAGCTTTCGTTCTTAAAACATAAAATCTCAATGCTGCATTATACTGTAAACTTATACATTGTATTTGCTATATTTTACTATAAAACTTGCCCCCCCCCCCAAGGTTTTATTAGAAATACTTGTAGCACCTACACTAATGAAGCACTAGTTAGAGGTTAGTGCACTAGAAAGCACTAACGAATGATACTACTTTTTTCGTTAGTGCTTGAAGTGGAGGATAGCGTTAACTTGACCACCTAAATTTTTTTTTTTTTTTTTTTTACCTGTACCAGTTACACCAGGGTTTCTCAATATGAGGGTCACAAGTAGGGATGGCCATATCCGGATAATTTTTTATTCGGATATCGGATAGAAACTTATCCGGATTTGCAATATCCGGATGACGGATAACAAAACGGATGACGGATAACGGATAATATCCGGATAGCGGATACCGGATAATATCCGAATAACGGATAATATCCGGATGACGGATAATATCCGGATAACGGATAAGATCCGGATGACGGATAATATCCGGATAACGGATGACGGATAATATCCGGATAACGGATTTTATCCGGATAACGGATGACGGATAATATCCGGATAACGGATAATATCCGGATAACGGATGACGGATAATATCCGGATAACGGATAATATCCGGATAACGGATGACGGATAATATCCGGATAACGGATAATATCCGGATAACGGATGACGGATAATATCCGGATAACGGATAATATCCGGATAACGGATAATATCCGGATAACGGATGACGGATAATATCCGGATAACGGATATATCCGGATGACGGATAATATCCGAATAACGGATATATCCGGACGACGGATAATATCCGGATATCGATATATCCGGATGACGGATAATATCCGGATATCGATATATCCGGATGGCGGATAATAACCGGATAATGAATTTATCCGGATGATGGATAAAATTCAGATAACGGATAATATCCGGGTAGTAGAACATTCGGATAGCGGATAATATACGGATGAAGGATAAAGGATAATATCCGGATAACGTATATGGTTTTAAAAAGATGATATAGGAGAAAGACATATCAGTCTATTCTGCTAATGGAGGTATTAAAAGATGATCATCGGGCAGTGATTTTTACCTTTGAAAGGCATTGCTTCTTAAAATGTTTCCTAGTAACTTCTAATTTTGTTATGTTGTTGTTGTGTGGCACGGTGGCTCAGTGGTAGAGCGCTTCCTCTAGTGCGTGGGGTCCTCATTGTTTCGATCCCCGGCCAAGTAAGTTTGTGGTGGATAAGATCGTGTCCGTGGGTTTTCTGAGGGTATTCCCGTTTTGTCCCACTTTTCATTCCACGAGTTCTTCTATTATCATTCACTTGCTCTAATCATCTCCTCCCTTAGCCTAACGAGCATATTTGTGCGACGTTAAACTCAAAGATTTTATTTATTTTTTTCTTATGTTGTTCTGAGATTTTGACAAAGAAGATGGGGAAGTATCCCGCATCTGGTATGTTCCGCACGAGTAGACTATATATAGTTTTATTTTAAGTAAACTTTTAAAAGTTCCAACTCAATCAACATTTGTGTGGCCGTTTAACCCCGTAAACCTTATCCAAGTGTTACGAAATTTCGTATCTTTTTTCAACTTTCCGTAACAACCCCATTTTAGGGTCTCCCCAGTCATAAGAATTTTAAAATCAGTAAAGTCAATTCCACTCCAGAATAAAATATGTAAAAATTATTCGATTTTGATCAAAGATTGTATCACGTATTTTAGGGCGTCAACATAATTCCGATCAGTTTATTGCAAAGACAAGTGGATAAAATCCAAAGTACGTAATATCCCCTCAAATTTGGAAGCTTCCTCATTTAAATTATATGATAAAAATTTCTAATAATTCTCACCAAATTCTTCTAATTATGACAAATGACAAAGGATTCTGTTCTGATGCAGCATGCCGCATATTTTCTTTAATGCTTATCAGTTATCCCACTATTTGAGGTTAAAGTCTCTCAAAAATATAAGAGTAAACTCCCAAATTAAATTAAAATATGTTTCACGATAATTTTCATTTTAAAAAAATACAATTTCACTTTGAAGAAATATGGCACATATAGGCGCTACTATTTCCTTTAAGGTTGTTTAATGATTTCCATTGCATGAAGGCAAAGTTAATAACGAATAACAGGATATCTTATACTTAAACATGTTCCACGAGAACTTTCGTAAAATATTTGATTTTGATGGACTACAGGTTATGTTTCTGGGGCTTTAAATTCATCCTGAATGAATGTTTTTATAAAAATCAGTGAAGAATAATAGAGTACTTCTTCTTCCCGCGATCTATACCTATGTATTATTATATAAAATAGTAGAAGTTTCTAACTTCTCTATTCAGGGCTCGAAACTTACCGAACAGCAGGCTAAGTAGAAATGCGAGTATAGTGGATATCTTCTATTTAACATTTCTATTTCTAATTTTACCTCCCAGTAGTTTTTTTTTTTTTTAATTTTTTACGGGGTAATAACAAAGAACAGTTTGAGGCCATAAATGGAAAGAGGCAGCTTAATGATTTAATGCTTATTAACATAAATGGTACATTATAAAAGGATTTAGTCTAACCTCATCAAAATGCGGCTCTGAAGTTCACCCAACACCCAAGCCTCTTTAAATTCAGTAGCTATGGTCAAATGTTCCCACTTTGACTTAACTTCATTCATCCTTAAACTCATGCCATCAATCGGATTCACACTGACTCAACTTCACTCTCACATCTTCCTTTCGGCATCACCCTCACTCAACCTCACGTTTACATGCCAATCTGTTCTCATGCTTACTGGACCTCACATTCACAGCATCACTTCGAAAATCACATAATGCTCACTCGCCTTTAAGTCGACAATTGATATCTCAGTCTGACATCATATTTGCTCATCTTCACTTCATAAAAATCCGACATCACGCTGACTTCATTTCAAGGATACTTATACTTAACCTAGTACTCATATAATTATTAGGTTGCGATTGAAATAAGAGAAGGATTAACGAGTAGAAAGAGAGTTAATTTCCCCAATTTCGTTTTTCTTTATTTAAGTAATATAAAAAGAAAAAATGGAATGAAATATTTCAGTTTAACGTCCCACAATTATGCCCTTTAGGCTTCGTTAACTTTTTTTTTTTTTTTTTTTTTTTTTTTAACTGGACTCTACGCATTACAGGACCAAGCTCTAATACTGAATCCCGCAGCCCAGAGAAGAGAATCAATTCATCCAGTTTTATGAAAGCATTTTAACGAGAACGTTTCTTAAAAAATACCCGGTTTTCAGAAAATATCGCATATGATTTCCTTTACGCTTCTCAATTGAGATTTTCTGCTCATGGTTGATATCACTCAAGGGAAAGGGTACAAAGTCACTCCAACAATAAATTCATAGTAATTCACATCAATACTACAAATAATAATAATAATAAATATATTATTATTATTATTATTATTATTATTATTATTATTATTATTATTATTATTATTATTATTATTATTATTATTATTATTATTATTTGGAAGGTAAAGAATTACTGGTATTTGTTGGATTCGCAGCTGGTAGATCTTGCATTTCCGTCTCATATAGAATCGGTGCAAAAGTAGGATGGTAACTTCAATCAACAAACCAGCTAACATTTTAAAAAATCCTATCTGGTTCATCACTTTTTTAAATTTACGTGATAAAGGTTAAATTTTCCATAAAATTAAAATAATCAAAGTAAAATATATTCACTATCGAGGACAATGTGATACCAATATCAATAATATAAAAATTATATTTTATTTATATAGCAGGGATTTCTTTTTCTCTGCTTTCGCATTTCCGCGTGCATTTATTGTCCGCCGTTTTAAGTGTAACGAGAATTAGGGAAAAGAGGGATCCCTATTTACCCTAAAATGGCGGACACAAATCTTATCATTTATGTGTCATGACTGGATGAGATATTGAGTGGGGAAAAAGATTAAGCTAAATAATGCAATACGCAATTGATGAAAGGTAAGACAATGAAAATGTCAAAAATCCGCTCGCTTGTACCTTCTTTATTTTGTATTTACCAAACCTATATATTTAAAAAAAAAAAAAAAAATTGAATTGATTTGAAGATGGAAACAAGAATATATTACAAACATTGAAATACGTAATACGATCAGTAAATGACAGTATCCTTAATTCCTCCCACTTGTTTAAATTTTATCCTCGCAACCAATCAGAATGAGAACTACATTTTTATGATGATTACCGGCACCTTTCATTGCGTCAATAAAAGCACTGCCTAGGATTATCCTCAGCCACTGATATGAATTTCTATACCGGAAAAATATATAAATAAACAAACAAATATTCAGCTTTGTATATAGACATAAGATATGAAGATGGCAGAATATAATAAGCCACGTTTTGTCCATTTTCTGCTTCTCGCTCCGGTGGTTGGTAATATGAAGGTCTATGTGGTGGAAAAAGTTTATAAAGTCTTACCGTTATTTTTTTTTAAAAAAAATGCTTATTTAGCTGTGTAGATAGACTTATTTTTCGTTTTCACTGGTGTACTGAAAGTATTTTAAATTTAATGCATAAGGTTGAAATTCGCTTGCCTGTTCAACTACACATCTTGTGTATGCCATCCTTTATAGAACTTATTTGTTTCATACTCTCATTCTTAATTTTAATTTCTAAATCTTAAAATTTCTACTTTTATACGCAGGAACGCCTGCAGGGCTTTTTTCCAAGGGGTCGCAAAGGATCGATTCCAAGTGAAGGGGCAAAGACTGACACCCAAGCACAGTCACGAATGCACACACATACTTTGATATATGCGTTCACATAATACATTATACAACATAACATTTATTAAGCATTATCCTCATTAACTACAGTAAACAAACTATAATACAGTAGTATTAAATATAAAATATATTAAATATTATATAGTATGCGAGAAAAGATTATTATTATTTGACATGTATTTACAAGAACTAACACCCTTCGAAATTCCCGGGGGGAAGGGGCAACTGTATATTTGATCCTCTTTGCCGGGAGCTACACCTATGTGTCTATTATGGATCTGTAGAAATAACCAATTATCTTTATGACAATTTTTATAACTGTAAGATTTTGTTCTCGCCACTTTAATGTGTTTTGCATACATTATGCTAATTTTCCTGCATACTACCGATTTTGGTCAGAAAACACCATTACATTTAATTTTTGAGAAGATCCCCTCATTAGGATTATAATATACTGATAGGGTTTCACACCTGCTAGAAAGCTGCGTGGTTTCACGGCATGTGAGTTTGAGATAGCGCACTTTTGATACACGGAATCTGGGGTTCAATATCAGGTGGAAAGTGTTGAAATTGGAAGCATTATGACGGTTCGGATTCAACCTTAAAATGTAAGTCCATGTCTCACATAGCCCAAGTCCGCGGTGGCTCAGTGGTATTCACCTTTGGTGCATGGGCTCCTTGGTTCGATTCCCCTTCGCGCCAAGTGAACTTTGTGGTGGACAAACACCGTGTGCGTGGGTTTTCTCGGGGTTCTCCTGTTTCCTCCCACTTTCTTTATTCCACTATTTACTTCATTTTCATCATCGCTGTCTCCTTTAACCTCACCGGCATAACCGTGGGACGTAAAACAAAGATTTCATTTCATTTCATATAGCCTTGATGATGAAACGAGCTTTAAACTCAAATTCAACCAACCATAAACAAACTTGTCTCAATTTTAGATTTGCAAGTCTTACTTTTGAAAGGGAAGTGAATAGGAAGAAGTCTTTTTTGAAGATAGAAGGCTAAAAATTAGTAGAAAGAAAACAGAATTCTCGTTAAAGGAGAAGGAAATTTGGAAGTAAAGGTTACCAGAAGAACAATTTAATGAAGTTTTTTTTTTTAAAAAAAAAAAAATAGGTTCAACTGTTTCCAAGAATTTTGATTGAGACTTGGCAATAACGCACAGAATGCAAAGGGATGTCGAAATAGGAAGAAAGTATAAGTCGTTTCGTATGACTGCAGAATCACATTAAAGAACAAAGTAATGGTTTATAAAACAGTGGTTATGCCAGCAATGATATACGGAGCAAAAACTTGATTAATAAAGAAGGCACAGGAAAACAAATAGAATGTTACCGAAATAAAAATGTTGCGGTGAACATGTGATGGAATAAGAAGAGACAGACTGATGAATGATAGAGTAAGAGGAGCAACCAAATTTATATACATATCTAAGAAGATACAGGAAAACAGATTGCATTAGAATGGATAACTAATGAAAAGAACAAACGACTATGTAGTTAGAGGAGCGATGGCAATGGAAGTGGATGGAAAGAGAGCTAAAGAGACACTAAGAATGAAATGAATGGACATGATTAAGAATTACTTCTGGTGGGAGGATTCCGGGACAGACTTTATAGAGAAAACTTTAGAGAAACGTCGAAAAGATTGAGAGAAAGAATACTAACTTAATTAAAACTTTATAACACGGGCTTCTCGCAAGTTTACGATTTCTATGGACTAATAGCTACAACATTTATTTTTGCAATATAGTCTAAGATTAGACTCTCATTAGAACAAGATCCAAACTCCGATCTATCGAGTACTTCGAATCGGATCCCATAATAAAGATTTAGCTGGAATCAATGGCACACGCAAGGAAGGTTCGAGGTTTAATTCCTCTTGAGTAAGATGTAATGGAGGAATTTACATTATTAGCGTTTAACGAAAAAAAAAATGTCGAAAGATGAGAAGTCTACTAATCGACAGATCTCATTAAACGAAACAAAATGATATGGGTGAGTGTAAATCCTCATGCGTAGTTCCCGATAAAGCCGAGAAAACTAATTTATTTGTAAACCTACAAATGCATGTTGTATAGAAACAGTAATCTATTAAGAAGTTCAGCTCTAGGTTACGATGTATTTGAAAGCGTATGTGTGAAAATATTAACTGTACCTATATCAACGGCTCGGCTACCACTGAGAGATCTTACAGCAGAACAACACCACTCAGAAAACGACTTGGAGTCTCATCATCGGACTACAATGCATGAGGATTTGTGTTGAAGGAGAAAATGATTGTAAGTAAAGGATTTTTAAATTCAGTTTCTTGAACAATATGCACCTAAAAGGTAGAGACGGATCAGTAAGGTTAAAATAAGGACAGCCTTTGCTACAATTATTGTATAATTTTTTTATAAGCAAAACGGTGCTACATTTAATAATCTGGTACAGACGTAAATCGTCTGGTATTAAATCTAATATGATCAGGCATTTGCAATAAAATGTAGATAATCATATAACTTCTAGATATAATAAGTTTTAAATAGTTTCATGACTCATTACTCTAATTCGAAAAAATGAAATGAAATCTTTGAGTTTTACGTCCCACAGTTATGCCGGTTAGGCAAAATGAGACGGTGATGATGAGTAATAAATGGAATGAAGAAAGTGGGAGGAAACGGAAGGACCCCGAGAAAACGCACATACACGGTGTTTGTCCACCACGAAGTTCACTTGGCGGGGACTGGGATCGAACCCGAGACCCCTAGCACCAGAGGTGAATGCTCTACCACTGTACTCTAATTCGAATTAATGTAAATAAGCTTTAGGTCTTGTAAAGCTTTAGGTATTAGGCTTAGTACAAACTAAAATTTCTTTTATCTTTGCTATTCATTTAAAAAAAATCGAGGAAATAATAATAATAATAATAATAATAATAATAATAATAATAATAATAATAATAATAATAATAAAATAAGTTATAATATCATTGAAAATATAGACGTGGCTTAGATATGTTTGCATTATGATAAGACTCTTCATTTTAGTGCAATGTTCTAATGCAACTTTCTTCGTTCTTTTTAAAAGTAAGGAGAAACAAAAACAGTAAAAAGTGTTAAAAAATAATCTTGTATTATTTTATAAAGTAACCACACAATAAAATTCCTGTGAATTTCGTTATTTTAAAATAGTAACGCTAGTGTTCAATATTTTTTTCGGAAACAGGGAGCTAAATCCAAATTAGCAATAAATGTGATTTTATGACAACAATAGTATTACATATCGAATGAAAAAAATGTTTGGGTTAAATTTCCTGGAGGGATGTGGGTGGTCTTAAGCCATACGGGCCTCTGTAAATACGTCTCTGAGAGTAATTCCCATCATTTCCCTTACGGATCCGAAATACCCCCAGAAAGATTTTTCTGGAAGAAACTCTGGCACATACAACTTTTAAACATTGACTACATTGAGATAAATGAACAAAAATCTCGCTTGACCTGAAAGGAAATGAGATTGAGTGCATTAACGCCTCTCCTTGATCAAACGCTGAGAACGTCACTCACTGGAATCATTATACAGCACATATCATTCGTTCTCACTGAACTTTAGCTGTATGAGTAAACAGAGAACAAAAGTCTAGATGGATTCTGATGTCTGTAGCTTTAGATTCATACTAGCCTTTGGTTAGCTGGCGGCTCCGCCCCCAGAGCCCAGACCCCGCGTTTGCTCGGTCTATGGCCTCGAATTTCTTGTGTATCAACCTTTGCATCAAGAGTGAATTTCATGTATTTGCTCTTTAATTACATTTCCTGAATTTGATCCACCTGAGGACTTCGCCCACTGACTCGGCCTACAGCCTCGCACCTGTTAAACCCATAATTCTATCAAATTCAAGTTTCTTTTCATATTTTAACTATCTAAAAGTTAAAATTTTGTATCCCAAGAAAATGTCCATTTAAATAATATGGGAATTTCTTCGTCCCTATTTAGTCCCCTTACAAACTAAAAATATTCAATTTTGGCATTTTCCTGTGGGTTATTCTCGGAAGGCTACAATCATGCCAAATTTCATCATTGTAATCCTGCTGGAAGTGTCTAAATATTTTGGGGGTGTAGAAGATGTCCCATAGAAATAACATTGAGAATATTTTTTAGTTCCCCATAAAACAACTCTACAGTTGGAAATTTGTATTTTTGACGCTTTATTTAGTTAACGCTAAGGAAAATGTACAAGCATATCAATTTTCAAGTATTTATTCCAAGTACCTAAAACATGAGATTATAGGTCCCAAAAAGGGCTCATTTACATAACATGGGAGATTTCTTCATTCCCTTTTAGATCCCCTAAAATTTAAAAATATTCGTTTTTGGCAATTTTCCTGTGAGTTAGTCCCGAAAAGCTACAATCATGAAAAATTTCAACTTTCCACGTCAACTGGAAGTACCCCTCTATTTTATGTCAGTACATTAGTTTTGTTTATAGTTAGAATTAGGATAGGATCTTTTGTAAAAGGCGGATACAAAACTAAATAACTTTGTTCCGACTTTAATTAGGTCATTTCTACCTCAAGAAACTGAAATAAATCTTTTCAGTTTTACGTCCCATTCATATACCGTGTATATATGATGAGAATGAATACAATGGTGGAATGAAGAAAGTGGGAGGGAACGGGCAACCCAGGGAACACTCAAAAACACGATGTTTGTCCACCATAAAGCCTATTTGGCGCGAGATGGGATCAAACCAGAGTCCTCATGCACCAAAGATTTTATTTTATTCTATCTATACAAATTTCTGGGCATTACTCGTATCTATGGCTGTAAGCCCATAACATATTAGAGATCACATCTTTCGGCGAGCATAGTATCCGGGAAAGGAGGGAAGCGACCTGGGACCTGTACGTTAGGTATCATCCCGGCATTTGCCTGGGGTGAATAGGAAAACCCCACTCAGGATGGCTGGCTCGGAAAAGTTGTTACGTCTTTTCGATCGAGTGTCCCCACTGGAATCGAACCTCGGATCACTGAACCAAAGATCAGGATTTTATCACTTTCTAAAAGTTAACTGATTAATCGAACATTCCTAAGTAACTTTATTTCTGTAATTACCTCTATTGTACCTAATTTCACGCGACAGGGACACGAATACACGAATGTCGAAGACAGTTAAAATTTTACATATGCTTTCCCATCTGGAATCGAACCCAAGACTATGTGAACCATCACGCACTAGACTATCAACTCGGGGTTTCATTTTCTCCACAAAAGTGTTCCATAGTCATAAATATGCTCACTTATGAAAAGAAAGTTTACGAACGAAAGGAATTTATTCCAGATAAAATCTGCGACTTCCATCCAACTACCAGATGACATCAAAGTGTCCCAATTCAATACAAAAGCTGTGAACTAAGCACCACCCATAACATTTCTTTCATTTGCGAAGATTTTGTTTGGCGATAAGATGACACAAATCCACCACCCGCTGGAATTACTCGCTCTCCCCTCGCTCTCGCTATAGTGGTTGAAGGGACCGGGCGGTATGATCAGTTACATAAACTCTTGTTCTGCATTTGTAGTTTTACAACCCCTCATAGAGCTGGAAATGATTCATAAGGTCAAACAGGTTTCAAATGTTTCTTCGGATGTAGCAACAGCGGATGTATGGAGAACGAACACGGTTCGTCGCAACAGAGCTCAGTTCAATTCCCGGTAGGGACTCATGTAATTCGGAATGCACGTAATAAACTAATAGGGTCTACTACTACTACTACTACTACTACTACTACTACTACTACTACTACTACTACTACTAATAATAATAATAATAATAATAATAATAATAATTTGGTTTTACTATATACCTGTATTCCTAATTCTAATTCCCAATCTATCCAACACCTATTGGAGACCGCGTTGGCTCAGTGGTAGAAAGCTCACCTGTGTTGCATGGGGTCTCTGACTCGATCCCAGATCTCATCAAGTGAGCTTTGTGTTCGACAAGCACTATGTGCGTGGACTGTCTAGGAATTATGTTTGCTCCTACTTCCTGCATTCCAGTATTTCTTTTGTTATCATTCCCATCTGCCTTTTCTTTGCATAGGAGCATGAAGGTGGAACGTTAAACTCGAAGTGAATATTTGTACTTCAGGTTTTTTTTTTTTTTTTTTTTTAAAGATACATGTGGGAAAAGAACTGACCAATATATCAACGCTCTGTGGCCCTTCCCTCTTTCCTAGTCGTTAGAAAGTGCGCCTCGTGTGAAGAATAAAATTTCCTGTGAAAAAATAACTGGAACGCAAATTACGGTGGTTCATATCGTATCTGAAATTTTAGGTCCAAATGTAATACTGTATAATCTCTGTACACGATACTGAAAAGAGACGCTAAAGTTCAACTAGCAACAATCTCTCATCTACGGTGATAGTGACTCCACCAAACGACTTTAAGAGAGCCCACCTTAGAGCAACCTAGAGGCGGATCTAAAAGGCAAAAACTGGGGAGGGGAGGCAGCGAGAACGCAGCTTATGACATGTATATCATGAGCTTATTATAAACTTTCAAAAATATATAAACAATAAACAATAGCTTGATAATTTTTGCTTGATTATTTTTTTTACAAACTGAGACTAGGCCCCCGGCCCCGGGATAGATCCGCCACTGGAGCAACATACTCAGACAGGAAATATTATCTATCTTTACTAAAAAAATGTGTTTAAAAATTTGCTCTGAATATCCAACCCAATAGGATAAAACACCCTCTATAGCCTAAATACACATAAAAGTCAAACTCTACAGGTTGTTCTGTTCAGATGGATATTAAATATTTGCCATCACGTTCAATGCTTACATCACGCTCACAATTTACAACAAAGTGCGAGAAATGTTTTGTTTCGATTCTCGTCTCGAGAAGGTTAATACCTATTTTTTAAGTTCGAGACGAGATGAGAAACATAATTAATCTCGAGGGGAACTCGAATTCACCCACGTCCTACATCTCAAATACTACTTTATTGTTACATGATTCATAGCATAAAACTAAAAATTGGTAAAGTGATTGCACGAACACCATGAAGATCATTTATCAATGTTTAAAGATGCACAAGTCTTATATAACTAACTAACTATAAGAACAGGAGAGTATTGAGATTATTTCAGGTTAGATGAAGTGGGACACATGTCTGCAATCAGGGACAGCGCTCTACTGTTTCTCTGGGTGGGCCAGATGTAGGCCATAGAACAGTAGTGATAACCTATGGCCTATGGAACCCGGAGGTTCAATGCCGCGTTCACAAAAGCTCTCCATTGACTTTTATCCTTAGCCAATTGGATCCAATTTCTACTTTGTATTCCTGTCTCTGCGAAATCCATCTTAATATTGTCCTCCCATCTGCGCCTAGGTATTCCTAATGGTCGTTTTTCGATTGGTCTTTCAGACAAGACTTTGAAAGCGTTTCTACTTTCTTCCATCCTAGCTACATGTCCCGCCCACCTAAGCCTCCTAGACTTGACGACCCTAACAATGCTGGGTAAACCGTATAAATTATGTAGTTCCTCGTTCTGAAGTTTTCGCCATTCCCGTTCCTCTTGGCTCCGAATATTCGTCTCAGGATCTTGTTCTCAAATACTTTCAGTCTATGTTCTTCCCTCAGAGTAAGCGACCATGTTTCGCAACCATACAGAACAACGGGCATGATTTTCGTTTTATATATTTTAACCTTCAAATTCCTCGACAGAATTCGCGACGACAAGAGATTTTGAACTGAATAGTAACACGAATTCCCTGATGCTTTTAGTCGACATTTAATTTCTTCGTGAATATCATTTTTGTCTGTTAATATTGATCCTAGATATTTGAAAGTATCCACTTTATCAAAAAGTATTATTTAATATTTTAACGTATTCATAATTTGCTGTACATAAACATTCATAAGTCATATAATATGCTTTAATAATAAATATGGCTTAAATGTTGTTACCTAGATACATGTACTCTTCCTGAACGTGAACCTCTCTGACACGGAAAGATTCTGATAACTTCTAGATGAAATTAAGAAACAAAATCAGGCCATAGAATTTAGTTGAGTTTGAGTTTAACGTCGCTTTCACCAGCGAGGGTATACGAGATGGAACCTACTGATTAACGTGGAATCCGAACCACATGAACTCCCGCTGGGAATCTAACCCTGATTTCTCACGCCAAAGACGCGTACGCTAACCGTTAGTCACGAATGAGCTTGATAAAGTTTATGTATAAGTTTACGAGAACGAGAAAAGTTTATCTAGAATCGAGACTAGACGAGAAAAAATCTTTGAGAGTCGAGACAATACGACACTTTCACCAGACAAGACGAGAAAATCGTGCCAATACTACTAATTTTATACTTACCTAATTAATCCGCCATTACACTTAGTCGACCTCACACGCATTGTCATAATATCATTTCGACATTACGCTTACTCAGCATCATGATTACAATATAACTAGAAAATCACACTCAGAACACCCTTTCGAGCGACTTTACACTCACACTCATCCTTACACTCACATCACTTCGACAATCGACATCACGCTTACAACACCTTTTCTACCACACGATCACTTAACTTCATACTCACAACATTAACATCTATCACATTCGACCTCACACTTAGAACATCCTTTCGACATTACTCACACGACTTTATACTTACATCATGATCTTGACATCACGCTCAATAAACTCACGATCAGTTCGTGAGGTTGAGGTCACGTGCGCTTGGTATCAACGCTATTTGTATTATTAGATGACATATTTACGAATAGACAATATGTTTGTCAATTGATGCTCATAAATGAGACGAGACAGAAAATAATATTTTCTCGTCTTCTCTTCTCGTCTCGAGACCCATTATAGAACTGTTGTCTAGTCTTGATTTTCGGAATTTTTTCTCGTCTGGTGTCGATTTTTCTTGTCTCGTTTTGTAATTTATGTAGAAAATGTATGCTCTGTTGGTTTCTTAATTTAATAAAGAATTGATCAATAGCCTTTCGCTGCGCAAGAACTCCTCACACTGTAAAAACTGTATAGTTGGAATAACCCAGAATTCTGGGTTGAAAAAGTGACAACCACGCCGTATTGTCTTAGAAATCAGAAAATATGGTTATAATAACAATACGAGAAATCAAAACTAGTAAAAAATAAAAACCTCTGACATGACCTGGATTCGAACTCACACCGCGCGGCTGTTAAGCGCGTGCGTTATCCACCAGACCAACCGGAATCTTAGTTTAGGCTGTGTGATAACAAGAATTACAGCATACTTTGGAAGCAATTTTTTAGTCACTGAATTTAAAACAAGTCAATTAAAAAAACTAAACCAAACCAAACATCACCCGGAATATTGAATCAATGCCATTAAATGCTAGTTTAGTACAGCAGCTATTTATCAATGTTAACGTATGTTTTGAGAGAAATTGTCTTCACTCTTGGCGAAGTGTACTGAGTGAACTGCAGTGCACTTCGCCAAGAGTGAAGAAAATTTCTCTCAATACATACGTTAACATTGATAAATAGCTGCTGTACTAAACTAGCATTTAATGGCATTGATTCAATATTCCGGGCGATGTTTGGTTTGGTTTAGTTTTTTTAATTGACTTGTTTTAAATTCAGTGACTAAAAAATTGCTTCCAAAGTATGCTGTAATTCTTGTTATCACACAGCCTAAACTAAGATTCCGGTTGGTCTGGTGGATAACGCACGCGCTTAACAGCCGCGCGGTGTGAGTTCGAATCCAGGTCATGCCAGAGGTTTTTATTTTTTACTAGTTTTGACTTCTCGTATTGTTATTATAACCATATTTTCTGATTTCTAAGACAATACGGCGTGGTTGTCACTTTTTCAACCCAGAATTCTGGGTTATTCCAACTATACAGTTTTTACAGTGCAAGAGTAAAATGTAACAACATTTAAATATGTTTATTATTACAGTATATTGTATACTGACTTGCATATCTTCAAACATTTATTAATGCTCTTCATTTTGTTCGTATAATCACCTCATAAACTTACAGTTTCTATATTACGAATCATGTAACAATAAACATTGTTTGAGACCTAAAACTTGGACGAACTATTATAGCCCACGAAACTACAGAAAATTTACGACTCGTCTCAAATTTGAAAATCTATTCCACTAAGTCACTTCATAATCATTCACTTTCATTAATAATGTTTTACGGTACAGGCTACACGACATAACAGTGAGCTGTAAACAGATATACTTCATTTTTCACTTACAATTGATTAAATACATGTTTTGTTTCCTTTTTCCCTACAACTTTTAAGCTAGGGATGGGCACGAGCGAGTTCGAGCGAGTTTTCTTTGAAACTCGACTCGACTCGAAACAGACATCTTTTAGCTCGACTCGAGAACTCGGCTCGAAAAATTTCCTTCAACTCGACTCGAATTTTGCTCGAGTTTCGGGTCGAGTCGAGCCAAAACGAGCCAAATCCTGTATGTAGTTTCAAGTACTCTCTTGAATTATTCCACATAGACAATATAATTATTATCAATGTTACTACTTCTACTACAATTATTATTATTATTATTATTATTATTTAACACCATGTATAAACATGAAAGATAGGCAGTTTGTATCTGAGTACGAAGAACTAGTTGACTGCGACCTAGGTAGTCGTGAAATCTAGGAGGCAAGAACGTTGTTCATGAGGTTGGAATTTGAATCCCGGGGGAGCAAGTATTCGGGCTCGAGCCAAAATTTGTAAAAAGTTATAGGGCGCCGGCCAAACATGTTCAAAACTACTCGGCTCGGGTTTTTCAACGGCTCGAGCGGCTAGGCTCATAGCTCATTCGCTATGGAGCCGAACCGAGAAGTAGGGATGCGCACGAGTCGAGACACGTCTCGAATTTCGACTCTGTTTCGAGTCGAGACAAACTTCTCTCTCTACTCGAATTTCTCAGTCGAGACACGAGTCGAGTCGAGACTACTCGTAAAAATCTTGATTCGACTCGAATGTCTCGAAAATCTTTGCTTATTTTTAAAATTATTTCGAAGTAACTAATCACACAGAAACGTATTTTCCTTGAAACCAATACCGTACCAGCATTTATTACTTCAAAAAGGGGTATTTTTAAAGTTAATAGTTAACCTTTCGCCAGCGGGCTTTAATTTTCTTCTCATTTCAGTTAATTAAAACTAATAATTATATGTCATGATATCTGATAGACTTTAAATATGCTAACAACACTTAAGTAACTATCCAGATATCTAATGTGTATAAAACTGTTGCGCTAAAGTGAACTTCGTAAATTGTCTAAATGAGCAATTGGCAGTCTATAATAATTTATTGGATTTAGTAAGCATTTAGTAAAAATGCTATATCTGGAGGATTGGATTAATTCTGATTTAATCTGGAGCATTGGATTAATTCTGATAAATCATTATGATTTAAATCAAGATTTAAAACATTTGATTTTCTAAACAATCAAGTGATTATTAAAATCAAATTCCGAAATAAATTAATTTGAAGTGAAAATAAGTAAAACCCCTTTTCTGTTCTGTTATTTCAATTATGGAGGATAATAATCATAATACGATGAGACTCAAATGTATGTACAGCACAGTACGAATATGAGTGTTATGCAGAGAATGATTAGGGAAAATTCCATTTTGAACGGGTAACAAGGCAATCCTGCTTTCTTTTCTTCGTAACATAGGGTTTGTAAATCATAAACTATTCCAACGAGGAAATCACCATTCGAATTTAAGAAGAAAATTCTTTTATGTGCATGTCTGTTTGTTCCATATATATATATATATATATATATATATATATATTTAGATTTTATAACTTTAAGCGAAATTCATAGATTTTATATGTATTTCGTGCCGCAAGCTAGTTCTGATTTTTTTTAAAATATGCCCTACCAAATATTAGTAACGTTTGGGAAAAAATGCAATGTTGATAAAATGCAGTTGTTGTACTTTTTCCGTAATGCTTAAGAAACTTTGTTTGGGGTTGAAATAGGTTAACGATTGGGGATTAATTGAAAATTCAACCCCGGTACTTTCACTTAAATTGTATAATTAATATTTAATACTAATTCCTAATGTTTTTTCTTCAGTTCGCGATTTGTAGTATAAGAGGAGAAAGATTTGGTTTAAATGAAAAAACTATTTAAATAAAAAAAAATTAACAAAATGTTTTTTTCCACCCTGCATAATTTACACGCATTTAGCATCTAGCATCTTGATTCTCACTTCTAGAGAACAGAAAAAAAAAATAGTTCGACCGTCGAGAATTGTTCTTTTTAGTTGAATCGATAGTAGGAGTAATAAAACCAGTCAGTATTTACGCTGTTGTATTGTCGAATTCACAGAAATATTCAAAAATAAGCAAAACGTGATTCTACAAAAGACTGTTTACTACCTACCCATAGTTTTATTACTGTCAACTGAAATCTGAGTATGTGGTTATCTGGAATGTTTCTGTCCCTTTTCAATTTACAACTTGAGAAGGTAGGGGGTATGAACGTCAGGGGACAGCCAGTTAAAGAAATGCTTCAGGGCTATGTCGGAAGCGGCATGTTTTGTATATACTTCTTAAAATGTTATCCATTCATAAAATATAAATTCGCCCTTCACTCTTTCCAATACAGAGAACCGACTCTTTCCTGAAGAAAGATATTCAGAGAAAAATGAAACACTCGTTTCAAGCACGAAGTTCTTTATCGTACACAATGAACGTAATTCTTTTAGTTTCTGAGTATGTTCAGCTTACAGATTGTGACAAGTTTGAACCCTCCACGAAAATGCTAAAACCAATGACAAGTGCAAATATGTATGACAAATCTGTGGGTGAATCAAATAATGCAGACAAATGGGAAGATGATTGAGCTCCTTCGTGGTTAAGCGGTTAGCGTACGTGCCCTTGGTGTAGGAGACCCGGATTCGATTCCCGGCGGGAGATCATATGGTTCGGATTTCAAGTTAATAAGTAGGTTCATGTCTCATATAATCTCGCTGCTGAACGGAATGTTAAACTCAAAATCAGCTCAGCTCAGAAAATGGGAAAATAAGTTGAGTTGATTTTGAGTTTAACGTCCCGTTCAGCAGCGAGACTATATGAGACGTTAATGGGAAAACGAAGAAGTTTTGTTTGAAGATAACACTGCTTGATGCAGCGCAGTCTACCACTTGCAAAATAGTCTTGAAGTGTTGATATTTGGTATGCGTGTGTGTGTGTGTGTGTATACACTTGTTTCTGAATATTTATATACATTCGTGTCTTATAATTGTTATATTAATATCCATTGGATTAGGTGAAAATATAAAACGGATTTGATGGCAGTCAAATTCACGTCATCTTGGTAAGCCATTAAAAAAATAGTAATATTAAATTAGATTATAGTTTAGTGTCCCTTTCAGGAGCAAAGCTGTATGAGATGTGAACCTACAGCTTAACGTGAAATTTGAACCACATGAGCTCCTACCGTGAATCAAACCGCGGACTCCCACGCCGAAGAAGCGTACGCTAACCACATAGCTACGGGGAGGCTCAATATTTAGTAATATCTATTAAATTGTAAAATTGCATTTGCATAATTTTCACTAATATAATCTTCACAATGTAAAGTCTCAGCTAGGCACATTATCTTGTTTAAAATCAGAAAGTCAATCTCTTGTGGTTCACTCTTGGGTTGGACTGTGGGATTATATAAATCCGAATTAGATACTTTTATTCTATTTTGTACAGTACATCCGTTCCTTCATAATCTCCGTGTTTAATAAGCAGGGACGTAAATAAGGGCCCCGCAGACCCCACATTGCGGGGGGGCTCAAGCTATCAGGGGCCCCAAATCATGAAGTTGGACGTAGAGAAGGGGCCCCACTCCACGCTGTTTACGGGGAGGCCCTCAAGCCTTTAGTTACGCCACTGTTAGTAAGAATAGTTACGAATATAAATTTAAGTCACATTCAAATGTATCAAACAGTTCGATTAACCTGGGGATGGTTAAGAAATTAAGTGCGTCTGGAGGTAGACTATTTCGCAATTCAGTGGATGTATTGTGAATGTATTAAAAGTCTACTGTTGCACCCATCAAATTTAAATTTTGAAAAAAATATTCTCTGTGAATACTAAACAGGATATTTTTTTTAAATCAATTGTTAATTTAAGCTGCTAATAAGGCAGATTTTGTGAGAAAGGAATTCTCCAGGGAATAATTCCTGAGTTCGTTATATATATGGTGCTATTTATTAATTTATTTTATTATCTTTATGACACAGCGTCATATTACCTTTGTACATGAATACTATACTTGCAAGATTTCTCCTTGCGAGACGCCACAAAGCTAACTGAAAAAACATCCTGACCAAATGGGCTCTCTCTTTGTGTGTGTATGTTTGAAGAAAGAACAGCCAATGCGTTGTTTTTCTGACCCTAATTGTTCAATTTGTCTCTGTGGTAAAACTCTTATTTCGCTAAACTTGACCAATAATATAATAAAATATAAATATAATAAAAGCAGTAAATTCTAAGGAACCTGTAGCATCTACCCGAAATTAAATACATAGATCTAGACTATTATTTCCAATTAGAAGTCACTTTCGCTTCTAGGTTACTAGTGACTGAATTATTATTCTTTGTATCTTTGTAGTCGAGAAAATAATAATAATAATAATAATAATAATAATAATAATAATAATAATAATAATAATAATAATAATAATAATAATAATAATAATAATAAATTCATAGAAGAAATCCAATAAATACGAAAGTAATTCATAATTTCCTTCATAATGAATGCAATTGTCAAGTACTTGCGTATTTATTGGACTTCCCGTATGAATATATAATTTGTTGAGTTGATTTTAGTTTTAGCGTCCCTTTCAGCAGCGAGGCTATATGAGACGTGGACCTACTGATTAACGTGGATTTCGAACCACATGAGCTCCCGCCGGGAATCGAACCCGGGTCTCCCACGCCAAATTCGCGTATGCTAACTGCTTAGCCACGAGGGAGCTCCAATATATAATTTGTATCGCAATTTGCTACGTAATATGTAAATTATTTAAAAAAAAGCTTATATGTACGGCATGTAAAGGTTTTAAATATATTTATAATATAATATAATATAAAACCTTGAACAGCGTTTTCTCGAGACGAGTCGAAACAGTTTTAAATCTCGACTCGTCTCGTGCGCATCCCTACAGACAAGTGAGCCGAGACAACAGCTCATCCCAATTAAGCCGGCTCGATCCGATGGCTCATCCCAATCGAGTCGGCTTGAGCCGGTGGCTCACCTGAGCGGAACCTAACCGAGTTGATGGCTTACCCTAACCGAGCACACTGGAGCCATTGGCTCAGTTCAACCGAGTCGACCCGAGTCGATGGACTCATTTCAACCGAACCCAACGAACTGAAGGCTCACCTGAGCAGAGTCAAACAGAGTCAATGGCTCATCTCAACCGAGCCGGCTTCAGCTACCTGCTTACTTGAGTCAAGTCGATGGCTCATCGCAACGAACCAGCTCTAGCCGTCCGTTTAAGTTAAGCCGAGCCGTTGTCTTATCCCAACCGAGCCGGCTCAAGCTATTCACTCAGTTGAACCGAGTTGAGCCGGTTAACATCACTTCCCGGAGTGGGCTTCTGCTTGGTCTTAAAACTTAGACCGTGCAGGTCTGAGCCTTGATGGTAAGAACTACAGTATATACTTATATTGATGCTTACCGTATTTGAAGCTGTCTCGTTATAAAAATCTATTGTCGTATCGTTATCGAGACGAAACGAGATACGAGCAGTGTCCCATCTTGTGAGCAACACTAAAAATATTCCACATTACTGCTTACAAATCTCATGGCTTTGCTTTATAGTCTAATGAGGTAATGATTTCTAAACGAGCTAAAACGAACTGAACGAGCGAGCCATTTATCAAACTCGACTCGACTCGAAATTCTATCTCAAAACAGCGACTCGGCTGGGAACTCGACTAGAGAAAATTACCTTTGGCTCGACTCGTGCCCATCCCTACTTTAAGCGTTTAAAATGCAAACACGCACAATATATATATATATATATATATATATATATATATATATATATATATATATATATATAATATTCTGAAACTTATTATCCTATATTTTTTGTAATAAAAAATTGAATTTATTAACCAATTGTAAAAACCCGAACAAGGCAATCTCACAATTTTTTTATAGTCAGCAATAATTAATTTCCAGATATTCAATAATTGTCTTCTTATTCTTCACGCAAATATTCTCCGTTATCCGTAAGTTAGATATCATTCATTATCGGTACATAATTCGTTATTTGACATCCGAATATTATCCGTTATCCGAATATTATATATCATCTGGACATTATCCTTTATCCGGATATTATTCTTTATCCATTATCCGAATATTATCTGTCATCCGAATATTATCCGTAATTCGGATATTATCCGTTATCCTTCATCCGGATATTATCCGTCATTCGGATATTATCCGTTATCCATCATCCGGATATTATCCGTTATCCGTCATCCGGATATTATCCGTCATCCGGATATTATCCGTTATCCGTTATCCGGATATTATCCGTTATCCGTCATCCGGATATTATCCGTCATCCGGATATTATCCGTTATCCGTCATCCGGATATTATCCGTTATCCGTCATCCGGATATTATCCGTTATCCGGATATTATCCGTCATCCGGATCTTATCCGTCATCCGGATATTATCCGTTATCCGGATATTATCCGTTATCCGTCATCCGGATATTATCCGTCATCCGTCATCCGGATATTATCCGTTATCCGGATATTATCCGGTATCCGTCATCCGGATATTATCCGTCATCCGGATATTATCCGTTATCCGGATATTATCCGTCATCCGGATATTATCCGTTATCCGGATATTATCCGTTATCCGGATTATCCGTTTCCTCAAAAACGGATACCGGATAATTTCTTATCCGGATATCCGTTATCCGGATATTTTGGCCATCCCTAGTCACAAGCCCTAGCGGGGTCGCAAGAGGGTTTCATGATGTCTCGAACATAAGCGGAAAAGATAACTATAATTAAAATCTAATATCGGAAAATATTTTTAAGTATTATTTTGAATTTTGTTCCGACTGGTATACTTTTACTTATATATACTATTAAGAACAAAAAAAAAAAAAAAGAAAAGAAAAGAAAAGAAAAAAAGAAAGAAAGAAAAAGATAGATCTACTAAAATTTTGAACAGGTACAGAGTTGTTTAAAAATCAATTTAAATGAAAGAGGTACATATGAAACTAATGAGAACTGCATATTGAAATAACAGAAAAATACAAATGCAACAAAACCTGCATATTGAAATACAATTAAAATTGAAATCTAATGAGATGCGTATGTTTGTGAGCGAATAGCCTTTTTTCCAGAAAGCTGGCCACAATGAACTAAGATTTTTGGTGTGGGATTTTATTTTATTCTTAAATTTAAAATGTAAACAACTTGTTTTCAACAGATTTGGGTGATACTGAACACATACACAACAATGAATCAAATTTACAACAATATGAGGCTCAAAGTGGAGGCCTCTCGAAAATTAAAATACTCAATAACATCTTTAACAACTGTCCTAGTTTTTTCTAACTAAAATTAGAAAAAAACTTTATTTTTTATTATGTCCCAAAATTAAGGAAGTTATGAAGTTTTAAAATTTTCAAACGGCCTCCATTTTGAAACAACATGACATATCGGATTCGATTTTTGTAATATGAATGAACTGACCAAACTTAGTTTCAACCCATTCGCTTTTAGGGAGGTTACTGTATCCACTATATACAAGAAATGGATTCTACTATTATAGAAATAGATAGATATTGTGAGATCTTCGCAATAAGTATATTAAAAATCTCACACAAGCTTATTACAAATCAGAAATTAAAAGGGGATCGCTGGCAAGAGAATGTGATAAAATGGGAGTCATGATAGGAATTAGGTTGAGAACCACTGACCTATACTAATGAAGCACTAACGTTTGGGGTTGTGCATTAAGAAGCACTAACAATGCACTAACGATTGAGACTAATTTTATCGTTAGTGTGTCATGTGGGGGGGGGGGGACAACTTCACGGAGGTTGATATATATATTTTTTTTAAAGTGTTCTTCCGTATAACCAAGGCTCCAACAATATGCATCAAATCAGAATATCTTAATGCTATTCATTCTAGTTAAACGTAAATAAAAATAATATCTGAACAAGCAAACATTTTAATCTTGGGAATTGCCCTCCTCTGATAATGTGTCTGAAATTATACAAAAATTGTACATAGATTGTTAATAATAAGTGTTTGCTTTGGTCAAACTTGATTTTTATTTAGAACATTATCTACAAACGTTTAATAACATAACTAAAAAAAACTGACAAAATCAATTCTAATCATACACTATTATTAAGATCCTAGTAGCAGAGACAACTTGCAAACCGTTTGCAGTAAGCTTGAATTGCAAGACGATCAAGCTTGCATGCAACTTGATTGGAAAATGTGCAAGCATGCCGCAAGCTGAATTCCAGTAACGAAGTTACAGGGGGGTAACCTAGCTTTCAATGTTCCATTCAAGCTTGACGCGACCGTTTTACAAGTTAAGTCAATAGCCAATACGCCACCAGTAATGCTATGACACTCTAAGAAGGGTCTAAAGCATCGCTTGCAAGTACAACGAAAGGTAGATTGTGTGAAAGCATGCGTTTCAAGTGCAAGCATATAGAAAGCCAGGCAGGCACCAACTGGCCGAAAACTTGCTACTAGGGGAACATGACAAAACACCAGTACTTTTGGAAGAAAACAACCATAAGCTTCATATCCAACATAACATAAAAACCATAAGGCTTCTAAGGGGTATTCATACTGGAGTTAGTGCCGTGATCCTGTAATTCATCTCCCTTGGAGAAGATATTGTATGGTGGGGAACGGTCTATACCTGAAAGTTGCATGATCAGTGTATCTGGCTAACAGTATCGGATTCAAGTCCCGGTCGTGGTGCGAAGAAAAGATTAATAGTAGGTTCCGTCCTTAATAACCTCAGTGTTTCATAGGGGAAAGTATCAAAAATGAAACTAGTATAAACATGTACGAATTAATCAGCAATTTAGTTTCCATTGATGCTTAACAAGAATCTTCACCAAGAGCCACATTCTAAGCTACACTCTAAAAACAGTACCCATAATTTTGCACAAGTACCCATGAAATAGAAGGTACTTCGCTGATGTACCTATGAAAATTCAATGTACCGAAGACTTTAGTGGGTACACATCGCATCCCAGCCTTTTACCCATGAATTAGTGGGTACAGGGAAGATTTATGGGTACAGTAAATTCGTACTGAAGAATGTACCTATGACAATAGTAGAAGGTACATGATACCAACATAAACATACGCCATATTGTGTGTTATCGGTTGATGTGTTGTGTGTACATTATTTCAATGAAGATCGGGAAGATTCGAGTAATCAATCAAACGGTTCATATATAAGAGTAAGTGGAATATTCTGTATTTATAGTTGTATTTGGATATTGTAAATGAATTAACTTGTCTAAAATGTATACTATATTATTTCGTAGTTAAACAGTAATTTAAGCTGATTAACAATTCGATTCTTAAGCCGATTGCGAAATGTAAATTTTAATCTATCTTTTTCTTTTCTTTCTTTCTTTCTTTTTTTAACATGCAGTACATGCTAATTTTCGTGACTTTATCTGAATATTATTGCGACTTTTCCGTGGTTCATTCACGTACGTAGAAAAATCAAGAATCATTTATGGAATACAGAGTGCAAGGGTAAGTATTAGAAATTGGATTTCACACACATGCTTACGTACACCTTGAACTTCATTTGTTTGCATAGATTGTGTATATGGCTTCTGGTGCTTATGTTCAAGGGAACGTTTACTAAATCCCTGTACCTTGTACTTGTGCAAGGACTTCGAGAATTCAACAGAAGGTTGATTGAAGAGCAAATAAGTGAAGGTGTGAGAGGAGTAAGTGTTGTATCGCCGGACCGGGTGAATTGAATCATTTATTTTGGTTTGTGAAGAAGAGTGAGTGAAAGTGAGGCGAGGGGAATAGTTGAAGTTAAGAAAGTGATTCCTGTAGGCTGTGTTTGATGCAAGGCACACTGTATGTGAAGGCGAAAGGGACTATTTGGCAGAGAAGCACACTTATGATTTAGTGTCGGAAAAGGCAGTGTGGAAATAACGTATGTCAAGGTTGTAACATATCGTGTTTGCGTTTAATAGAATTATGCGAAAATAACGAACGTCAGTTGTTGAAATTGTATGAA
This sequence comes from Thermobia domestica, assembly GCF_964235325.1. Taxonomy (NCBI): domain Eukaryota; kingdom Metazoa; phylum Arthropoda; class Insecta; order Zygentoma; family Lepismatidae; genus Thermobia; species Thermobia domestica. Next base: position 99,577,707 of record NC_137461.1, read on the forward strand.
AGGTACGGTATAATGTTTTTTTAAGTGGAGCTATTGAAACTAAGTGATTACTAATATGAAGTGGTGCTATTGAAACTTGTAACCACCTGTTTTCATTACTCACTCGCATACCCATCATCACTGACACGCCTGCTTCCATCGGATGCACCCCGCACGGGCTCAATACCTTCGCCTTGCCCTGACTCAGTGAGATAGGACTCCTACATTTTAGCAGCTACCTAGCATAGGTTGGTTTGATTTTTGGCACTGTAGTATACATCCGGACGCCGTGTTTATAAGCAAATAGTTATGACATACTGTCACACACAGCATTGATAGTACAGAATTTTTGTTGGGAGGGAACGCACTTTTTACCTCTATTTTTTTAATACTTTTCGGTCGGTATATTTTAGTTATTTGATTATTATTATTCTCCAAATTAGTATTTATTTAAACTATAAATCGGTAGAAATTATATTTTGAGGGAAAATTACTTTTATTTTACATTAGTATATGATAGTTTTAGAAGCAGACGCATTTATTACAAAGAATTATGGGTAGTACCGTTTCACTCCTAGTTGAAATTATATATCCGCCATTGGGTAAAATTTTAATATTTTAAATCCCCTTCCACTTAGTTTGATATACTTTAATTATGTTAAAATTCAGTTATATTTAGAATTTTAGTAAGTATTTATTCGGTTTATTTTCTTAACACCAAGTTCCTTGCTTTGATTGATACAATTTTATTTGGGGATTATGGGTAATGAAGAGGTTGCTTGCGTATTTTGGCATCGGATTCTGTGCTGGTAAGTTAAACTGTTATAGCCCTTCGTCAAACATTAAGTTGACGGTATCTCTAGTATTTTATGTTGTTAGGGTAATTTCAGTGATTATGTTTGAGTAAATTTAGATAGGGGCTCCCGCTCAGATTTCTAGAATGAATACCGTTTCCCACCAAAAAATGGGTTGAATTACCAGTTTTTGGGAGACTTCCTTCAGAAAGGGGATCTCCAAATCATCTTCTGTTTTGTTTTGGTAAAGATGTAGTAATTATAAGTAGGGCTACCAGGTTCTAGGTCAGTTTATTCTTTGAATTCAGAGCCGGTTTAGTGATGATTTATTTGTGGTTTTGGTGTGCATTTAATTTTGAGTAGTATGTGTCGAGTTATATGTAGGCCTATTAGTAGGTGTAATTGTGTAGTGATGTTAATGGTAGTTAATTGTAGTATGTTGATGAGTATGGGATGTGAGTGTGCAGGACTGGACAGTGTGTTGTTCATTACCAAATTTTCCATTATAGTTCGTGGATATGAATGTCAAAGCATTTCAGTAATTTTAGCAGCGAATTAATAGACTGAGTACAAGGAGAATTCACATGGGAGTACAGCGCCGTTGTGACCAAATTTCGTACTTCATTAGTGAAATAGGTTCGTCGACATGCGTGGTAAATTAGTTATTATTTAAAATTCTATACCGTTCCTGGCTTAGATAAACCATTTGGTGGCTATATTGATCCTTGATACAACATTACTGAAGATCTTGACGTTCTATCTAATCAAACAACTGAAACATTAACGTTAATAAACTTCACTTATTTCCTTAAATAGTATTTCAGCCATATAAACTCGTGTTTCAAGTCAGACCATAACATTAATTTTATTTTGATTCGTAACCGCAGAATGAAAATTCATTGTTGTAGTTTAAGCAAATTGCATTAAATAAAGAATCAGTTTTGATAATTTCTCTCTCTTAACTGTGTAAACATGTAATTTTCCTGGCTGTGAGGGGAAATGTATTAGGTATTGAAGTTAAATAGTCTTGAGTTCATACATGGTTTCCGTGTGTTAATCAATACTACGATTTTATTGAATTTTAGTTGAATATAAGTATATTAAATGAATGTGACTGCCTCGAACAGTCAGTAATATGAAGTATAGGGTGCCTATTAGTAAATCGACGACATATTAGTTATGAGTACATATGAATATGAATGATAAATATGATTATTGATTATAGTGAAGTAAATATTTACGAATAAGAAGACACTTCGAGAAATATATGTGATGTAATGTGGGATTATTAGTATTCTTATGATTATTTCGGGTATTGATTTTCACACCCGAGTCCTGTATGAAGAGGTTTGTGCAAATACAGAAGGCTATCTTTCTACTTCATAGTTTGGGGGAAGATTTGTTTACATTGACATACAACATTGAAAATTTGGTCTGACATTGTAAATAGTATTATATGGTTGAATTACAAAACATTTTTAGAATATTCATGGAATTTATTGACCAGCTAAAAACATAGTTTGATGAACTCCCTGCATTTTGGTTCAGTGTAACTCTGTAATTTAGATTTTTTTTTTCGCGTCACTCAACAAGCCTATTTTACTATTGTTTATATTGCTCAAAGCGGAAATAATTTGGGTGGTAACAAGAAATTAGATGAAAATAGACAGTAGACTTTCGATATACCGTACCCAGGTGTCAATTTTCCCCCGCCACACATTTTCATTATCTTTTAAGACTGTCTCAGACGGGACTGAAGTAAGGCTGCGATTCACGATCTAAAATTCACGACCTTACTTAACGATCCTGTGAGAGCTAACTTCCCCTAGTTCAGGTTGAAATTTTCTGCTGTCCTTATTTGGATCCTAACTTGGAAGAAATACAAACAGTTTCTATTTCCATCTGGACTTGCATACAACTACCAATCAGAAAAGAGTAGCACCTGACGACATTCAGCTTTGTTTATCGCTGTAATTTCAAAACAATGCTGCCTGGACAAGGGAAACATTAGAATCATACGAAAAATATGATCTTTTGTAGCACGATTTATATTATTTATAAAAATATTTATAAAAGACCTTAGACGAGGTATGCAGTGAAGGTATCCGCTCGAACGCTGCTGGTGTGAACAAATGTAATTACACCCTTTAAAAGAATAAAAATAGGTGATTTAAGTATACTGTGTAATTTGTATTCTAAAAAATGTAACATGTTAAAAAAAAGCGTGCAGGTTTACTTTTGGCGCACCACTCAAATAATTGTTCAAAAATTAGAATCCTTTCACTAATTACCTTCTTATTGTTTTCTAAATGATTTAAGCTAAGCGACATAAAAATATCCACATGGCATAGTTAAAATTCAAGGTGGTATCATAAGCAATTGTAAAATTATAATTCTTTTACGATTTGCGTATAAATACAGCGTCCGGATGCATGCATAAAAACTACAGCCCAAAAAAACACAAAACAACCTGCGCTAGGTCGCCACTAAAAAGCACGAATGCTATCTAACCGAGTCGTAGCAGAGCAAAGCTGTGAGGGGGTGCGTCTGAAGGGAACAGGCGCGTCAGCAAAGGTGGGTATCCGCATATGCGAGGGTAGTGAAAACGAGTGGGTTTTAACAATGATACGAGTTTCAATAGCATTTGTCATGGTTTTATACTAGTAGCGTTCCACTTGTAAACAAAATACAACTTCTGTAAACTGTGCAGAAATTCACCGCCGGTGGAAAATAGTTTCTATACAGGCATCTTTCATATCAACTCGCTTATTTTATCCGTCGTAAAGCACTTGTAATAAGTTTAGAGTAGTAATCCTACACTTTTAAACATAAAATTCAGATGTGATGCGCCAAAAGTAAACCAGCGCCAAAAACAGAAACAATGAGCGTTAATTGTCATCACTGTTATGTGGCTTTCTTGAAATTTTAGGGAACAGTTTCACAATGCTGGCACAATACTAGAATTCCGGGTGTAGTGCATGAGATAGGTTCCCGGCGCGGTATAAGTTTACTTTAGGGGCTATGTGTGCATTTTTTGTGGGTACTGAGCTGAGCGGATGCACTCAGTACCTATACTAGAAAATTGCTTTTTCTTCTTTATTTGAGCTTTTCGCGTCTGATAACTTCCCTCATTTACATATTTGGACAAGTCATTTGATTTTCAGTTCTACAATCTGGTGGATCCAAGGATCTACAGACCATTTTTCAGCTGATACAAACTCCCCCATGTTCGTATCTGCTGATGCTGATGAATTTTCGGAGTTACTAATATCAATAGCGTATGGAATTCTGAATAATCCATTCTGTATTTTTTTTTTTTTTTTTTTTTTTTTTTTTGTAGGAACGAGGATCTGCTCTAAGTAGTTATTTATTCACCATTGAAAATACGGTGCTTTCCTGTGCATTATTGCGGCGAAGAATTCACTCCCTGGTCCACCAGCCCCTCTTTACAATTTCTCTCTCTCACGTTTCTTTTGGGGGGAGGGGAGGGCGGATTTTGTGTCAGCTGCAGATATCGCTGCTATGGCTATTTCATTCTCATCGGATGAACTCATATCGTGAAATAGAAAAACAATAATATTTACGATTAGGACAATTGATTTCTTTGTGTGTAACGCGTTTTTCGTCTGTTTTAATGAAGCGACCACGAGAGGCTCTGCTGATAAAACCTATCTAGTTTTAAGGATCGTCTGAGACCCCTACAACACCTCAGGATAAAAGAAATTGCATAGAAGTTTGAGTTAGGCAACACTGTTAAGTTGTAGCCTGGGTTGAGGTCTTAGTTCAGTTCCGTGTGAGACGGGCTTTAGTTTTAAATTAAGTTTTAAACCACATTGATACGACATACTAAAATAAACGCCGATCTCAACAAATGTCCAGAATTTTATCTATAAAAGAAAAGACAGTTATTAAATTAAATAAATATTGATATATATATTTTTTCCTGAATAGCTCAAATGTGCTGGCTATCTCCACTGTGATCAACAAATGCTAAATATTAGTTGGATTTTTGGCATTACAAAATAATTAACAACTAATTTAATTAAATTTTCTCATCACCGGGGCTGGGTCCGGATATCTCTCTCTTGTGTATTTACCTGGATCCAGGTCTGGGTTGTATGTGGGAACGTGTGTCTAGTCTAAATCACTTCAAATAGGATTCTCTGTCAGTAGTTCATTAAATTTGGTTATTCTTCAACAATTAATATAACCTTTTATCGTTTTTTCCGTAATCATTCCGTATTTCTCTCTTTTCATTTTCCTTCCCTATTTCTTTTCTTCTTTTCCTCTTCTCCTCTTTCATTTTCCCTTTCTTCTTTCTTCTTCCTTTATTTTAAAAACTGAAGGCGTGATATTTTATTTATTCTTCGGAAGTCCGATATAAAAAATAAAATTACGGTCAATGAAAAATCAAGTACAGTAAACTAGCGCTCATAGTTTACGCCATGTTTCAGTTTTAAAAGGGCGAACTATGAGAGGACGGATCGCCATGATTTCGGTACAAGTTATCACGCCCAACATAGTAATTTTCTATGCTAAATTGTAAAAGTTTGCATGCCTCTGTTTTGAAGGTAACTGAACATAACCTAGCCTAGCCTAAGGTAACGTAATGTAATCTAACCAAGAAGTAGTACACTTTGGTACTTTTTCGATTTCGTGTGGTCCTCGATACAGCACAAATGCTCCCTTCTTCCTCAGACACCAATCATAACGTTGCGCCCCTCTCTCTACCTTTTACGGATCTCTCGAAGTCCGTATACAAGTACATGGCAAAGAGAACATTCCCAATGTGAACACAGAAAAGGCCTACTTTTATGAAAATGCGCCAATAACACTCGCAATATAATGGGGGAGGGGCTCTCCCTCCATCATACCTCACCACATATTCTTACATCACGAAAAGTAACGACGAAAACTAAAAGGACTTACACCTAACTTATAACCTGGCCCTAACTGATATTCCACAAGAGTTCGTACAAAGTTTAAAAAAAAAAATAACGTAAAAACCATCGAGAGAAAGATTTAGGAACCGGACCTACAACAGCTCTCTTTTCTTTTCGTGAACGGTGCTAGCCTAAAATTGGTATATATATATATGTAAAATATACGGCAGCTTCGAAATTTCAGTATTCCTTGCTCAGTATCGCAAACTCAAATAGAAAATACAATATCTCAAACTAAACAAACAAACAGGCAAATATCACTTCATTAAACTTTCCTGATCCGTTCAACATTTTGTCTGTAAGTACTGTGATTCTACCCGTGTGTAATTTATGTTTATAGGAACCCCAAAATAACTTACGCTAATAACATTTAATATTACCCGATACAACTGGTGGAAAATATTTTGTTGGGTACCAGTGTCTGTCTGCTACACAGGGTTGGTAAGAAGGTTTTTCTTCCTTTTTTTTAAAAAAAAATATTTTTTTTTTGGTTTAAACCAGTTTTTTTATTTGAACCGACTTTTTGTTTAAATAAATTTATTTATTTATTTAAATTACATATGGATATAAATAATTTTATTTGGCCTTAACGTCCTTATGCAACGCAGTGATAAGAAAATATACCTTTTTTCGAAAGTAGACATCCATTACAGGGAAAATGTGTAGCTGTCTGATGCAATAAAAATAAATAGCGCGAGTATAATACAAATGTGTTACTTCAACTTTAAGGCACAATAACTTTTATTTTGATTTATAATCATGAACTAGCTTATTATTGGTAAAATAAAAGTAACAATTCTCTCCTCTGCTTCTTCGAAGGATATTTTCGTAAGATTAGCACAGCGAAGAAAAAGGCAAAAACTGAAATCAAAAGAGAAACAACAAACCTGTGTCGTACCAAATGAACCCTTGGCCGGTTCCTAATGAGAGCTTAAACTCTGCAAATTCAACAGAAAATGTATCTGACTATTTATTCGAGTTAGAAGTAATTATATTAAAGTATTGTTTTATATTACCGAGTAACCGTAGCTCAGTTAGTAGAGCGTTGGCTTCGTATTGGGAAGGTACTGGATTGCGCTCAGCAACCGCTATCCTGACTGAAATCTTTCCCTGGTTTCTCTCAGTCATACTAGGCAAATGCTCTAATGGTGCCTTGAATAAGGCCAGAGTCGACTTTTTTAAAATTCGTTTAACATAGGTAATGTACGACACTTTAACGATTTTTTCTTATTTTTATCTTTTGCAAATTAAAAAAATGAAATGAAATCTTTTAGTTTTACGTCCCACGATTATTCCGACTAGGCTAAAGAATACGGTGAAGATGAGAAATGAATGAAATGCTGAAATGAAGATAGTGGGAGGAAACAGGAGAGCCCCGAGAAAACCCACGCACACGGTGTTTGTCCACCACAAAGTTCACTTGCCGGGAGCAGGGTTTGAACCCGATACCCCATGCACCAGAGGTGAACGCTGTACCACTGAGCCACCGCGGCCCCGCAAATTTTATTATTTCGAAAATACATTTATTAGAAATCGGAACATCAATGTTTCGGATGTTTCTAAGATCATCATCAGTAATTATAGTAAATTGAGGAAGGAATTTTTAATAACCTGTTTATGCAATATTCGTGTATTTTAGTAAAATCTGGTTATATGGCAGTAGGGCACAGAAGGGAATTCTTTATTTTTCGTTGGAATAAAAGGACTTGGGACAACGCAATTTGATTAATTTCCTTTCTTCGCTTTTGCATTGTGATTTCAATAAGTAATCCCATACTTTATGATCCATAGATAGTAGCAAAATGCCCTGTTTTAATAAATATTCGCTTTGATATTTGAAGATGAAGTAAATGTTCTCTTACCATTAAAATGAGAAAATGTTGCTATCTTTAAATAGCAGTAATAATTAAAGGTATGTGTATACATTTATTACATTTAGCAAACTTCCAATTAGTTAATTACTGTATCAATACCCTTAATCACATAACCCCAATCACCCTCAATACCCCCAATCACTCAACACCTTTGAAGAACTTGCTCTAATTACTATGTCAGTAAATGCTCAACATACAATTTATTGTATTTTGATTGAAATTCTAAATTTAACACATTAAACCATACGTTTCTAAAGTTGCATAGATCTTTTCGCGATCTGCCGCGCTTTACTACGGAATTGCTGCAGTTTTAATAATATATATATTTAGTTTATTGTATATTTTTTATTTTTCTTCTGACATCCTTCTCCCACCAACAGATTACATCTGTTGCAGATGAAAATTTAAAAGTACTTTGAAACCATTTTTGCAGTTCCGAAAGAAGTTTTGTATCGCAGTAAGACCGCAGTAGCCGTACACTTTGAAGCGTCAGGCGCCGACTTCAATGTTCCAGGTTCGACTTCTGACTGGGGCATGTTTTTTGTGGATTTTAGAAACTTAACAGCTAAGAGTACAGTGCCCGGCCAAAGTCAAGAGCTACTAAAATCAGGGCCCAAAATTCAGGGTTCGAAAAAAACCAATCCACCTGGGCTCATATGCGTTTTCACGGATTTAGTTTTTTTTTTCAAAATACCGAAATGTCTGTGGGGTAAAAGTGTTAAATTGTGATTCATATTTCAAGATTGTCATTGTCACAATTTGCAACAATTTTCTACTTACTGCTACATAAAGATCTCTTCAAGATTTTTTATTTTTGTTTTCTAGATACTGAATTTCGTGCTTCTCTCACGCTCAGAATAGGAACAGTGACGACGCAGAGGAGAGGGGGAGGCAATGGAACCCCCTTTCCTAATACACCCAATCAACTTAAGCCGAACTTGCAGTAATGGTTTCAGGAGGCGACTCGGAAAAAAAACCCTGGGGTCATAAATCCGCTCGTACTCAATGTGTTACCAATATTTTCGCAATATTTCTTTTCACCTCTCGTGTTTTTAAAGTGTCTCGGGCGAAATATTCTGATACCACCATTGTGAACTTGTAATCTAATCCAATATTATTTAGGCCTATATTGAAATAAGTATTATGAAGCTAATAGTACATACTGTTCGTAGTTTTGGTCCCAACGATGAAAGATGTTTTCTTGAATATGCTGCAATAAGAAGCTAAAGGCCCCGTCATCTCCTTAATATTACTATTCTTTATCTATCTGTTAACTTTGAAATCTATCTGTTAACATTAAATTTGGTTGGTTGGTTATTGAAGTTTAGTGTCCCTATTCAGCAGCGGGCCTGTATGGGACGTAGACCTACAGTTTAAGGTGAAATCTGAACCACCAGAATCGTTCTAATTTTTCCAGAATTCCCGCCGCGAATTGAACCCGGAACCCGCTACACCGAAAGTGCCCATGCTAGCCACTAGACCAGCGGGGTGTTCAACTTTAACTTTGATGCTACCTGGTAACCAAAATGAATTAAGCATTCAATAAAGTACCAAATCCTGGAAATTGTATCCAATCGCTTAACATTTAGAAGATGTTATTTTATAAACTCCCAATTTCTCAATAAAAAGTACAATCTAAAAAAAAAAAAAAAAAAAAAGATTGAGGGGGTAAGTGTACTGGAGTATCTAATAATATTAATACGAAATATATTAATTTATACAATATGAATTATATCTTTGTTTTGTCTTAAATGAAATTAAATATCTTCCAATGTAAAAAAAATAATTTTATTGTTGAAGTATTCACTTCCGATGCTTTGTACATTCAATTACGGGAAATTCCCGAGCACTTATTTCAAGACGGTTCATTTCCGATAATGCAACTTTATTTAAGTTAGGTTAGGATTTAGAGTTCTTGGCTGTGGGCATCTATGAACATGAGGGACGACGTTTCTCGGGATCACACTATCCAAGGAAAGGAAAGGAAGGAAGCGGTCTGTGACCTGTATGTCAAGTACCATCCCGGGATTTGCCTGGTGTGAATGAGAAAAACCCAGGAAACCTCACTCAAGATGGCTGGCCTGGAAAAGCTTTTACACTTTTTCGATCAAGTGTCCCCCACCGGGAATTGAGCCCGGGACCAGTCGCAACTTTTAATATAAAATTGCATATTTTACTTCAAATAGGGCCGCGGTTGCTCAGTGGTAGAACGTTCACCTCTGGTGCGTGAGGTTCCTAATTCGATCCCAGCTCTCTCCAAGTGGGCTTTGTGGAGGACAAATACTGTGTGCATGGGTTTCCTCGGGGTTGTCCCGTTTCGTTTCACTCTCTTCATTCCATTATTTCATTCGTTTCTCATCACCACCTAATTTAGCCCACAAACTATAACCCTGGGACGTAAAACTCAAAGACTTCATTTCATTTATTCCAAATATAAGTATAATTTATACATTAATTTGGATAATTATCTCAATTAATTATATAATTATCTCAAGCTGAGTTTTTTTAATTCATTCAGTACATTCAGTACTTTACAAAGGTCCTAGAAAAGAGTTAATTAGTATATATTGAATGTTGTAGTATGCCTAAATGTCTAAATTTCGTTAAAAAAAAAAAAAAGCTTTCAATGTGATCAGCTTAGTTGTATGACTAATACACTCACCAGAAGCTTAAAACCCAGATGGGGTTTTGCAGGTGAGTAAAACCCGAAAAAAACCACCAGTTTTTTTTTGGCTGGGCTGCGCCCACTTGGGCAAACCCTGCCGAAAATACAGAGTTTTAACAAGAACAAACGTATCCCAAATAAAATTATCAGTTTTTGTAGCATGTTATCACTATAAAGCGTACCAAAGTATAACATATTTATAAAAAATATATTTCGTTTTTTTTAATTGTTCTAGCATTATAAGGAGTACCTCTATTTGTTTGTCGTCTTTATAGAGAATTAACGTGTCGTCTACATAATGATAGTATGTAAACAACTTTTCAATTTTGATGTAGCTACACTTGATAAGATAATTATTGTATATTTTACATAGCACTGTTATTTCGTGATTTTATTTCTTTATGTAAATACTGTATTCCTTATATTTTATTAAATATATCTGAACTCATTCCTTTTCGATATATATATTACAGGAATCGTTTCAAGAAACTTTGAAACCTCAAGGACCAACCCTGTTCTATACTGCCGAGTCCAAACTTCTGTGGACAGGAAATGGAGAAACAGCTGAGATACCGAAGAGACCTGCTTGCTGCTCTTATGTATTTATTACGTTAAAAATTTAATATACCCAACTTGGTTTGGATTGTTCCTGTATTTTGACACGTGACAACGAAACATCAAACGCAGCGTACTGTAGACACCATATAAAATACTATAAATTATAACGAAAACAATTGTAAGAATAGCAATTAAACAATAGCAATAAACTTAACTTTGTTTCACTCGAATTATGTTGCTATCACGTATTTTAGCACTTCATTTTAAAATAATGATGTTTATTTATTATTTAATAAGATTATATAATGTAGCAGAGAAAAATTGTGAACAATAATCTGTTAAAACATCAAATTTGCATTATCAGCGCCCCCCCCCCCCCCAACAAACCTGTTTGGTCCGAGGTTGTTCTTGAAATTTTTCGCTTAGCTTCAAGATTTGCTTTATTCAATTTGTTATACTTTATTCGGTGTGAGTCCTCACGCGCAAACTGAAGTATTTTTCTTCATTCCCATTGCACAGCTTGAAGAAGAATATGTGACATTTTGCCTCACGTAAACTAAAATAATAGCTGAGCAAAGAAAACTTATTATTAAAAACTAAAAGCTTAGATTTTAATGAAAGGTATTTGCATTGCTCAGCTATTATGTTGTTTTATTCGGGTTCATAAAAGCAAAGCTTTGATATGGAAAATATCAACGATGGTATTTTTATGTATTTTCATTATTTTAATAAGAAAACTTGTAACTTAAAGATCCTTCAGGGGAGGCTGAATGTCCGAAAGGTCCTACAATATTTGCCCACAGTTAAGAGGACTTCGCATATTTTTGGCAGCATAGAAAGCATCACTAAGAAGAAAGGAAGACTAAGTTCTGTATGGCATCCAATCTTAACAACAACAACAACAACAAAAAAAAAAAAAAACGTTCCGATTGTTCGTTGACTAAAGGTGAGATGCTTTCCAAAGGTAATGTTTCATGGATAAGATCATACCCATATTCACTCTTATGGGAGGTCCACATTCTTCTGGAAGGACAAATTCTCTATTTTTTTAATGAGGAGGCGCGTCCTTCAAGTAGGACGAATGGCCGTACTTTTATAATTAATATAAAATGTATTCAAGTATTTCAAATCAAATAAATATCTGTGTTTAAAATAAGGAGAAATATAGGGTTGATGTATTTGAAAGTTTTTTTTTTTTTTTTTTTGTTGTCCTTTTGTACACTATTGGGCGAAGCATGGCTTCCAATCTCTGTGTTTAATTATGGTGTAGGTATTATTTAAAATATTATTACACAGTACATTGATGTCGGAATGAGTGTAGCCCTTAACATCAATTATTATCATTAGAGGTATGACAATTATCGTTACTAATGTTCAAAGTACAAGGCATATTTATATATGATACGGTGCTAGGTAAGTCAAAGTTAGAGCCACCCTGATTACTGTATACTCTGAAGTAAAAGAGGTAGAATTGTAAATGGGTTTACTTGGATGCGGGAAATTTCTAGAAATTTCTAGTGTTCTGTAAGCTATTTTGGAGGCAGCCATGTTAGATTTGTCTAAAACTAATCTTAGATGGAAAAAGGAGCCCATCTCATTTTGTTCTAGTATTTCGTGCGAAGTTCATTGGAAAAGTGAGTGATTCATTATTACTGTTTATGTAACCAATTGCATGTTGTTCTTAATTTTAGTATCATTTATAAAGTCATTGCTGAAAAGTAACAGGGTAAAAATGCTGAGAAACTGACTTCGCCTTTGGATTTATATTGAAATCTCGTCTTAAGAAGATGCGTCAGATGACCCCTGTTTCCATTTAAGAGTTTTTTTTTTTAAATAGATTAAACCAATATTTCTACTTGTGTAATTGACAACACGTTATCTCACCAGAAAGTTTTCCCGAGCCCACCTAAGTTTTATACAGAACCGCTATCCTGACTGAAGTCTTTCCCTGGTTTCTCTCAGTCATACTAGGCAAATTCTCTAATGGTGCCTTGAATAAGGCCAGTGTCGACTTTTTAAAACTCGTTTAACATAGGTAATGTACGACACTTTAACCATTTATTCTTATTTTTATCTTTTGCAAATACAAAAATTAAATGAAATCTTTTAGTTTTACGTCCCACGATTATGCCGGCTAGGCTAAAGGATACGGTGAAGATGAGAAATGAATGAAATTGTGGAATAAAGAAAGTGGGAGGAAACGGGAAATCCCCGAGGAAACCCATGCACACGGTGTTTGTCCACCACAAAGTTCACTTGGCAAGAGCTAGGGTCGAACCAGGGACCCCATGCACCAGAGATGAACGCTCTACCACTGAGTCACCGCGGCTTCATATGATAGGTATAGTCAGAAACAATATTAAGTATAGGTTGGAGGTATATGAAATGATAGCTCCAACCTATACTTAATATTGTTTCTGACTGTACATGTACCCATGAAATTAGGTTTTGTACCCATGAAATTATTTGTACCTAAGAAATCACAGGTACATTGTACCTGCTAACTCTTAGGTACAATGTACCTGCTAAATTAGTGGGTACAAAACGGCCGTTTTGTACCTCTGAAATAGTGGGTACTGTATTTAGAGTGTATGACTGTTTTTCCCTATCATCAACAGCATCTCTTAATGGCACTGCCATCCAATATATCTTAACAGTAGAGTTTTTGAAATAACCACAAACATATGTTTATAGAGTCCTTGAAAAGTTACTTCCTATAAACTTGTACTTACTAACGAAGAAATTATCATCATTTAGAAATGGCCTTAGCATAACATTGATTCCATTTTCAGTCTAGAGCCCCTTTCAACAGCGAGGCTATTTGAAACGTGGACCTACAGCTTAACGTGGATTTCAAACCACATGAGCTCTCGCCGGGAATTGAACCCGGATCTCCCACGCCAACGGCGCGTACGCTAACCAGTTAGCCACTAGGAAGCTCCTAAGCTTAACTATGTGAGAGTACCAGCAATAGTTACATTCAACTTGTACACCTTCTTCCTAAACAAACTCTGTACTTTTTTTTTTATAATCTGTAATTTGACAAGCAAACAAAATAAATAAGGGCGGTTCAACAAAGATATACTGATGTTAGAAGTACCTCTGTATATTCAACGTATATTCAACATCAAGTGACATTTTACTTGGACACTTTGTTTTATAAGGAGAAAAAACAAGGATAAATTAACGGTGAAATGAGTCATGACATAGTGAACATGTGTGGGTGTGTGTGTGGACATGGTATTAGTTATATAAAAACTTCCCAGTGGTATCAAACAGGATTCGTTATGCATGAAAATTACATCCATGAAAAACAAAAAGTAAAGAAAAGCGAAGAGAAGAAAGATAGTTAATGAGGAAGAAAAAGAGACAAGACCACAAGAAACATACATGTTAAAATAATAGTGTCACATAGTTAAGTTTGGGACTAGCTTTAAACATATAATAATGTACATATATACTGTATAGGACATTCGCATATATGTAAGTGGTTCAGCGTATGACATTCTTTCGCATATATACATAACAACATGCACAGAAAGAGTGAAAGAGTTCGTACTAATGTTGAAACCTCTATCGGCTCATTTCATCTCTAGCTTCTCGTCATATATGGTGTAAGAGAAACACATATGTGTAATCAACACTATGTGCATTGTGTGTTGCGAGAGGATTGCACTGAGCGGGAAGCATATGTTAATTTCTTTTTATTTATTGTAAGCTTTTAGTATTGTGTGTGTGCAAAGTGTGTACATTAATGTTCCAACTCAAGCTACTCTTCGTAATGTGTACAATATACACAGAAAATATTGTATGTTTTTTTTTCCTAAAAAGCAAATCCTTACCTGTGTGTTTTGAAATATGTAGTATATTTCATGTTGCTAATGTGTACATGTGGAGGCTATATAATGCATAAGCAGAAAAACATATGAAAAGAAAATATATGTGTCCGTATTCTTTAAGATTTACATTTTAGACACTTTCAAAATAATATGAAAAAAAGAACTTTGGACAATAAACAGTTAAAAACTTATATAGGCATAAGAATGAAATTATAGAAGAAATTAAGAAAGAAGCTGGTAGGAGAAAACATTTACTTCATTAGCTACCCAAAATACAGAAAAATGTACAATGTTGAAAATTACACGACTAAAACAGATAGCATACTCATCTAAAAGCTTGGGGTAGCGGTGGCTCAGTGGTAGAGAGTTCACTTCCGGTGCTTGGGGTCCCTGGTTCGATCCCAGCTCGTGCCGTGTGGACTTTGTGGTGGACAAACACCGTGCTCGTCGGTTTTCTCGGGGTTCTTCCGTTTCCTCCCACTTTCTTCATTCCACCATTTCACTCATTTCTCATAGTCACCGTCTCCTTTAGCCTGACCGGCATAACCGTGGGACGTAAAACTCAAACATTTCATTTCATTTCATCTAAAAGCTTAAACTAAACTAGGAGTTGGCAATGCTTAATCGTTATTCATCTGACATATAATTGAAAAATTAATGACACTATATTTTTCCAGCCATTCATTGTAAACTTCCCTACTCCTGCTAAATAGTTAATAGCCAAATTGGTTAAAGCGCATGTTTCTTATAAGCCTGGTCCCAGTTTCCATCCTTGGTGGGATTAGTGTGTAATGCACCATTACAATTATGTAATGTGGTCTCCGCTCGGGGGGGGGGGGGAGGGGCACTAATTTTATCACCTACTGTACCATGCTAATTTTTTTCCCAAATAGGTTTCCATGTATATATGATATTCAATTGATTATAATTATACTTGGAATTAATGTGGAAACTCGGGATAATTTAGTAGTAACTATATTTTGGGAAATAATATTTTTATTCGTACGTTATTTCATGATAATATTTAGCATATGGGTATTTCAAATAGGGGAACATTGAAATCATCATCTTAATGCTATACAAAAACTAGGCCCGCTATTGGGCAGGAATTCTTAGAAAAATCTAATAGTCTAAATTTTGGCAGAATATTTCGGAGCCCCCTCGTCCTTCTTGAGATGCCCATATCCTCTCTGAAATCCGGTTTGATCCAGATTTTACCATTTTCTATTCGTTTTGTACTCTCCGCCGCCAAAAATCTCTGCTGTGATTGGAACTATTTCCGGAACAATGGTATTACGGCGCGAGAGCCTCCATTCCAAGACGCGGCGTAAATCAAGGACAACACTGTAACTTCAGCTCTTCTAAATTTGAGACATTTTCGCAGATAAACGGAATAAATCGAGGTAAAGCTAGTTTTAAACGATAGTTAAATTATCTGGACTAGGGATGGCCAAAATATCCGGATAAGAAATTATCCGGTATCCGTTTCTGAGGAAACGGATAATCCAGATAACGGATAATATTCGGATAACGCATAACGGATAATATCCGGATAAGGGATAATATCCGGATAACGTATAACGGATAATATCCGGAAACGGATAATATCCGGATGACGGATACTATTCGGATAACGGATAATATCCCGATGACGGATACCGGATAATATCCGGATGACGGATAACGAATAACGGATAATATTCGGATAAATGATAATATCCGAATTACAGATAATATTCGAATGAAAGATAATATTCGGATATTGGATAAAGGATAATATCCGCATAAAGGATAATGTCCACATGACATATAATATTCGGATAACGGATAATATCCGGATGACAAATAACGAATTATGTCCCGGTAATGAATGATATCTAACTTACGGATACCGGAGAATATTTGCGTGACGAATAAGAAGATAATTATTGATTATCTGGAAATTAATTATTCCTGACTATAAAATAATTGTGAGATAGCCTTGTTCGAGTTTTTAAAATTGGTTATTAAATTCAATTTGTTTATTACAAGAAATATAGAATAATAAGTTTCAGAATATTATATATATATTGTGCGTGTTTGCATTTTAAACGCTTAAAAGTTGTAGGAAAAGAGGAAACAAAATATGTATTTAATCAATTGTGAGTGAAAAATGACTTGTTTACAACTCACTGTTATGCCGTGTAGCCTGTACCGTAAAACATTATTAATGAAAGTGAATGATTATGAAGTGATTTAGTGGAAGAAAGAAACGGAAAAATCCAGAAATAACCCGTGAAAACGACATTGACCAGACAAGCTAACATGGTCTGATAACCAGAGATCCCTTCCAATAGTCTACCACTGAGAGATTTTGTCCCCATTCTTTGAGTTTAAATAATATCGTCATTTCGCAACCAAGTCAATTCATGGCCCGACTTATACATTATTTTCACTTATACATGCTAATTACTGCCTCAATGTGATCTTTCACACAAATAGGCAATAGTGTTGTCCACGATGCAGGAAATATCTTGTCTCGTCTCGAAAATGAGAGGGATGTCGTAACGAGAAGTAGAGTTTCAAATTTGAGACGAGACGTAAATTTTCTGTAGTTTCTTGGGCTATAATAGTTCGTCCAAGTTTTTGGTCTCAAACAATGTTTTATTGTTACATGATTCTTAATATAGAAACTATAAGTTCATGGAGTGATTATACGAACAAAATGTAGAACATTAATAAACGTTTGAAGATATGCCAGTCACTATACAATATACTGTAATAATAAACATACTTAAATGTCTTTACATTTTACTCTTTGAGGAGTTCTCGCGCAGCGGAAGACTATTTATCAATTCTTTATTAAATTAAGAAACCAACAGAGTATACATTTTCTACATAAATTACAAAACGAGGCAAGAAAAATCGAGACCAAACGAGAAAAATTCCGAAAATCGAGACGAGACAACAGTTCTACAATGGGTCTCGAGACGAGAAGGGAAAACGAGAGAATAGTATTTTCTGTCTCGTCTCATTTATGAGCAACATCAATTGACAAACATATTGTCTATTCGTAACTATGTCATCTAATAATACAAATAGCGTTGATACCAAGCGCACGTGACCTCAACCTCACGAACTGATCGTGAGTTTATTGAGCGTGATGTCAAGGTCATGATGTAAGTATAAAGTCGTGTGAGTAATGTCGAAAGGATGTTCTAAGTGTGTGGTCGAATGTGGTAGATGTTAATGTTGTGAGTATGAAATTAAGTGATCGTGTGGTCGAAAAGGTGTTGTAAGCGTGATGTCGATTGTCGAAGTGATGTGAGTGTAAGGATGAGTGAGTGTAAAGTCACTCGAAAGGGTGTTGTGAGTGTAATTTTCAATTATGTTGTGATCATGATGCTGAGTAAGCGTAATGTCGAAATGATATTATGACTTAATGCGTGTGAGGTCGAGTAAGTGTAAAGTCGGATTAATTAGGTAAAGTATAAAATTAGTAGTATTGACAAGATACGCACGAAAAATAAGATTTTCTGGTCTTGTCTGGTGAAAGTGTCGTCTTGTGTCGACTCTCAAAGATTATTTCTCGTCTATTCTCGATTCTAGATAAACTTTTCTCGCTCTCGTAAACTTATACATAAACTTTATCAAGCTCATTCGTGGCTAATGGTTAGCGTACGCGCCTTTGGCGTCGGAGATTAGGGTTAGATTCCCGGCGGTAGTTCATATGGTTCGGATTCCACGTTAATCAGTAGGTTTCATCTCGTATAGCCTCGCTGCTGAAAGCGACGTTAAACTCAAACTCAACTAAATTTTATGCCCTCATTTAGTTTTTTAATTTCATCTAGAAGCTATCAGAATCTTTCCGTGTTAGAGAGGTTCACGTTCAGGAAGTTTCAAGTCAAAATTATCTATTAGCAGTTTACAGCTTTTGTAGTTATTGTATGCTTCTTTCTTTTAATACCATAATTTATTTGTGTATTTAACCTATGTACAATTATTTCTTTTATTCTAAGTATTAATTAATTACATTATGCATTCTTCTTATTATTTTTATTCAATCTCTTCTATTCTACTATCTGTCACATCTAAATAATATATCATAAATTATTTAAATAATGGTCTCCATGTAACAGGCAATACACTATATACTACCCGTTCCATTATTGTGGTATGCTAATACACTTTACCCATTACACCATTAAAAATCAATTATTATTTTGTTATATATGTTATATTCTCGGTAGTATAGTGGTAAGTATCCCCGCCTGTCACGCGGGAGACCAGGGGTTCCATTCCCCCCCGGGGAGCCATAACATAGATCGGAGTTTGGATCTAGTTCTAATGAGAGTCTAATCTCAGACTCTATTGCAAAAATAAATGTTGTAGCTATTAGTCCATAGAAATCGTGAACTTGCGAGAAGCCCCCCGTGTTATAAAGTTTTAATTAAGTTAGTATTCTTTCTCTCCATCTTTTCGAAGTTTTCTCTATAAAGTCTGTCCCGGAATCCTCCCCCAGAAGTAATTCTTAATCATGTCCATTCATTTCATTCTTAGTGTCTCTCTACCTCCCTTTCTATCCACTTCCATTGCCATCGCTCCTTTGACTACATAGTCTTTTGTTCTTTTCATTAGTTGGCCATATTACTGCAATCTACTTTCTTGGATCTTCTTAGATATCTATATAAATTTGGTTGCTCCTCTTACTCTATCATTCATCAGTCTGTCTCTTCTTATTCCATCACATGTTCACCGCAACATTTTTGTTTCGGTAACGTTCTATTTGTTTTCCTGTGCCTTCTTTATTAATCAAGTTTTTGCTCCGTATATCATTGCTGGCATAACCACTGTTTTATAAACCATTACTTTGTTCTTTAATGTAATTCTGCAGTCACACGAAACGCCTTACACTTTCTTCCTATTTCGACATCCCTTTTGCATTCTGTGCGTTATTGCCAAGTCTCAATCAAAATTCTTCGAAACAGTTGAGCCTAATTTTAAAAAAATAACTTCATTAAATTGTACATCTGGTAACCTTTACTTCCAAATTTCCTTCTCCGTTTAACGAGAATTCTGTTTTCTTCTACTAATTTTTAGCCTACTTTCTTCAAAAAGACTTCTTCCTATTCACTTCCCTTTCAACAGTAAGACTTGCAAATCTAAAATTGAGACAAGTTTGTTTATTTGGTTGGTTGGATTTGAGTTTAAAGCTCGTTTCAGCACTAAGGATATATGAAATGAAATGAAATCTTTGTTTTACGTCTCACGATTATGCCGGCTAGACTAAAGGAGACGGTGATGATGAAAATGAAGTAAATAGTGGAATGAAGAAAGTGGGAGGAAAGAGGAGAACCCCGAGAAAACCCATGCACACGGTGTCTGTCCACCACAAAGTTCACTTGGCGCGAGCGAGAATCGAACCAAGGACCCCATGCACCAGAGATGAATACCACTGAGCCACCGCGGATCCCCAAGGCTATATGAGACATGGACTTACATTTTAAGGTGGAATCCAAACCGTCATAATGCTTCCAATTTCCATACTTTCCACCTGATATTGAACCCCGTGTATCAAAAGTGCACTATCTCAAACTCACATGCCGTGAAATTACGGAGCTTTTTAGTAGGTGTGAACATCCTATCAGTGTATTATATTCCTAATGAGGGGATCTTCTCAAAAAATAAATGTAATGGTGTTTCCTGACCAAAATCGGTAGTATGCAGGAAAATTAGCGTAATGTATGCAAAACACATTAAAGTGGCGAGAACAAAATCTTACAGTTATAAAAATTGTCATAAAGATAATTGGTTATTTCTACAGATCCATAATAGACACATAGGTATAGCCCCCGGCAAAGAAGATCAAAGGTACAGTTGTCCCCCCCCCCCCCGGGAATTTCGAAGGGTGTTAGTTCTTGTAAATACATGTCAAATAATACTAATCTTTTCTCGCATACTATATAATATTTAATATATTTTATATTTAATACTACTGTATTATAGTTGGTTTACTGTAGTTAATCAGAATAATGCTTAACAAATGTTATGTTATATGATGTATTTTGTAAACGCATATATCAAAGTATGTGTGTGCATTCGTGACTGTGCTTAAGTGTCAGTATTTGCCTCTTCCCTTGGAATCGATTCTTTGCCACCCCTTGGAAAAAAGTCCTGCAGGCGTTCCGGCGTATGAAAGTAGAAATTTAAGTTTTAGAAATTAAAATTGAGAAAGAAAGTATGAAACAAATAATTCTATAAAGGATGGCATACATAAGATGTGTAGTTGAACAAGCAAGCGAATTTCAACCTTATGCATTAAATTTAAAATACTTTCAGTATATCAGTGAAAACGAAAAATAGGTCTATCTACACAGCTAAGTAAGTGTTTTTTTTTTTTACAAAAAAAAAAAAAAAAAACGGTAAGACTTTATAAACTTTTTCCACCACATAGATCTTCATATGACCAACTACCGGAGCGAGAAGCAGAAAATGGGCAAAAAGTGGCTTCCTGCCATCTTTATATCTTATGTCTATATACAAAGCTGAATATTTCTTTATTTATATATTTTTCCGCTATACGAATTCATATCACTGGCTTAGGATAATCCTAGGCAGTGCTTTTATTAACGCAATGAAAGGTGCCGGTAATCATCATGAAAATGTAGTTCTCATTCTGATTAGTTGCGAGGATCAAAATTTAAACAAGTGGGAGGAATTATGGATACTATCATTTACTGATCTATTACGTTTTTCAATGTTTATAATATATTCTTGTTTCCATCTTCAAATTAATTCAAATTTTAAAAAAAATATATCTTAGGTAAATATATGTTAGGTAAATACAAATAAAGAAGCGTAAGATGCTCTGCATTGTACAAGCGGGCGGTTTTTTTTTTTTTTTTGACATTTTCATTGTCTTACCTTTCATCAATTGCGTATTGCATTATTTAGCTTTATATTTTTCCCCACTCAATATTCATGACATATAAATGATAAGATTTGTGTCCGACATTTTAGGAGAAATAGGGATCCCTCTTTTCTCTAATCCTCGTTACACTTAAAACGGCGGGCAATAAATGTACGCGAAAATGCGAAAGTACAGAAAAAGAGAAAGTACCTTCTATATAAAGAAAATTTTTATATTATTGATATTGGTATCACATTGACCTCCCTACTGAATATATTTTACTTTGATTATTTTAATTTTATGGAAAATTTAACCTTTATCTCGTATATTAAAGAAAAGTGATGAACCAGATAGGATTTTTTAAAATTGTTAGCTGGTTTGTTGATTGAAGTTACCGTCCTACTTTTGCACCGATTCTATATGAGACGAAAATGCAAGATCTACCAGCTGCGATTCCAACAAACACCAGTAATTCTTTACCTTCCAAATAATAATAATAATAATAATAATAATAATAATAATAATAATAATAATAATAATAATAATAATAATAATAATAATAATAATAATAATAATAATAATAATATTATTATTATTATTATTATTATTATTATTATTATTATTATTATTATTATTATTATTATTATTATTATTATTATTATTATTATTATTATTTGTAGTATTGATGTGAATTACTATGAATTTATTTTTAGAGTGACTTTGCATCCTTTCCCATGAGTGATATCAACCATGAGCAGTAGATCTGATTGAGAAGCGTAACGGAAATAATATGCGATATTTTCTGAAAACTGGGTATTTTTTTAACGTTAAAATGCTTTCATAAAACTGGATGAATTGATTCTCTTCTCTGGGCTGCGGGATTCAGTATTAGAGCTTTGATCTGTAATGCGTAGTGTCCAGTCACAAAAAAAAAAAAAAAAAAAAAAAAAAAAAAAAGTTAACGAAGAAAAATATTTTCTTATATTATTTCCGTCTCCCTTAGCCTAAGGGCATAATTGTGGAACGTTAAACTGAAATATTTCATTTCAATTTTTTTCTTTTTATATTACTTAAATAAAGAAAAACGAAATTGGGAAAATTAACTCTCTTTCTACTCGTTAATCTTTCCCTTATTTTCAATCACAATCCAATAATTATGCGAGTACTAGGTTAAGTATAAGTATGGTTGCAATGAAGTCAGCGTGATGTCGGATTTTTATGAGGTGAAGTTGATCAAGTATGATGTCAGACTGAGATATCAATTGTCTACGTAAAGGCGAGTGAGCATTATGTGAATCGTCGAAGTGATGCTGTGACTGTGAGGTCCAGTAAGCATGAGAACGGTTTGGCATGTAAACGTGAGGTTGAGTGAGGATGATGCCGAAAGGAAGATGTGAGTGTGAGGTTGAGTCAGTGTGAATCCAATTGATGACATGAGTTTAAAGATGAGTGAAGTTAAGTCAAATTGGGAACACTTGGCCATACCTACTCAACTTAAAGAGGCTTGGGTGAACTTCAAAGCCGCATTTTGATGAGGTTAGAACGACAGAAAAAATTCCAGCTTCCATCGGAGATCGAACTCTGAAGTCGAAATGCCCAGTTGCCAGGTAAACACCTGCCGCTTCGCAACAGCGCTGAATGTGTGTGTGTGTGCGTCTGTGTGTAAATAAAATGGGCTTTAATCCTACTTTACACTGGACAAAGCTGCAAACTATGGTTTAGTCCCTCCCTCGATTATATCCTGGATCCGCGTCTGTATATATATATATATATATATATATATATATATATATATATATATATATCGGGTGAGGCATTTAAAACTGTTTTTGAAAATATCTGGAAAACTACAAATCGAACTTAAGTTATAATAAAAGTTGTTCGCCTCAGAGGAGGACATCCAATGATACCACCGGGGCGGGAGCGAGGTCAACTTTGAAATCTTAAAGAGGAACCCTCATTTTTTTTATTTCATATTCTGATTTTCTGTGAAAAAATACGTAATTTTTTCGTTGCATCATAAAGGACTCTTAAGGATGGGCACGAGCCGAGCTAAAACTCGACTCGGCTCAAACCTCGACTCGAATTTGACTCGTGTTTCGAGTCGATTCAAAGGTAATTTTCACAAGTCGAGTTCCGAGCAGAGTCACTGTTTTGGAGGAGTTTCGAGTCGAGTCGAGTTTGATAAATGGCTCGCTCGTTCAGCTCGTTTTAACTCGTTTTGAAATCATAGCGTGATTAGACTGGACAGCGAAATCTATGAGAAATGTAAGCAGTAATGTGCAATACTTTTAGTGTTACTCACGACAGGAGATACTACTCGCATCTAGTCTCTCGATAACGACACAATAGATTTTTATAACGAGACAACCTCAAATGTCATGAGCACCAATATAAGTATATGCTATAGTTCTTACCATCAAGGCGGAGACCTTCACGGTCGACTTTTTGAGCCCAAGCAAAAGCCCAATCCGGGTTGTTGTTGGTGTTCCTGCACCTTGTACTTCCACATTTTCTACGCTTTACCTGGACGGGCATTGGCCTCTCTATTCTATGACAATGGCATATCATGCCAGAGGAAATGGATGCTTTTCAAAACTTTAACAGACAGAACATGTCTGCCTCGTGTATTCTAAATATAAAAGTAGCGTTCCAAACCACAATATATACATAAAAATAGTACAGTAACCCCTAACCCCGACTTACGGACTGGTAATGTTCGACTTGTGTCAATTCACAGTTAAATAATAGATCTCGAAAATTACAACTACTATCGTGTATGAATATGTCTACTTGTCCCTAAAATTTTGTTTTTTCTACATATTAGTATTTTTTTTGCACTGTGGCGACCAGTGTTAAAACCGTAAACCATAAATTTCAACACTTTCGGTTTGAATATATGGGTAAAGATCGAGGTTAAACATTTTTATGACAATGAACCCATATAGAAAAGCAAGGTATTAAGTAATTAACATAAGAAATTAGTTAAACAAGAAACGATTTTTGAGTGGTTCTATCAAATAGTACAAACTATTACAATACAATTCTTGTTCTATGAACAGCCATACTGAGACCGCAAATAGCAGTGGATTTCTAGTACTTCCGATTTTAATAGATATAAATAAAGGTGGAGATGGAATCCACTCTCGGAAAACTGAATCGATACCAAACATCATCTTGCTGTCTAACACAGCTTTTTTCACTAAGTTGAATTATTGATCAATGTTGAAAGCTAAAATTGTGATTTCTACTTCATTCGGTTTGAAATGAAATATTTCAACTTCACGTCCCATGATTACCCCCTTTAGGCTGAGAGAAACAGAAGAATTGGTGGCATGAGGTTGTGGAAGGAAACGGGAGTACCCTGAGAATATCTACGTACATGATGCTATCCACCACAAACTTACTTGGCTGGGGATCGAAATAAGGACCCCCACTTACAGGAGGTAAACGCTGTAGCACTGAACTACCGTGTGTCTTACATTCGGTTTGAAATCAGGGATAAAGGTCAAGCTGATGCCTATTCTTGATACGTTGAAACTGAGTCCATATGTCTAAAATTAATTTCTCGCTCTCTCTCTCACCATTATTGCTCTGTGGAAATTAATATTAAAACTGGAAGTAGTAGGAAATTTCTATTACTTTCGGTTGCAATAAAAAATACTACTGGGAATCGTATCACCAAACAATAGAATTATTTCTGAAGTTTGGAGGAAGACATGGGGACTATACTAAATTTCACTACAATCGGATAAGTTTTGCGGGAGTTGTTGAGGAATAGAGATGAACAGACACACAAGTGACCATTTAATCGAAGGTTAAGAGGGTAGAAGCTTGCTTTAAAAACTTTCAATTAGCAAATAGCTTCCTTCCCCCCTTTTTTTGTCAAATTTTAAGAAAATGAGGAAAATTATGAAGTTGCTAGAAAATCTTTTAAGAGGGAGTACACTTCAAAAATAAATTAACACTGGCTTTATCATATTTAACGAACTTTAAAAAGTTCGTTACTGAATTATCTGTCTTTCTCTCTCTCTCTCTCTGTGCGTGTGTGTGTGTGTCTCTTATCTGCAATTTTTTCAATTTTGAGCCCTCCATTCGATAGAGCACCAAAAACTATCTCAGAAAGTGATGCAGGCCTGTAGCCAGCCCAAAAATGTAGGGGGGGCCGATCCAACCATATTATGGTTCACCATATTATAGTTATTTTGCCAGCCTACCGTGAACATTTTAGAGGGGGCCAGCCAAAATTTAGGGGGGCTCGACCCCCCTAGACCCCCCCTGGATACGGGCCTGAAGTGATGGAACTTTTCGAGTTACTTTTACCGTTCCCGAGATATTGGCAAAAATTGTTCAGATTTCGGGAGATTTTAGGAGCCATATCTCAGATACCGCAACATAATATTGTTGTTGATCAATCCCTAAGAGGATATTGACCATTTTGGTTGCAAATAGTAACTGATGGTCACTGTCAAAGTGGCCACCGCTTACCATTGGTACCAGAATGTTTATAAACCTCTTAGGTGTTGATCAACACCAACACAATCTCACTATGACTTACCGTTCTGAGATATTAGCCAAAAAATTTCCGATTTCGGGAGATTTAAGGAGCCATATCTCGGGAACAGTAAGTCATAGAGAGATCATATTGATGTTAAGTTGATCAATATCTAAGAGGATGATGAACATTTTGGTTCCAAATTGTAATAGGTAGGCACTGGCCAAGAGGCTACCGTTCGACAGATATTGCCAAAGAAGTTCGGATTTCGGGAAATTTAAGGGACCATATCTCGGAACCATAAATGATAAAGTGAAATATGATATTTTGGGAATTTTTCAATTTTGAGCAATATAATGATTAATTTCATATTCTTTAAACAGTCGTCTTACATGTTGATCATAAAATTCACCACATAAATCTGTATGTTAAACACGGGCAACTTAATTTTAAAATGTTATTGCTTTTATAATTCCAGGACCTTGGTTTGTTTCTCACGGAACACAACATGAATATCGTGAAAAATATCAATATAATATATATGTGTAATTATTATTATACTTTGCAGTATTTTGAATATATGCGAAATGTATTTGTAATGTATTTGTAATGTCCTCATAAAACAACATATCGTAGAACGTTTTAACACAATTTTTAAACAAAAGATGTGGGAAAAAATTAGTACTCAAGGAAGTTATAAATGGATAGATATATTACAAGAATTATTTAATGAGCATAATAATAATGTACATAAAAGAATTGGTATCAAACCTGTAGAAGTTAATAACTAAAAATAATTATTTTTAAGTTCGTTCTGGCAATGCTCTTGGTGGAGCATTCTCAACTGCTTTAATATTAAATACACTTCTGTGAGTACAAAGGCGTGTATGTCCCTCTCTTTTATGAACTGTTAAAAAAAACTATTTCCTTTAGCAAAAAATTGCCCGTCATCCGGATATTATTCGCTATCCTGATATTTGGTTATTCGGATATTATCCGTTATCCGGATATTATTCGTCATCCGTTAGCTGGATATTATCCGTTATCCGAATATTATCTTCTATTCGCATATTATCCGTTATCCCTCATTCGGATATTGTGTTATCCCATATTATCCATTATACGCCATTCGGATATTATCCGTCATTCGGATATTATGTTATCCGAATATTATCCGTTATCCGTCATCCGGATATTATCCGTTATCCGCCATTCGGATATTATCCGCTATCCGGATATAATCCGTTATCCGTCATTCGGATATTACCTGTTATCCCGATATTATTCGTCATCCGGATATTGTCCGTTAGTTGGATATTATCCGTTATCCGAATATTACCTGTTATTCGCCTATTATCCGTTATCCGTAATTCGGATATTATGTTATCCGGATATTATCCATTATCCGCCATCCGGATATTATCCGTATTCGGATATTATGTTATCCGGATATAATCCGTTATTCGTCATCCGGATACTATCCCTTATCCGTCATTCGGATATTATCCGTTATCCGGATGTTATCCGTTATCCGTTATCCGGATATTGCAAATCCGGATAAGTTTCTATCTGATATCCGAATAAAAAATTATCCGGATATGGCCATGGCCATCACTAATCTGGACGTAGTAGGGAGCCATAAACTGTTATTTTTATCAGCTAAAACAGGCAGAAATAGTAAAATATATTATTCAGTCATAAGACGCCACGTTTGCATCATATAAACAGTGATGGGCAGGATTCAACATAGTGTGTGAACCGTTTCAGAATAGTGCTGGAAAATCTTCAAGTTTTTTTTTTTTTTTTTTTTGGTGTGTGTGTGTGTGTGTGTGTGTGTGTGTGTGTGTGTGTGTCAATGATCTCAACATTTAAGTCTCCTTTTTTCCCCTCCCAAAAAATCCAATTTAGGGTTCAATACACCTGTCCAAGTGTAGCTTCAGTTTGCATATGTAGTAAGTGTGATTTTTTTTGATAATCACTAACATGGCGGCAGAGCCGTAGCTAAGTGGGGCCGAGCGGGGCGGTTGCCCCGGGCGCTGATAGCAGAGGGCGCCGAACAAGAAGGAAGAAAGGAAAGGCGTCAGAAAAGAGTAAACGACGCGGCTTCCCCTAAAATAATTAGCGCCCTATTAAATCAATGTTGTTGTCGGTTTGCAAAGAAATACACTTGTTAAAAATGTTCTTGCTCGTTCCGCTCGCAACCCAAAAGTTTCAATAAAAATTACAACAGTTTTTTTTTTTTTACTTATTACTTAAAGAAAGTTATTATATATGATTTGTTAATGACTTTATGATATACAGTACGTGTCGAGTAATGACTTATAGTGTAATCAGGAACGATTTCAAAATCGGTAACAGTCTATGTCTGAAATACGTGTTCAGCGTTCTGATGGTGATGAGTTCGATTAGTTAGTCACGCTTTTTTACCCAATTGGATTAATCACGATGGTGAGAATGAAGGTATGGAAATAAGAGGAGTGTAGAAACATACAATCTGCTGTTTGCGCGGGAATATTAAAAATGAAGGTAAACAAGATCAATAATAACATATTCGACGTCGTAGAGTAGGGGCTAAAATGGTCAGAATTTAATCCAACGAATTTCTCTCTTTTTCAAAGACTAATCACTACCAGTGATTTATTTTATTCAATTGACATACGAAATGCTTCCAATTTGAAAGAAATTGTTGGGATCATTTCTCCATCAACTACAGTAAAACCTATTTAGTTTGGCCACCATCGGTTCCATTGAAAAGTGGCCAACATAGATAGGAGGCCAACTTACAGAAAATAAGTCTAATTGGTGTATTCTTAGAATAGGATTTCTAGTATTAATTGAATGTAAAATTTTAATAAAGATGGCACGACATCTACTATATATGTCGTGACATTCGTACTTTGCATTCATACTACTATGTATATAGAGTAATCATAACAATATAGAGTACTAGAAAAAATACTACAGTATTTCTACGTTTAATGTATGGATGTTTTGAGAAAATCTTAAGGGAATTCATGCCCCAAAATGTCTGCTACCTTTCGACAAGCCGTCAAGTGTCAATAGTTGAGAAGTGATATGGTTAGATTTAACCTCGAGAATTTTTCGGAATTACATATGCTCTCCGCTGATAAAAGAAATCGATATAGCTAATGCCTTTACCAAAACAGAAAGGGTAAACAAATACATACTTCCATTTTCTGAATTCCTGTATGTGCTTTTCCTTATTCACATTTTCCTTTAACACCCCTTTATCAGGATAGTACTCTGGCTATTGACATCCATGAACAAATAGTGGAAGTCCATGCTTCTCTGACTCAAGTCACAAATACAGAATATCTGCCTCTCATATGGAAATATGAAGCAGTTAAGAAATATAACAAAACAGTATTTTGCGGAGCCAAGGTACGCAGGCAAATTTATCATCATCATCATAGGGCAAACTGCTTCAATGTGGCCAATTTCCAAGATAGACAGGTGGCCAACTTACAAAGTAAGAAGCAAAGAATTTCTTATGGGAAAATGCAGCTTCAAGACGAACCAGGCCAAGATGAGCAGGTGGCCAACTTAGAGAATTGGCCAAGTTGAGAGGTTATAGGCCAGGATATGTTTTCTATGCATACGTATCAGTTATGCTCTGTTTTATTTATCTACATACAGACAAAACATAAACCTTCTGACTTTCCGTTACATTTCACTTTTTTTTTTTTTTTTTTTTTTTTTACCGTAAAAGAACTAACTAACTCTATGATCTATGAAACCCAGAGGTTCAATGTCGCGTTCATAAAACCTCTCCAATGACTTCTGTCCTTACCCAACTTAATCCAGTTTCTACTTTGCATTCATATTTCTGCTAGATTTATCTTAGTATTGTCCTTCATCTGCGTCTAGGTCTTCCTAATGCACGCTTTCAGATTGGGTTTTCAGACAAAACTTTGAAAGTGCTCCTGCTTTCTTTCATTCTGGCTACACGATCTACCCACCTGAGCCTCCTAGACTTGATGACTCTAACAATGTTTGGTAAAGGGTGTAAATTAAGCAGTTTCTCGTTACGAAGTTTCTGCCATTCCCCATTCCCCTTGGATCCGAATATTCATCTCATGATTTTATTCTCAAATACTTTCAGTTTGCGTTCTGTCCTTAAAGTAAGCGACCATGTTTCTAAACAATAGAGAACAATAGGCATGAATGTCGTTCCATATATTTTAATCTTCAAATTCCTCGACAGAATTCGCGACCACAAGATTTTGAACTGAATAATAACACGAATTTCCTCCTTTTAGCCGACATTTAATTTCTTCGTGGATATGATTTTTGTCTGCTAATATTGATCCTAGATACTTGAAAGTATCCACTTTATCGAAAATATTATTTGATACTTTGTAACGCATTAATAATTTGCAGTATTATAATCCCAGTGAACGTCCATCTATTTAGTTTTTTCTGCATTTACTTCTAAATCTGCAAGTATTTAATAATGCATCTACATTCCCTTCTATTGTTCTATTTTCTTCTATCAGATTTACATCATCAACATACGCTATAACTTAGTGAATACCATTCAACTCTAGGCTCTGGTTATTATCTTTCATTTTCCTTATAGCGTACTCCAGAATAAAGTTGAATAATAAATGGCGACAACGCATCTCCTTGTTTCAGGCCAGTCTCGACGTGGAAGCTCGTGAACAAGAATTTTCCTACTCGGACTTTACTTTGGGATTCGATTAAACATCTTAATTGATCTAACAAGACTTTCTAAAATCTATAAATAATTGATGTACCAGGTATTGCATTCCCATTTCTTTTCGAGTATTTGTCAAATGATAAATATCTGGTCCATAGTTGATTGATTTCGTCTAAATCTACACTGGTAACCTCCAATAATTTCATCCGTATATGTGATCAATCTTGTTAATAAAATGTTTGAGAGAATTTTATAGGATATTGACACAAGAGAAATGACTCGAAAATTATTACAATCTGCTTTGTCGTCTTTCTTGTGAATTGGAACAATGATTCATTCTTTCCACTTTTCCAGATAAAGAATTCCTCCTTGTTCCATATAAGGAGAATGAGTTTCTATATCTTGTTCCACAATTTTCCCCAATAGGTTTTCGTATACAGTAGAAGATTTGTGTTTCTTTAATTTCTTTATAGCAATTTCTACTTCAGTTTGGCTAGGCTCTGAAATTTATGGTTCTGCTGTGCATTTCCCTTTCCATACGAACATTAGTTTTTGACTGTGTGTTAAGCAAATCGTCAAAGAAATCTTTCCATCTATTCAAGATGCTATCTGTATCAGTAAGAATTATTCCATCGTCTCTTTTAATATATATACTCGAGGTTGATACACTTTTTCAAATTCGTTGATGCCCTTGGACACGTGTGGAACTTTTTTCTTTTACTATTATCTTCAAGTTCATAAATTTAATCTTCCAAAAAATCGCGTTTCCCTCTTCTATACATTTTGGAAATTTCCCGTCTGATGTATAATTACATCGTTCGGATTTTGTAGCCAAAGTAGTTTCGCCTATTTTCCCTTCTCCGTTAGTTAGATGCATTCCTCGCCGAACCATGATTTGTTCCTACGTATTTCAGCGTATCCTAATTTTTCTCTTGCTGAAATTTTAATGCTACCCTAATTTGAACCCAAGTATCCTCAATATTAGAGGTCTCAAAACCTTCTAAAAACGAGAATTTATTACACTTCAATCTGGTATTCCACTCTCGCCTGGTTGTCCTCTAAGTTCTTTAAACTAAACATTTCCGTTTTCAGATGTTGAATATTCTTTTCTATCTATTAAAATGTGATGAATTTGATTGTGTATTATTCCATTTGGCAAGATCCATGTGTATTTATGTACGTCGAGATGTGGGAATTTTGTATTCTTCATGATAAGGTTTTTGGATATTCCAAAGTTCACGAAACTAACCCAATTGTCATTACTTTCCTTATGCAGACTTTCTTTCCCTATAACCCGTTTGAAAGCAACCAGTCGCGCTATCTTCATATTGAAATGCTCTAATAGAATTTTCATACAGTATAACGGGAAATAGTCAAATGCCTGCGATACTTCTTAAAAATGACTTTTATATCATCTTCTTATTTTCTGTTTGAGTACATACATTTAAAATAATAGTATCACACCACCGAACCCTAAGAATAATAAAAGGAAGTCTATCATTAACAAGTTCAACCCGTTTAATTGCTGATATTAAAAGAATCGAAATTAAAATGTTATTTGTATGCTCACATACAGAATTAAATTACAAAACTTTACAATTATTGGGAATGAATGCTGTTACCAATTTCGAACATTTGAATAGCATAGGCCTATAGTTTCTATTGTACTAAAATTTCATTTCTTATCGATAGTATGAAACGTTACAAATAGTTGTATTTTAAATTTCCGCAGCTGTTCTTCAAGTGGATTTGTGTGTAATCAAAGGTAATTTTGTCAACTTTAACAAAAAGTGAAAAATACGTCTCATGAAAACGGCTCTTGCAACGCTTTTGGCTATTGCGATGGTCTGCCCAAGTAGCTTAATAAAAATTTCGAGTAGTATAACAATAGCTCCTGCTTTTCTTTTAAGTAAAAAAGGAAGGAAAAGCTTGGTATGGTGAGTGTAGGGGGCGCCGAAATCTCTAGCTACGGCTCTGCATGGTGGTAGGTTTTCTTGTAGTTAGAGTAATGTCTAATATGTCAGTGTAAACAAAAACTAAGGGGCGACTACTCCTAAATTGAACATCGTCTTAGTAAACGGGTTTCGAAAATCCTTAGGGATTCTTTTCCTTACAGGAGGAGGGCCCCCTTTCCATTGATAGCTGCACAGTTCCTTATTTTGACAGTCACTTAAAGAACCAAGAGTTAGTTGGTAGCAGGGTCTCTTGGAGCCCTGATTCATTTTAGCAACTTCCTTTTCCAACCTACAGAGCTGATTATTAACATGGTAAAAAATGGGATATTGTTCGTTTAGTATAATCTTACTGCGTAGTAGTGTTGATAAACATGTATAATAACATGTATTAATCTTTGTTTTAGTTTATGTGGAAGGTAGTGGCATGCATGTGTGTGTGTAATGTAGTATTATCACAGTGGAAGTAGTGCGTGAATGGGAGTATGACATGTTTAAGTAGGGACAGGTTATCATTTATAATGTGATTGTTCGTACTTTGTTCGTTGTAAAAGGTATTAAAATCCAGTTGAAATCCATAAAAATACTATAAAGTAATTTAGAGTACAAGGGCACATTCAATCCTGCATAGGCTATTTAAATGCTACTAGTGCCATCTCCGTCGCTTTCGAGAACTAGTGGTTTGTTGCTCCGAATCATAATGATTTGGTCAACTCGAAAATGAGCTTTTTTCTAGATAAATTATGCATAAATATTATTTCTGGGCTATCTAAACGAACAGTTAGGTAAATTGCTTTCAAATTGAACTTTCCTCAAAATTACAACGTTCTGTATGGACCAGTAATTAACTTATTAATAAAAATAAATTTTGCCTTCGTCATTAAGCAGAAGCTAGGATATATATAATTTTCTCCGTTCTTATATTACGATGCAAAAATTTTTTTCTTCTTTCTTTGATTTGTGCTGTAGATTAAACCTCATTGTTGCCATCAGAGTAGAAACATTTACCTCAACATATACCCCACTTATCTCAATAGTAATCTATGTAAATGTAAGGTCACTTGACAGGTCCAAATGTAAGGTCACTTGACCAAAGGCTTAGATAATGTCCCCACAACCTTCACGATGTGGGGCCACCAGCTCCAGGGATGTTTAGAAAGTAGAGGCGAATAACTAGGGGCTGCAACGGGCAGGGGCTGTGTTGCAATAATAGACTTATCAAAAACTTCCTACTTAAGTCCTAAAATTTCACACTGCGTACACCATAGTCTTAAAATTTTCACAGAGTATACGCTAGTCTTTAAAATTTCACAGGTTATATATGCTAGTTTTGAATATAGTACTACACGCCTTGAAGCAGAAAGTATGCGCAAATGACTAAGATTGAGCAACACACCTTCGCATACTCTCGACTACGCCCCTGAATATATGCTTTTATTTTCTTAGTTTGCTTACATACGTGTGACGAAAATCTGGGAGGAACGCGACCATCCAAGCCCCTCGTTACGATGCCCATGATTACATGAACCATAGCCGAATACTTTAGGTAGTTTTGCTTCTTTATTTCTAAGTTTTCCTATGCTTTGCTGACTAAATATCAGTTGTCAGGGAGCTTTAAAACTTGCGATATAGAACCAAATCATTCTATTTTAATATCCTATTTAGCGAAAAAAAAAAATAATAATAAAAACGTCGATAATGAAGGGTAACAGATCACAGAAAGAAGCCTACTGGACGCCCAAAATAGTCTCCCTTTTCAAGACTGTGCGCTGCATATTCTTACACTATATTAAAAACGCTTTCAAAGATACCAATCTTTAAAAAAATAAATAAAATAAAATAAAATAAAATAAAATAAAATAAAATAAATCTTTAGTTTAACATCCAACGGTTATGCCATCGATGGCTAAAGGAGACTGATGGAATTGCAAGTGAATGATGATGAAAGAATAGGTGGAATGAGAAAACGGGAGGAAACGAGAAAATCCCGAGAAAACCCAAGTATAAGCTATTGTCCTCCACGAACTCACTTGGCCTGGGATCGAACGAGTGACCCCTGAAACCAGAGATTGGCTGTAGCACTGAGCCAACGTGCTCCCGTCCAAATATTTCTACCCGGAAACTTTCATGGGAAAAAAACAAATATTATTCTTATTTGCATTATTATTTTTAATAATTATGTACGTACACACGAGAAATTGTCTACTGCAATTAATTGAAAGGAAAAATACGATTAATGTATAACCTTGCTATGACACTAACTTTTCATCTAGGGGACATGGCAGATGATATTTTAAATTTTGCGTCTCTCCAAAAGAGGTCAAACAGCAAACTCCAAAACAGTTGCTTTTAAGGAAGCTTGTCCTCCTCCCTCGCGTGCCCTCGTTCTTCTGAAGGAAGTTGTCTCTAGCTATCGTGCACCCTCGCTCCCGCAGTAACACTTGGCCTTCACCCTCGTTCACCCTCACCCCCGCCATCGAAGCTTGTCCTCGCCCTCGCGCATCCTCACCCTCGCTGCCGAAACTTGTCCTCGCCTTCGCGCACCCTCGCCCTCTTCGTCGAAGCTTTTCCTCGCCCTCGTGCACCCTCGCCCTCGCCATCGAAGCTTGTCCTCGCCCTCGCGCACCCTCGCCCTCGCTGCCGAAACTTGTTCTCGCCCTCGCGCACCCTCACCCTCTTCGTCGAAGCTTTTCCTCGCCCTCGTGCACCCTCACCCTCGCCATCGAAGCTTGTCCTCGCCCTCGCGTCACTGTGGGCGAGGGAACTTGAGGGTGAGGATGCCCTCGAGAGGGCCACCCTTGCGAGGGTGAACATCTCTGCTATAGAGTACCATCATGGCGGTCTCTTGAAGTTCGCCATATCCAGTGATGAAAGTTTTCCGGAAAATTTTGAAACGGAAAATTTTCCGATTCATAAAAACATACTCCACTTATTCCTACATCGTTGTTTAGCCGTGATGTGAGGTGGATTTTTTTTATTTTTCCGGAAAATTTTCCGTTCTTAAATATCAGTGATCAAGTAACAATTCCTCATTATTCATAAAATTGATTGAATGCATGTATAGAAATGTTAAAAACTGAAAGATTGTTTAAAGAATCTGAAAATTTTCATGGCTCAATTTTCCGTAATATGTAGGAACAAGTGAAACAATTTTTCATGAATTGAAATATTTTCTGTCTTGTTTGGAAAAATTGAAGAACTTTTTATGAGTCGGAAAATTTTCATCCTTTTTAAGCAGAAAGTAAAACAACTTTTTGTGGATCGGAAAATTTTCATCACGATGTAGAAACAAATGAAAAAACTTTTCATAATCCGGAGAATTTAGGATTTTATGTATAGTGATGTTTGGTGGAAAATTTTCCACTATATTTAACTGCACATTCAGCTATAAAATTAAATTCTTGTAGAGGAAAGTTAGACAGCAACAAATTATCATTTTCCAATTACTTTCGGAAACCAGAAAATTTTCTATTTCAGGTTGGGAAGTAAAAATATACAGTGTTTATCTCTATCTATCTATCTATCTATC
The DNA here is from genome assembly GCF_964235325.1 of Thermobia domestica. Classification (NCBI taxonomy): domain Eukaryota; kingdom Metazoa; phylum Arthropoda; class Insecta; order Zygentoma; family Lepismatidae; genus Thermobia; species Thermobia domestica. The sequence goes on from NC_137461.1 coordinate 99,613,905, forward strand.
TATCTATCTATCTATCTATCTATCTATCTATCTATCTATCTATCTATCTATCTATCTATCTATCTATCTATCTATCTATCTATCTATCTGTGTGTGTGTGTGTGTTTGTTTGTTTGTGTAAAGTGCAGGGAACATACACAGAGTTCGTAGAGAACAAATATCCCATTCCAATATTTAAAATGTAACAAGAAATTGAGTTGAGTTGATTTTGGGTTTAACGTCCCGTTCAGCAGCGAGGCTATATGAGACGTGGACCTACTGATTAAGTGGAATCCGAACCACATAAGCTCCCACCGGGAATCGAACCCGGGTCCCTACGCCAAAGGCTAAGAAGAAATTTGAAAAGAAACCTTTGTGAATTTATCAATTTCAGAAACAGAAAATTCCACTATTTCTTCACATGTAGGCCTGCCTATGTAATGAAATAACTACATAAAAGTTCCTTATGAAGACAATTTTTGTAACAGAAAGTAAGTGAAAATGATTTTATTCTGTTTAACACTTGTAAATCATAATTTCATTATTGGAATTTTGTATAATCAACATTTTAGAGCATATATTTGTATTGTAAAACTACTAGTATTGTGTATAAAAATTTATTAGAAATAATGACGATTCGATAGAACACGTATATATATATATATATATATATATATATATATATATATATATATATATATATATATATATATATATATATATATATATATATATATATATATATATATATATATATATATATTTGGTCTAGGAATTAATTCGTGTGGTTGTTACGCACACATTGAAGCTGTAGTACAAACACAAAATACATAAATACCTTAAGAAAAATATTGTTCATCGCTAGCCACCACTTTCGCCCATCTGTCAGGCAATGTACGCATTCCGTGGCGAAAGAAGTTCTCATCCTTGGAAGCGATCCAGTCAGAGACCCATGTTTCGGTATCTTCTGAAGAAGTAAACCGCTGTCCAATCAAATCGTTGTTCATGCAATCGAACAAGTAGTAGTCCGAAGGAGCAACGTCTGGTGAATACGGCGGGTGGGGTAAAACTTCCCATCCGACATTTTCTAAATAGGTTTTGACCGGTTTTGCGACATGTGGGCGAGCGTTATCATGTTGAACAATAAGTTTATCATGTCTGTTCTCCCATTCTGGTCGTGTTCTGGCCAGAGCTTGCTTCAAACGCATTAATTGTCGTCGATAACGTTCTCCATTCATAGTTTCACCCGGTTGCAGCAGCTCATAGTGCACCACACCTTTCATATCCCACCATATGTACAGCATAACCTTTGCACAGTGAATATCTCGTTTTGGTTGTGATGGACCTGGTTCACCTGGTTTCACCCAGGCCTTTTTTCGTTTAGGGTTCTCGTAATGGATCCACTTCTCATCACCCGTAATAATTCGATGCAGAAACCCCTTTCTGCTCTGTCGTTGAAGCAGCAATTCGCAAATGGTTTTTCGTCTTTCAACGTCTCTGTCTTTCAATTCATGTGGAACCCAATGTGACATCTTTTGAATCATTCCCATGGCTTTCAAGCGTTTGGAGACTGTTGTTTGATCAACGCCTAATGCTGCTGCAAGTTGTTCCTGCGTTTGACACGAATCCTGCTCGAGCAATGCTGTCAATTCTTCGTCTTGAAATTTTTTTGGCTGTCCAGCTCGCTCTTGGTCTGCCAAGCCGAAATCACCACTTCTAAACCGTGCAAACCACTTCTGACACGTTCGCTCAGCTAGAGCATGGTCACCATACACTTCCACCAAAATACGATGACTTTCAGTCGCACTTTTCTGCATGTTAAAGTAATGCAGCAGGACACCCCGCAAAAACACTTTATCAGGCACAAATTGCGCCATGTTCACTTAACTACAAACTGGTGTTGTTGACGCTTTAATCCACTGCCCTATACTACGAACGATACGCGATGACAGGGGTTTGCAACACATGTGTGGATACACGGAACTGTGGGACGCTCCGTTCGTTGCGCCATTTCTTGTCCACCCTCACGAATTAATTCCTAGACCAAATATATATATATATATATATATATATATATATATATATATATATATATATATATATATATATATATATAATGTTTTTTTTTATTTTTTAAATTAAAATGAAATTACATTTTGTTTTTAGAACGCAGAGCTAATAATGCGGCTTTTTTTTTCTTTTATTATTTTATTGGAAGAACAACTACACAAATCAGCTTCCTTATTAGTTATATTTCACTTTCTCTTCTGAATGAATATATGAATAAATAAATGTTTATTTCCAGAAAATGGTCAATATTTCCTTTCATGAGTTACTTAACTCTAATTTTGGGTAGCCAAAAATTTACGGCAGGCACTTTACATTATCTCTACTTATTTATAAATGGTGCAGTATGTAAATCTATAAAAGTAGTAAAGCTATGAGAAAACCGTCTTATGCGTATTAAACTGACGAAATGTAATATTGTAAGATCAAAGGTGGATTCTGAGGGAAGAATGCATTGAAGTTTTTGAAACATTCTTGAAATGAAGAATCATTAGATTTTCACTTCTTGAAACTTTTTAAGACAATGTTTATTACCAATAAATTTTACTGCTAAACAAGTGGAATAAGTGGAGTATGTTTTCATGAATCGGAAAATATTCATGACTTTTAATAAATTGAAATTTTAAATAATAGAATGGGATATTTGTATTCTACGAACTCGATGTATGTTCTCTGCACTTTGCATACACACACACACACACACACACACACACATGCACACACACACACACACACAGAGAGAGAGAGAGAGAGAGAGTTGAGTTGAATTGAGTTGATTTTGAGTTTAACGTCCCTTTCAGCAGCGAGACTATATAAGATGGGACCAAATAATTAACGTGGAATCCGAACTACATGAGCTCCCGCTGGGAATCGAAACCAAGTCTTACATGCCAAAGACGCGTATGCTAACCGCTTAGCACCGAAGGAGCTCACAGAGGAAGAGAGAAACACTGTGTAAAATTTTACTTCCCAACTTGAAATATTAGAAAATTTTCCGGTTCCCGAAAGATAATTGGAAATTTATAATTTATTTCTGACTAACTTTCCTCTACAGAAATTCAATTTTGTGAAGTTAAATATCCTCTATGCGAAGTTAAATATAGTGGAAAATTTTCCACCGAACACTACATATAATATCCAAAATTATCCGGCTTATGAAAAGTTTTTTCCACTTGTTTCTACATCGTGATGAAAATTTTCCGATCTATGAAAATTCCTTTCACTTGTTCCTACAGAGCAATAAAACTTGCCGATTCACAAAAAGTTCTTTAATTTTTACATATAAGAGAAAATATTTCGATTCATGAAAAATTGTTTCATTTGTTCCTACATAGTACTGAAAATTGTCTGAGCCATGAAAATTTTCAGATTCTTTAAACGATCTTTCAGTTTTTAACATTTCTATACATGAATTCAACCAATTTTATGAATACTGAAGAATTGTTACTTGGTTACTGATATTCTTTTTAGAACGGAAAATTTTCCGCAGAAAATTTTCCACCTCACATCACTAGCCATATCTTGAATTCAGGTTCAACTTTTTTTTTTTAATAAGAAAGGCTCGCGTGTCATATACTTTCGGGGTAGTTTTTCACCGCAAACTCATATTTGACATTATTTCTACCTTATCTTAAATCGTTTGATAGTTATTACTGTACTTTCATAATATCTGTTCATTGACTTACATTTGTCTTTTCAAACTTACAAGATGCCTTTGCCTCATTTTATATGCTGTAAAAGCATTAAGAATAGAGGTCGCTTCGGGCACCATTTAATATTATTGAATTGAGCATGGGTTACTTTGGTCTGGCATGGAACCATTTTAAAGGGCGATACTCAAAAATCTCGGAAGTCGAAAAGTAAGGAACAGTTTTATATATGTAAATTCTCTATCGCCTCACTACTAGTTAATCGTACCAGTATCCTTCCTGTATGTTTCGTGTTCTACGAGTATCATAAATAAGGTTACAGGGACCTCAAATTGTATTATAGTGGCGGGGAATGTTGTGTACAATTCCAAATTCGCCGATCTCCTTTGTGTAGCCGCCATGATCGTCTGTCTGGGAAGACATTGATTGACAGCCGAACCGACAGAAACAACTGTGTGCCTAGTTTTCATTTCAAATCCTCCGACCGTCCGCTTTGGCTGCCGTCTCTTGTATTTGAACACATGTTCCGCTTTCCACTCCTCCGTTCTCGTTACTGATCAATGGCTGCGACTACAGCAAAACTCTTAATTGGATTCCAAGCGATGCGATGTTGGCTTGTAATGTTTGCGATGCGTTAGTCAAATGCAAGCTTCACTCAGAGAAAAACAAGCAGAATCCCCACACCATGCCAGGCTCCTTCTAACAAATACGTAAACTTTTTGTTGCTTGTTTGTTTTAATAATGCAGTTAGCATAAATTGATTTTATTTTTCATAAAATATATTTTACATATTAGAGATTGTAGACACATTGTAGAAATATACAGTTCACATAGTGACAATGTGTAGGTAGGGGGACCTTACCCGGCTCGAGTCTACATGATATTGAAAATAATTTATCTTACTCTCATGTAGTATGCTCCACTTGTGATCCGAAAGTTAACGCACTTTTTAAAAATAAATTGCCGCCAATTTTCTTTTTTAACTTTCTTCCTAGGAGACAATACGCTAAACTACGCACTACCAGACAAACATACACAATCGGGCCAGCCATAGTCATTCATGATGCCTTTGCCAGAAAGTATTATTTTTATTGGATTTTAGCGTCCCTTTGAGCACTGAAGGTATATGAGACGTGTACCTACAGCGTAGCGTAGGATCCCACCCACATAAGTTACCACCGAAAATTGAATCCAAGGCTTCCATGTCAAAGCCGCGTATGCTAACCGCCACCTATAGCTAATAGGGAGCTCATCAGGGAACTTCAGTAC